>NC_065445.1:179633938-180233938 GCF_917563875.1 Diabrotica virgifera virgifera | reverse complement strand
TTGTTTTAAAGCTATACCTGTTTGAATTTATAATTTTCTTTAAAAAATGTACATTAATTTGTTTATATGGGTTTCAAGCAAATTTGAGCTATACACATTTATACTTTAATTAACAATAATGATATAAGAACTCAAAAGAAACAATTTGAGGTTACGAAAATGTTCGTAGGTTTATTTTTGGCCAAGATATCGATATTTTAATGGCGCGCAATGAGGCGGAAGATCGGCTTAGAGTCAAGTAAATATGTATTCTTCGATGCTTTATCGATCATAACTCGGCTTCTACGTATGCAAATGAGCCAATATGTGATATCCATATAAAAATGGACCTAGTTCTTTTGCAGCATCATCATTGCATATAAAACGAGCATTTATGATGTGGCGGCATACACACAATTGACGGAACTTGATGATGCTGCAAAAGAACTAGATCCACTTTATATGGATATCGTATAGATATTTAGACTCTGAAGCCCCAAAAAGATTTAGTTTTACTGCCTACAAGAACAGACTTAGTACCACCATGTAACTGTTAATATTTCTCTAAGAACTTATGCAGATGTAAAAAAGGTGAGATTCCCTGTATATCTCTATGCAGATGCATGAAAAAAAATGTTTGTAAAAATAGTATGAATAAATAATGTCAACTTACTTTTTAGTTATACTTCCGAAATATTAGTTTTTAATGTTTTTTTTCTCATTTAGTACAAAAAATAGAAGACAAAGTAAATAGAATGAAAGGTGATACGAGGTAGAGAATGATGATTTAATTATAAGAATTATAGGATAAAATTTTATTAGGATCTTCAAAAATGAAAAATAAAGATAACGTATGTATACATAGAAATTATAATTTGCATCGAGAAGTCAGCGCGTGAACCTTTACTCGCTGAGCCGATCTTGCGCCTCATAGCGCTACATTTAAATATCGATATCTTGGCCAAAAATAAACTTACGAACATTTTCTTAAGCTCAAATTGTTCCTTTTGAGGTCTTCTATCATTATTGTTAATTAAAGTGTACTTAAATGTTTCTAGCTCATATTTGCTTGAAACCCTTATAAACAAATTAATGTACAATTTTTTTAAGAAAATTATAAATTCAAACGGGTATAACTTAAAAAAAATGAAGATAAGGTAATTTAACAAACTTTGTTTGGAAGCCTAGTAATTAAGCTTTAAAATAAGACCTTCTAAGGCTTATTTTCATGCGTAAGAGCCGAGTTACGATCGATAAAGCTTCGAAAAATACTTATTTTACAATTTGCAATTGGCTTTTTGCAATAATTTTACAATATCTTGAGTTCTAATTGTTGGGTTTAAGTTTAGTAAACGAGTTTTTCTTCATTTTTTATTAAGGAACAAATTTTATTTGAAACATTTTTTTATCTCTTTTAGTCCATGAGCCAGTGCCTTATAAACAATTTATAAACATTTAAATTGTTTATAACAATTTTTTGACCACTCGGATCGAAATCCCCCCTCGAAATTCGTAATCAGCAGCCAAAAATCCATAAGAAACCGTTGAGTTTGTCCATCAGAATTTAAAAGGACACGGTGATCTCTATTTGGCGCCTAGACTACTATATTTATAACGTATTTTATTGAAATTACATTTTTATATAAATTTACGGATAGGAGAACACACTGATAACAGGTACTCATTTCCTTTATTTCTGATACCTCGCGTTTTGACAACCATAATTTTGGGCCATTTTTTCACAGGTAACCCTATATCATCGTATTAGAAAAAAAACTGCTTTAATTTTATATAAAAAAAACGTGCGTGTACGTCATGTACGACATTTTTATTTTCAAAAATGAACTACGTACCTACTATTAATTTAATTGAAATTATTTACGTCCACTTTTTGACTGAGAACCTGTTATCACAGTATTCTCAAATTTTTAAATTTATATAAAAAAAACTTATTTTAACTACGTTATAAATACAGGGAGATTGATTAGTGGGGAAAAGCTCAATATATCCGCTATAGTAATACATAGCAATAAAAGTTAATAACAAAAATTTTAGCCGCCTTTGTGCTTCACATTACAAAATTAGTTAGAATGTTTCAGGGTTATGTTTTTTTAAACGGAACACCCTATATTCTATTTTAAATTCAAAATCCTGTTAACTTCTCTATCACAAAAATATAAAGGTTTGTTATGCTATGCAGGGTATTTACAAAGTTATAACCAATTCTGTATGAAAATAGTAACAATTTCAACTCTCTGTATAAATAAAAGTAAGCACAACAGCATTGGTTTATTAATGCCAAATTTTTTTATTTATTGTAAAAATTTTTAAGAATTATTGACATTGCTAATTTTCCTTATATCGAATACAGGGTGAGTCAAAACGCAAGTACATTATTTTCTCAGTAATGGAAAATAGAACACACTGTATTTTATATCATTATTGAAAAGTAACATTACCGTACTTTAATTTTTGTATAACATTCCCTATGTCCAAATTTATTAGTTTTCGAGATATTTTCATTTTTCAGAGCAAATTATTTTAGGTGTCTAAATTTGTCTAAATTTTAAGTAGGCCATGACTAAATTGACAATTGACGATTACTGATTATTAATCCGGTAATCAATGTAACAATGTAGCAAATTAAGAAATGAAAATAATTTATTAGTAATACATTTTACAAAAAAATACAACCATAACATGCAACATTTCTGAAAGAGTTAAAATCTACATTTTTATGTAAATTGTTACAAATAAAGAAAGAAAATTAATAATAAATTTTACAAAACAGAACACACAAACACAAAATACAACATTTTTTGTGAAGACAATTAAACACTACTTTTGTATGTAAATGTAACAAATAAAGAACGAAAAATAATTTATCAATAATACATTTTTAATATTTAATTACATAAGGTGTTTAAAATTACCTCCTAACACATTATGCACGCCTAAAAACGATCATTGAATGAGCTACTTACCCTACGAAGCATTTAATTAACACATCGAAACACTCTTTGCATTCTATTGTTCATCTCATCCCTTGTTGTTGGAGGTATTTTATAAACTTCATTATTAACGTAACCCCCAAAAAATCAGTCCAGTTTATTAAATTCTGCTGATTTGGGTGGCCACGACTAGTCCGTTGAAAAATGAAAATATCTCGAAAACTAATAAATTTAGACAAAGGAATGTTATCTAAAAATTAAAGTACAGTAATGGTACTTTTCAATAGTGATATAAAATATAGGGTGTTCCATTTAAAATTACTGAGAAAATAATGTACTTGCGTTTTGACTCACCCTTTATTTGATATAAAGAAAATTAGCAATATCAATAATTCTCGAAAATTTTGACAATACGTAAAAAAATATGGCATTAATAAACCATTGCTATTTTGCTTATTTTTATTTATACAGGGAGTTGAAATTGTTACGATTTTCATATAAAATTGGTTATGTTATAACTTTGTAAATACCCTGTATAACATAACAAACCTTTATATTTTTGTGATGGAGAAGTTAACAGGATTTCGAATTTAAAATAAAATATAGGGTGTCCCATTTAAAAAAACATAAGTGTGGTCTGCCACTGTGTTATCAAACACCCTGTAATATTCTAATTAATTTGGTAATGTGAAGCTCAAAGGTGGCTAACATTTTTGTTATTAACTTTTATTGCTATCTATTACTATAGCGGATCTATTGAGCTTTACCCCACTAATCAATCACCCTGTATCTATAGTGGTTTTGCACTGGGATCTTAGACTATTACGTACTCTTGTACATGAAGGATAATACAATAATAGTACTCTACCGGGTGGTGAATCGTAAAACGGGCCATAGGAAACTCAATGTAAAATTCTAAACTGTTGAATTCCTGCTTCCCTAATTATTTTACATCAAAAGTCATGAGAGAATATTTGTATAGGATTACAATCTGTATTTAAAACAGAAGTTTAAATTGTTCTACGATTTAAACGCATTCCAAATAGCCCGGGAGGTAGTGTCAAATTTTACCGGAGCATTTTAGCATGGCTGGTTTCTTTTTATTTAGGTAGGTGTTCCAAAGCTTATTAACAAATGATGTGTCAGCTGGCCCAAAACCGGGGATTTTAGACAAGAGAAGGTAAAATATGAAAGTTGATGGACAAACGCTACAACTTAAATGTCAAATATTTATACACGTTATTCAGAACATTTGATAGCCTTGCTTACTTGGCCCCTACCTTTCACTCAGGAGATCCAGGTTCAAATCGTGGCGTGGAAAATTCTTTTTGTTTTTTAAATTGACAGTTTATTTTGAAAAATAATTATTTTTATAATACCACGTTCTTTATTATTTATACGAGACAATATAAAAAAATCTGTTTGTCTTTTATAGAATCGCAAACTATGCATTCTTGGTCATAATATTATGATTGATCTTAATAAGCAAATTTGTTGTACATGAACCTCTGAAGGTTTCTGAGTTGGTAAGACCAACAATCAAGTGGAAAGGGAGACATTATTTGTTATTTTTTCGGACAAACTGTTTTTTCTTAATTTTATATGTTGTAGAACCGAAAGATACAACCCTAAATGTTCACTTTTCTATCACCAACCCCCATTTTTTAATAGCAATCTAAATATTTCCCTATTCTCTATAATACATAAAATTGATAAAAATGAATGTTTGTCTGTCTGTACCTATGTCCCTTATAGAATCGTAAACTATGCATTTGGTAGTAAAAAGTATAGGTACGCCATATTTTTTGGTATTTTTTGGCTTTCTGGTAATTTTTAGGTATTAAACTTTCAAACATTATTTAGTTTTAAGGCTGTACGAAGTTTGCCGGGTCAGCTAGTTAATAATAAAAAAATATTCGTGGACTAGTGTGGCAAAGATTAAAAAGTATAAATCAATAATTTATGAATTTTAGATTGTAATAAAAAAGCTTCATCTGCATCATGTACGTTGCAAAAAATGTTAGCTGGCCAAGTGGACATGCCGTGGTATTATAAAAATAACTATTTTTCAAAATAAAATGTCAATTTAAAAAACAAAAAGAATTTTCCGCGCCAGGATTTGAACCCGGATCTCCTGAGTGAAAGTTAGGAGCCAAGTAAGCAAGTCTATCAAATGTTCTGAGTAACGCATATAAATATTTGACATTTAAGGTGTAGCGTTTGTCCATCAACTTTCATATTTTATTTTTTCTTGTCTAAAATCCCCGGTTTTGGGCCAGATGACATATCATTTGTTAATAAGCTTTGGAACACCTACCTAAATAAAAAGAAAACAGCCATGCTAAAATGCTCCGGTCAAATTTGACACTACTTCCCTGGCTAAAAATTTTAAAAAATATAATACATTTGTCACAGTAGGTATGTTGACACGTTACTATTTAACTGACTAAGCACACTATTGACTGAACGAAACAACCATTAATACTTTTTCCTCAACTGAGGGTATCTTATCAACTTTATAGTTTTTTAAACAAAAAATGATAAAATAAAAATATTGACAGTTCTACTGTAAAACTTCATTGTGACACATTATTGTACTGTGTGTGACATAATTTTGGCGAAATAATCTGAAATTGAACTACATTTTTTCAAAACTTTGGAATATGTTTAATTCGTAGAATAATTCTGACAGTGGTTTTCAATACAGATTTCAATCCTCTACAAATAGTTTCTCATGTCTTTTGATGTAAAATAATTAGGGAACCAGGAATTCAACAGTTTAGTATTTTACATTGAGTTTCTTATGGCTCGTTTTCCAATTCACCACCTGGTATACAAAAAAAAGACCAAATAACTTTGTACATAGTTTTATATTCTTACCTTGGTTCTGTTATTGTATCAAGTCGTCTCCTAAACCCGCGGTTAGGAGTAGCTGTTGGCGTAACTGATTGAAAGTTAAATTCAGGTGCACGACTGGACTGCTCTGCTTGAGCGGCTGGACTACTTCTACCTCTAGTTCTAAACCTGGGAGCAGCTGTAGACTGTTCAATAACGTTGGTATTTTTCCTTAACCCGTTTCTTCGGTTAGCGGAGGATCTAGGTTCCTCTATTGGCTTTGAAGTTGAGGAAACTAAATTAACATTAGTAAGCTCCTCCTTCACCTCCTCTGCTTGTAGAGGATCTGGAGAAGATTCAAACTCTACCGGGACAAGCGTCGTATCCAAAGGTTGCTCTTCAAGGAGGTTACCATTAGAAATATTGTTGATTGGTTCCTCACTTACAGGTGCTTCCGAGGTTGTTGATTTGGGCGGTTCTAGATTTTCTAATTTGCGCGGTGGAAAATTTAGCACTCCCTCTTGGGTATCTTTTGTACGTTTTGGAAATTTCGTAGCGAGTACTGAATCTGCATTTTCTTGATTTCTTCTAGAAACACTTCCTGTTCTAAAAAATTCTTTTCTATCTATACTCCTTAACGGAACAGACACTTGATTATTAGTACTTTCTATTAGTACCCGTGGTTTTTTTACCCTTCTTACCAATTCAAAATCTTCGTTAATAACTTCTTGAACTTCGTAAGTATTTTTTGTTGATTTAAAATTTTTCCGTTCTACATAATCAGTTAAAGGTTTGGGTGTTCTTCTAGCTGAAATTTGTGGTACAGCCGCAGGTTTAGAAGTTCTCTTAATTGGAGATTCATTCACTGTAAATATTTTTTCCACAGTATCTCCAAATGTTGGAGCCAGGGCTCTTCTTTCTGAGTTTACAGTAAACGTAATAGCTGGCTTAGAAGGAGTTGGAGAAGGAGTAGATACGGATCGAGAAGGAAATCGTTGCTCAACATTTTCTACAACTCGTCTCCTAGATGTTACAGTCTTTCTGGGGACGCTTTCTGGAGTAGATGAAGTTTCCCTAACGTTTTGGTATTCAACTGAAGTTACAAATCTAGATCGACCTCTTCCTCGTGATACGGACGATCTTGTTGTGCTAGGCTCTGTACTGGTTTTCTGTAAAAGAAAAAATACTTGTTACTTATTTAAATTTTTTGACATGTTGACATTTTATGGATTGCATCTTTTCTACAGGTTGTTCAGAAGCTCTCCTGACAAACGAAGACCAAAGATTCTTCAGATAATTTTAAAATAATTTAGTTTTCCATTTTTTAAATAGTTTTTTTTTTGAAAATTATTTTCTAATTCAAAAAACTAAAAATGTTCAAATCGATTTTTTCTGTTTTGTTTCTTGTTCCTTTGTTCGTTTGTCAGGATACTTTCTGGACACCCTGTTCTTTACATGTACATATAAATAATACCCCAGGCTGTGGGTGAAAAAACGTGATATAATTCAGGAATTTTTGAAACCTATCAGGTGTTGTAAAGGACGATGCCAGGAATAACTTCTACTAAAATGTGACCAAAAAGATTGTGAGCTTTTTTTTTATTGCAATTTTCATTTGTTAAATTTGCAACTTTTAAAAATTTTTAATTTTGCAGCTTAGGATATTGATTCTAGAGAAAAACTTTTTAATAAAAAGTTGTAGTAAATTAAAAAAACCTACAGTTTGAGCTATGGTAAGTTTAATTTCGTTTATTGGTTAGTGCAAAAAAACCTGCGAAAGGTCCAAAATGGCCGTTTTTTACAATTGCGGTATTTATTGTACAAATATTTTTTTATTTTTTAAAACTTTAAAATGAAGATCTTTCAATTCCAAACATAAAAAAATTTTAAGGCCGGATTAACGAATTTGTTGCTTAGATATTATAAATTGTTTATCCCAAGAGGTCAAATGTCGAAGGCTATAACTTTTTGAAAAAAAATCGTAGAGAGTTGGTGAAACATCCAATCTCCTTCTAAAGAGTTATATTTTCATACTCTAATGTAAATAAATGCTTAAAATATTTTTAAACCCCTAATTTTTGGGTTTGAAAATAAGGGGGCAAATTTCGTTATAAACATTTAGAGCTGAAGCGGCCCTGTACATCCTATGAGTTTTTAACTTACATATTATTGTTGCTGAAGACGAAACGAAGATTTATAAAAAAATAAAAAATTTCTACGACCAACTGAAGCTGAGCTAAATATTGGGATTGAAAATAAGGGGGCATATTTCGTTATAAACATTTAGAGCTGAAGCGGCCCTGTACATCCTATGAGTTTCTAACTTACAGATTATTGTTGCTGAAGACGAAACGAAGATTCATAAAAAAATAAAAATTTTCTACAACTAACTGAAGCCGAGATAATTGTTTCTTTTTTCTTAAATCGTAGTGCCTTTATTTATAACAATTTAGAAATTATTTTACAGTCATTGCCTAAGGAAAGACTTATATTATCTTAAAATAAAAATTATTATAAACTATAGTTACATTTAATTATTAAAAATTATTTTTAAAATCGGTGCTTTTGCGAGCGGCCGAATTTTACAAATCGCCCGGCTCGCTTCAAATCCTCGCCCTCGGAAAATTTTTACGTAACTTGTATTAAATTTTGACCAAAAACAATTTAATAATATTACTATTATAATATACAGTCTATTTACCACCGTATTTGTTTTTCTCGGTAAACTTTTATATGTGAAACCTCATTTCTGAAGAAATAATATTACAAAAATTATACATACAGAGAGGTCCTAAATTATGGAATAAATTCATTTTCTCTAAAATGGACGACTATAGAGAAAAATCCAGAAACATGTCTATTTTTGTTTTTAAATTACAACTTTTTGACATATATTTTATACTAGTGATGTCATTCATCTGAGCGTGATGACGTAATCGATGATTTTTTAAATTGGAATAGGGGTTGTGTGGCACCTCATTTGATAGGGTTTTCAATTCTCTATTCAGTAGTATAAACAATAATATTATTATATATCGAG
The DNA here is from genome assembly GCF_917563875.1 of Diabrotica virgifera virgifera. Classification (NCBI taxonomy): domain Eukaryota; kingdom Metazoa; phylum Arthropoda; class Insecta; order Coleoptera; family Chrysomelidae; genus Diabrotica; species Diabrotica virgifera. The sequence goes on along the minus strand of NC_065445.1, from coordinate 180,225,133 downwards.
ACTGTTATTGCAAAAGGTCGTATGTCAAAAGAGGCACTTTTCAGGAGAGCAAAAAAACTTTATATTTTTTTAGTTAATAATATTATTAATCTGGAAATCTGTTTATACATTATTTTTATTATTTAGTTTTATGTTACAATGTGTTTATATAAGTAAGTTATTAATTTTAGGTTTTCAACGCACATACGACTTTTTGTAATTAATATTTTAACTTTATTTCAACATACGACATTTTTACTCAGACATAAGACTTCTTGTACTTAAATTAGGGTGGTTTTATTCACATAAGACTTTTCATGAATCACATTTTTATTAAATAATTTTTAATAATTGTTTTACATTTCAATAAATGTATGACCTAAACTAGTGTTTACTCAGTGTTATGACATAAGTTGTCATAAAATGAACGATAATCCTCTTCTAGTAGGTTTTTCAACTCTTGCAAGTCTTTGAATTTTCTAGCTGAGATGGGGACCGGCTTGTTGTACAGTGGTTTGATCTGAGAATATACTTGTGTTATTGGTTTGGGACGTCTGGGCAGAAGCGTCCAGTTATCAGAGAACTGCAGTTTATACCAAATTTGACCATCAGAAGTGTACTTGAGGCATCGTAGGTCGGTCACATAAGGATCACCTTTTTTATTTCCGGGTCTGATACTTTTGTAGTAACCATCAGCAAAGCTAGAAAAGTCTTTATAAGTAAGACTTTCTACAGAATAGGGGCCTGGAATTCTTCGAGCTTCTTTGATGTCTCTAACAAAGTCTGCAGGTACAAAATGTTCACGTTTTTTAATCTTTCTTTCAATCGTACTATGTACACTGTCTACTTCCATTTGGGTGTGGCCCACCTCAAGGTACTTTTGATACACTGTAATTCTTTTACTAATAGCTACACTCAACAGAGCATTGGATACTGTTTCGCATCTGTTCTGGTTGGTGCAGCCATCACTCCAAATTATAACTTCAGTTATGTCTGGGCATCTTTCTAATTGTTTTTTAAGAAACCTCACAATCAAAGATGCAAAGATATCCCCATCTAACTGACCATTTCCTTCATGACAGATGTAGCATGTTACATCATGGTTTGCTAGATTGTAAATAGAATAGTTGTGAACTTTCGGCTTAGTTTTGTAGTAAGACGAAGAGGCTTTGATGTTTGGACATGTAAGCACTTTTTGTACATCAATGGCAACCACCAATGTATTGTTTGACTCTTCTGCTTTCTTCTTATCATTGTCCTTCTCATTCCTAGCTCCTTCTTTCCTATTCTGATGCTGCTGGTACTCTTCTGCTGTGACCATACCTAACTTAAACTTGATGCATGTTTCGCATTGATCATTTTTTGGAATGAAAAATCCTAGGTTCATTAGGACAAAAACTTTATGAAAAAGGGATCTTGAGGCAGGTTGAACGACATTCCTTTCCTCACACCAACGAGTATATTCTCTGTGTAGCTGTGATTTATTTTCCCAATTGGGTTCTAAATATTGTTTTGTTGTCTTAGCCCGACAGTAATGGGACTCCATTTTAGGAAGAGAATTCAAAAACTGCCGAGCACTGTCTCTTTTTTCAGAATGTTCTATCTACTCCTGGTCATTATTGTTTGGAACAATCTCATTGTCCTTCTCAATATCATCTGGGTTATTTTCCTGTGGCAGTGGTTGGTCCATAGGTCCTTTCAACACCCATGATCTTACTGATTTTTCACCAAGACAAAAGGTGTTCAGAAACATTTGCTTACAGACTCTAACTTTATCATCTCCCACTTTTAGGTAGTATTTAAAAGACACATTTTTACGAGAATTCTCAACATCAGTTGTACTTCGTCTATAGTCAGGGCGTGATTTTTCTACAAGTGATACAACCACAGCTCGCTTAGCTTCCCAACTGTCTAGGTACGTTCTTCCATAAATTATTGAAAAGTTTATTTCTGTCCAGATCTGTAACTTTAGTACAGTTAAATTTTGCACTATTTTTGCATCTACAACGAGCTTTCACTTCTCTACCTTTCCTCTCATTGTTGAATTTGTATTTCCTGCCATTTTCACTTTCTTGTTTCTTCAACCCTAAATAGGCTTCTCCTTTCTTTCTTTTAGCAGACTGAACATTCCTTTCCCAGTCCCTTGGATCTACAATTTCTTCTCTTCTTCTTTTCCTTTTTTCTTGTATGCCTTGTACAGTCTGTTCCATTTGTCTACGGTTTTCTACTACCGGTATATAAACTTCTTCTTGCTCTCCAACTATGGGAGCCGGATTATTCTCATGGAACACGCCAGGTTCTTCCATAACTTGTTGATTGTTTTCAATGTTGTCTGATCTGTCAACCACATTTGGGGGTTTTAAGGCAACAGTATGACAAGAAGTATTTTTTTTCTTACTTAGTGTTTTCCTTTTCAATACTTTAATCCTTCTTGAAAAGCGGGTTTCTTCATCATTAGAGGTTGAACTAGGCTCATAAACATCTGAATCAGATGAAAATAAGGGATAATTTATACTATCGTCAGTTTGTTGTAACATTTTCTGAACTTGTTCTCTCCCTTTTGATTTTTTCTCTCGGCAAGGTCTAGCACATTCATTGTTGGTTGATCCAAGTTGCTCTTTCTTGTTCGTAAGAGCTATTTCCATAGCTTGTGCGTCGACTTCCTCTAAAGCAAAAAGAGTAGAATTTCCATCTTCAACTGGCATTGATAAAACCTCTACAGCAGCAGCCAGACCTGAGTCATCTAAAAAAAAAATCATTAGCATTATAATCCCATCAGATTGAAAGATAATCAAAGCACATTTTTGGGGAAAATCGATAAGAAATAGGCTTAGCCAAAGAGTTACTGAATAAAGATGCTTTTTGGTTGCTGCTAATAATAGATAAATCAACAACAAAAACGGAGAGCGAGCGACATCTGTAACATTTTAATTCAATGTTAATGAGATAGGTAACTTAACAAAGCTTACAGGATAACAACGTTAACAATACAATGCTGTGTTACAATGTCAAGTTAAGTAATGCAATAAAAAATTAGTGTAAGTTAAATTATTACTTTCAGAGTCATGCTTACCGACAAAAACAGCAACCTTTTTAAAGCAATGTGCAGCCTAAATGAAATTCCTTGCATAGATATACCCGATTTAATTTTATTTTATCATACACTAGCTTGACTATATTATGTTTAAAGACAAATCCAATCCTTACAAGATAAAAAAAAAGCGCATGAGGACTAACCAAGGTGATAGATGTGATTATAAGAATCAACAGATAGGCCTAAGTTACCTTTTTCTAAATTGTCTGCAATGGGTAGGCCTAAGTTCTTCACATTTGTAGAGTCTAGTCTCTGTTTTGCCAGTTCGGCCATCAATTTGCCCCTTTGGATCATTTTATAAAACAAAAATCTGCATATAAAATATGTTTCAAAAAGTCATATGTTTAAAAATACATTTTAGGCTAAACACAAAACCCAATACTGAGACATAAGACATTTTGATAGCTAAATAAATTTTAAGATCGTGCATGATATAACCATAACAAACCATTGCCTAGGTCCTAAACCCCTATTTTTAAGTATATTATTATAGTAGAGATACTAAAAACTTATTAAATCAGTTTTCTAGAGCTTAAATTGTTGTAACAAACATAACCTAAAAACACCTAAAAATGTAACCGTGTAAAAAGATATTGTTGTAAGAGTATAAGTCCGTATAAACTATTAAATAACATGCAGATTACAATTAAAACCCTTATGAAACACTTATAATCAGAAATATAACAGCACTATTCAGTATAAAGTAACTGGGAGAGAAAGCAAAGTACAACTTACCTCCTCTTTCAGTCTTCTCAGACATAAGGTATTTTGCAATAACAACAATCAACTGAGAAAACATAAGACTTTTAAAAATAAGGTTATATTTCACAATTTATCAGCTGTTGACATAAGACATTTTGCTGGTGGATGGTAAACATAATTTGCCACTCTAAAAGCCCATAAAAGAAAAACTGAAATTTTGACATACGACTTTTTGCAATATCAGTCACGATATACAGGGTGACCAAAAAATATTTTTTGAATTAAATTAATTGACGCAAAAAGAAGAATGTATGCAATTTATTTAACTCAAAATACATTATATTGCTGTCAGCAAATACAAAAAAATGTTTATTTGACAAATAACCATTTCTTTTCGCTTAAATTAAATCACAAACAGCCTCCCACCTACCACTTGGCAGTTTGAACATTTAATTTAAGCGAAAAGCAAGGTTTATTTGCCAAATAGAAATTTTTTCTATTTTGTGACAGCGATAGAATGTATTTTGACTTAAATAAATTGCATGCATTCTTCTTTTTTCGTCAACTAATTTATTCCAAAAATTATTTTTTTGGTCACTCTGTATAAATAATGATATTAATGTTTGTATTACTGAATAGAGAATTGAACGCCCTTTCAAATGAGGTGTCACACGACCCATATTCCCATTAAAAAAATCATCGATTACGTCATCACGCTCAGATGGATGACGTCACTAGTATGAAATATATGCCAAAAAGTTGTAATTTAAAAACAAAAATCGACCTGTTTCAGGATATGTCTCTATAGTCGTCCATTTTAGAGAAAATTAATTTATTCCATAATTTAGGACCTCTCTGTATATATGAAGTATACATATAACTAATATTTTTAATTTTTTCATTGTTATATAAATATAATAATAATAATGTTACTTCTTATTATACAATATAAAATTTTTCTTTTTGTAGTGTTATCCGTTTTGGATGTTGGCGACCATCATGGCAATTTGGCAAACCCCATTTGGAAACTAAGAACCAGGAAGGCGAAGGATGATTACCTTGCTAGAAAATTTATGTGCGTCGTTCAACACAACAACTACAAATCTTTTTAGAGAAGCAGTACCGATTTAGTGTGCAAGTACAGATTGCCATGATGGTCGCCAACATCCAAAACGGATAGTCACTACAAGAAGAAAAAGTTTTATATTGTATAATAAGAAGTAAAATTATTATTATTATATTTATATAACAATGAAAAAATTAAAAATATAGTTATATATTTCATATATACACACACCGGCAAAATAGCCGAACACGTTAAAAATGGGACATGTTCGATGTCTCGTATTTCATAAACCAGTGGTCCGATTTGAGTGATTCTTTTAGTATGTTACAGATTTATTATTTAAGAATATCGGTGTAATAATATTGTTGCTAGACAGGTAAATGTCATTTTATACCGGGTGTAACATACTGTGTTTTTTTCTTAAAGTTCGGAACACCCTGTGGAATATTCCAGCATATAGAAAATATTAAATTTAAAACTCGATTGTAGAATTATGCTTTCTTAACATTTTCTTTTTTGATTCATTTGCTTATGTTGGAAAACAAAAAAGTTATGTGCTTTAACAAGTAGCCATGTTTTTTATCAATAAATCCTCATAGTAGGGGAGAAAAGTATGCTAAATTTGCAATTACTCGAGCGTTCTTGTGACCTGGAGTGGATTGTGAAGAGTGGGTGCTACAACCAAAAAAAGTTAAGTTGTTTTCCATAAAGTGTGGGACTCTCCATTTTTCAATTTAATTTTCCATTTCCACCAATCGTTTTTTCCGATTATAGCGCTATTTATCCATAATAGGAAAAAATATTGCGAATAAAAGTTGCTCATTTTTACGTCAAGGATTAAAATCTGCAATAAAAATTGGGGGCTCCTATTTAATATTTTAATGTAACCCCCCACCCCACCTCCGTGGGGGGTCGTGTTTGGTGTCATTCGGTAGATTTTTGAAAAATATTGATTAGGTGTATTTTGCAGTTTTACGATCTGATGTTCATTTCGCAAAATATCGCAGGGTTCGTATTTATAATTTTTAATTTACCCCCCACCCGTCTCCGTGGGGTGTCACGAGCCACCACGGAGGTGGGGTGGGAGATTTAATTTAAAATCTTAAATAGGAGCCCCCAATTTTTATTGCAGATTTAGATTCTTTACGTAAAAATAAGCAACTTTTATTCGACATATTTTTTCGAATTATGGATAGATAGCGCTATAATCGGAGAAAAATGATTGTTTCAAATGGAAAATTAAATTAAAAAATGAACTTTATGGAAAACTTAACTTAACCTTTTTCTGATTTTAGCACATACTCTTCACAATCCAATAGGTTCCCATAACGCTCCAGTAACTGCAAATTTAGTATACTTTCCTCCCCTACTATGAGGATTTATTGATGAAAAACATGAATAGTTGTTAACGCACATAACTTTTTTATTATCTCACATAAGTAAATGAATCGGAAAGAAAAATGTTAAGCAAGCCTAAGTCTATAATCGAGTATTAATTCTAATATTTTACATATGCTAGAATATTCCACAGGGTGTTCCAAACTTTAAGAAAAAAACACAGTACGATTGATACACCCGTTATAAAATGGTATTTACCTGTCTAGCAACAATATTATTAAAATGATATTCTGAAATAATAAGGCTATAACATACTAAAAGAATCACTCAAATCGGACCACTGGTTTATGAAATACAAGACATCAAACATGTCCCATTTTTAACGTGTTCGGCTAATTTTGCCGGTGTGTGTATGTATGTATAATTTTTGTAATATTGTTTCTTCAGAAATGAGATTTCACATATAGAAGTTTATCAAGAAAAACAAATACAGTGGTAAATAGACTGTATATTATAATGGTAATATTAATAAGTTGTTTTCGGTCAAAATTTAATACAAGTTACGTAAAAATTTTCCGAGCGCGTGGATTTGAAGCGAGCCGGGCGATTTCCAAAATTCGGCCGCTCGCAAAAGCACCGATTTTAAAAATAATTTTTAATAATTAAATGAAACTATATTTTATAATAATTTTGATTTTAAGAATGTATTTGTATTTTTATATTTTAAGAATGAATTTATTTCTAATTCTAAAAGAATATACACTGTGTGTCAGCCAAATGGAATAAATTCAATAGTTCAAATACTAATTGTTTTTTTTTTGAAAAATGCTTAAGCCTGCCGATTAGCACTTCAAATGAAAATTTTTTTCATACAATAATTAATAATGTATACAGGATGTCCCAATTTAGAGATATGACGTCATCATTGATTTTCTTAAATGGCAACACTAGTTAAGATTGATAGCTATTTAGATAGGGTGCGTAAAGTTATACATAACTGAAAAATATCAAATTTGTATTCCTTACCATTTACAAGATAATAAAAAATAACAAAGTCATGTCTGTAATTTAGAATAAATTCAATAGTTCAAATACTAATTTTTTTTTTTTGAAAAATGATTAAATCTGTCAATTATTATTTCAAATGGAAATTTTTTCATACAATAATAATGTATACAGGGTGTCCCAATTTAGAGATATGACGTCATCATTGATTTTATTAAATGGCAACACTAGCATTTTGATAGCTATTTTGATAGGTTGTGTAAAATTATGCATAACTACAAAATATCAAATTTTATTCCTTATCATTTACAAGATAATAAAAATAAAACATTTAATCTCTAAATTGGGACACCCTGTATACATTATTATTGTATGTAAAAAATTTCGATTTGAAATACTAATTGACAGGTCTAAGCATTTTTCAAAAAAAAAAACAATTATTTATTTGAACTATTAAGTTTATTCCACATTACAAACATAACTTTATTTTTTATTATCTTGCAAATGTTAGAAAATAAAAATTTGATATTCTGCAGTTATGCATAGCTTTACACGCTCTATCTAAATACCCATTAAAATAACAGTGTTGCCATTTAAGAAAATTAACGATGACGTCATATTTCCAAATTGGGACACCCTGTATACATTATTATTATATGTAAAAAATTTAGACTTAAAATACTAATCGACAGATCTGAGCATTTTTCAAAAAAACAATTAGTATTTGAACTATTGAATTTATTCCATTTGGCTGACACACGCAGCCGCTGTATCTAGCTAAAAAGTCATAAAACAACGAATAAGTGCTACAGTTTATTTACCTAAATATTTTTGTTTAATTTTAACGGTGCAGACGATACGTTGTGGGGAGAGACTAGACGCCGGTGTATAAAACAATATTACAACAATTGGTGTCGGCTATATTATTAGTATCAACAATTATGATATTATAAAAAACCAATATTTCTATTCGCTCTGTGCGTGAACATGATAGAGAACCCTGAAACGATGTCAGCGTGAGTAGCGGTAAAATATGACAATATTATACATGAGTGAACGCAACTTTGTAATGTCGTTGCCATTGTTTTTATAAACAAATTTTATTAAAAATGGTAAATAAATTTTCGTGAGAGAATGTTTAAAAGAAATAAGAAAGAACAATTTAAACACGCTCTAAACGAAATTGTTAACTACCACAATGGAAAAGACTCACGAAAATTCTACTAACAGATAAACAGCTGCAGAAAAGGATTTAAACTCAGAATAATAGCCTGTATAGCCTATAATTAGTAGCATATAATTAGTAACAAAGAACAGATACTGCGAACCATTTTAAAGAACTGCTTAGTGGCAATCATGAAGATGACGAGATGGAGGATCCCATGTTTCAAATGAATGAAGATGATCGGCAACCACTCCCCACCGAAGAAGAAATTAGAGAAGCCATCGTAACACTAAAAAATATTAAAGCCCCCTGTTTGGATAATCTCGCCGAACTTTTCAAAAACGGCGGTGACACCCTCCTGAAACACATGCATAAACTGATAACTGCAATCTGGCAACAGAATGAAATACCCACAGACTGGAAGTTTGGTGTACTGTGTCCTCTACACAACAAGGGAGACATGGTGGTGTGTGATAATTATAGAGGCCTCACTCTACTCAATATGGCATATAAAGTGTTGTCCAACGTATTGTACAAAAGACTCCTCCCCTACGCCGAACAAATAGTGGAAGGATATCAGTGCGGTTTCCGTCCTAATAAATCAACAACGGACCAGATATTTACAGTGAGGCAGATCCTTGAAAAAACCCTAGAGTTCGACGTCGACACCCACCACATATTCGTTGACTTCAAAGCCGCATACGACTCCATTAATAGAAATAAACTTATTTAGTAGAATTTCAAATACCGTTTCATCTTGTCCAATTAACTGAACTTACACTCACAGATGCAGAGAGCATGGTTAAATCCAAAACGATCTCTCAAGACCCTTCCATTGCAAAAATGGACTAAGACAGGGTGATGTACTATCGTGTCTCTTATTTCTCTAGCGTTAGGGTAAAAGGACTTAAGTCAGTAAATGGAATATTGCAGAAATAATTTTTAAAAATTTCATGAAACATGCTAAATCTATTTTTATCCTAATTAAATATTTTGTCAGCACATCTGAGTCAAAAACAGCTTATTTACAATACATAATAGAGGTTAATATGAAATATTGTAAAATAATAAAGTTTAATAAACTATTTTTAATGGGAAATAAGCCACAATTTTACCAAAAAATGATTTCATTAACGTTTCGAAGCCCAAATCGGGTTTCGTTGTCAAAATACAAAATACTACGAAAATAAACAAAAATGTTGTTGCTAAGTAAAAAAATTCTTTTAATAATTTATTTAATCTGACTCATTTATATTGGCAATATACGTCTGAATTGCCAATATAAATGAGTCAGATTAAATAAATTATTAGAAAAATTTTTTTTTGCTTAGCAACAACATTTTTGTTTATTTTAGTAGTATTTTGTATTTTGACAACGAAACCCGATTTGGGCTTCGAAACGTTAATACAATCATTTTTTTTGGTAAAATTGTGGCTTCTTTCCCATTAAAAATAGTTTATTAAAAAAATGCCAAAAGGAAATAGCTTCAGAACAACAATAATAAAGTTTGATCTGACTTAAGTCCTTTGGATCGGAGAATAAAATACTTAAGTTTTTTGACCAGATATTTTAATTATATTAAATACACAGGTTTACATTTTAATAACAGTATATTAATATGAAATATTGATAATGAAATATTGTAAAATAATAAAGTTTGATCTGACTTACGTCCTTTGGATCAGAGAATAAAATACTTAAGTTTTTTTGACAAGATATTTTAATTATATTAAATACACAAGTTTACATTTTAATAACAGTATATTAATATGAAATATTGTAAAATAATAAAGTTTGATCTGACTTAAGTCCTTTGGATCAGAGAATAAAATACTTAAGATTTTTTGACCTGATATTTTAATCTTATTAAATACACAAGTTAACATTTAAATAACAGTAATATTTAGTTTTTTATATTATAATATAACGTTGATGAAGTTATTCGTCATCACAAACAAACTCCTCTAAATCTGGGTCCTTATCGTTCATAGGTTGGCAGTTCTTGATAAAAATTTTTGTATACTTCTGGTACAAGCGGTAAGAGATTTAGAAGATGTTGCTGTTTTTCAAGAGCTATAGGTATTAACCCATCATACTTTTTCTTGAGTTCTATTGCACTTGGTCGACCTCTTCTAGTAAAATGAATTTCCTTAAAATTTTCTGACTCTTCCAAAGAACTCTTATAAAATATTGTAGCATATTTTTGTCTGTATTGCAGCCAACGACATTTCTGCAATTTGAACAACTCTCCATCAACATTTTTTTGCTTCTTTACAAACGCTGTCCTTAATAAAGCAGCAAAATCGTAGAAGTCATCTGAAGTTAATTCAGTGACCGTTCAATGGACGTTTTTGTTTGTGCATCTAATGAGAGTAGCCCAATCATGAGGATGAGCAATTTTCATTGTTTTTCCCAATTGTTTTTCTGTTTTTCAATAAGGGAATGGTCGACATCGCATTCCATGTGTGAATGCCCAGAGATCATAAATTTATGGCTGATCTCATTTATTGAGCTTTTCATTTGCATGACTGACATGAACATGGCAGCTATGTGGAAATTTTTATTCTTCCCTGCACATGTATCTGAGTAAAAGGTTATTTTAGTGACTTCAGGCGCAGGTTCATTATTTCCTTGATAAGACAAAAAGCAATCTCATTTGTACCACGGTGAGCAATTGATTCATGCCAGATGTAACAGGAAGCTGTTCCTGAAAAACAATTATGTACAGTTAAATTGTAAGTCCAGTACTTTCTCTTATAAAAAGAAACAGAAGAAGAAGAAGAAAACTTTTAGCGTTTATCAATCAACAAGTGAGTGTTTTAGCACGATCAGTAAGATTTATGCCATAAACAGTTACACTAGCACCTACGCGTGGAATATGGATACAGAGGACTTAAGTTTCATACGTCGTTTATATCGGACAAAACTACAAAAATAGCATTCGTTAAAAAGGATTTAAGTTACACATGTTCGTTTGCTCAAACAAAAATAGTCTGATGTAACTTATGTTCGTTGAACCAGTCTTAATAAAAACCTTATATTTTAAGATAGACTTAATTCTTTTTTACCAAAACAAACTTCTTCACAATTTACAACCAAATGTGTAGATAACTCATTTTGGCCAAAAATGGACTTAAGTCCTTTTGCCCTAACACTAGAGATTAACGTGGCATTAGAAAAAATAATTCGAGAGTCCCAGATTACTACGAATGGTACTATCTTTAACAAATCAGTACAAATTGTCGGATACGCAGATGACATAGACATCATAGGTATGTCCATAGAATCTCTGATTGAAGCATTTCGGTCGTTAAGAGCATCTGCACAGAGAATGGGAATAAATATAAATGTTCATAAGACCAAATATATGTGTTGCACTAGGTCAAGCAACCCGACACCTACAAGAATAATAATAATTGATGACTTTAAACTGGAAGGTGTCGACACCTTCATATACTTAGGCTCGCTGCTAACTAAAGATAACAATGTCAGTGAAGAAATTACAAGAAGAATAGTGCTCGCCAATAAGTGTTACTATGGCTTGAGAAGACAGATGGCCTCAAAAATGCCTAGAAAAATTAAACTGACTGTATACAAAACACTAATAATACCAGTGCTAAGATATGGTTCAGAAACTTGGTCACTTACACAGAATGACCAAGAACTGCTCATAAGTTTTGAGCGAAAAATACTTAGACGAATATATAGAGGCATAAAAGAACAAGGTTTGTGACGCAGACGTTACAACTTTGAGTTGTACAGAAGTTTTGGAGAACCTAACGTTGTAAAATTCATTAAGGTAGCACGCCTTAGATGGATAGGTCATGTAATCAGAAGAGAGGAGGGTGCCATAGTCAGAAAAGTTTTTGACCTAAGAGGGCCGATATGACAACGAACAAGAGGAAGACCGAGACTTAAGTACACCTAGAAAATAATTTAAAATCTATTGGAATTAGAGCATGGAGAAGAGTTACCAGAGACAGGGGCGAATGGAGGATTGTTCTGAAGAAGGCTGGGGCGAATGGAGGATTGTTCTGAAGAAGGCTTTGGCTCATAAAGAGCTGTAACGTCACTGATGACGATTATGATGATGAAATAAATTTGCGTACGTATTTAGTTGTGCTAATAATAGCCAAAATAGTAAGTGTAGGTACCTAATTTCTATAGATCTTTAATACTGAAAAATAAATTAGAGAAAAGATTTAAACTAAGGAGAGTAAACTCAAAAGACAGATTCACACCGAATAATGTCACTATACCTTGCAAACCATGTCGGCCTTCGACGGTAATCCAGTAATCAATATCAGACAACTTATAAGACTAATAATCAATAAAAAATTCGCTAAAAAGTTCTAAAAACAACAGTTCTTTTTATACAAATGAAGACTAAAAATCTAAAAATTAAAGGAACCTCAGAAACTCAGAAAATAAAAAAAAATCTCCGATATAACTTAATTAACCTATGATTTATAAATGTTCGTAATAACAAAATTTCGTAAATGTTAATACCTACAGTTGAGTCCGCAAGTCTTTACCCGTGCGTCATCATTTAAAGCATACGAAAACTCGCGTCTAGAAACCGCTAATACTTTCTTGGCGAGCTTCTAGACTAGTGACAGTTTAATGACATGAAATGCATGAAATATTTTTGTAAATATAAAAGTAACCTATAAATTTCCATTTGTTGACAAAAATTGAAATAAGATAAGAATGATAAGATGAAATGAATAAAATAAGAAAAGAGTAAAACGTTAAATTTAATTATTTTGTCATTTAAAGATGTTTAAAGAACAACATTATCCCATAACACTCATCGCATCATTCAATAATATGGAAGTGCAATTATTGGAAATACTATTAAGAGTTATTGTGCATATTATGGGTATATAAAATGAAAATGAGTGTGCTGTTGATATTGATATAGAAGCTGTGGCAACATATTTTCAACCAGGAGCTAATCTAATGCAACTAAATTGTGTGTGTGTGTGTGTGTGTGTGTGTGTGTGTGTGTGTGTGTGTGTGTGTGTGTGTGTGTGTGTGTGTGTGTGTGTGTGTGTGTGTGTGTGTGTGTGTGTGTGTGTGTGTGTGTGTGTGTGTGTGTGTGTGTGTGTGTGTGTGTGTGTGTGTGTGTGTGTGTGTGTGTGTGTGTGTGTGTGTGTGTGTGTGTGTGTGTGTGTGTGTGTGTGTGTGTGTGTGTGTGTGTGTGTGTGTGTGTGTGTGTGTGTGTGTGTGTGTGTGTGTGTGTGTGTGTGTGTGTGTGTGTGTGTGTGTGTGTGTGTGTGTGTGTGTGTGTGTGTGTGTGTGTGTGTGTGTGTGTGTGTGTGTGTGTGTGTGTGTGTGTGTGTGTGTGTGTGTGTGTGTGTGTGTGTGTGTGTGTGTGTGTGTGTGTGTGTGTGTGTGTGTGTGTGTGTGTGTGTGTGTGTGTGTGTGTGTGTGTGTGTGTGTGTGTGTGTGTGTGTGTGTGTGTGTGTGTGTGTGTGTGTGTGTGTGTGTGTGTGTGTGTGTGTGTGTGTGTGTGTGTGTGTGTGTGTGTGTGTGTGTGTGTGTGTGTGTGTGTGTGTGTGTGTGTGTGTGTGTGTGTGTGTGTGTGTGTGTGTGTGTGTGTGTGTGTGTGTGTGTGTGTGTGTGTGTGTGTGTGTGTGTGTGTGTGTGTGTGTGTGTGTGTGTGTGTGTGTGTGTGTGTGTGTGTGTGTGTGTGTGTGTGTGTGTGTGTGTGTGTGTGTGTGTGTGTGTGTGTGTGTGTGTGTGTGTGTGTGTGTGTGTGTGTGTGTGTTTGTGTGTTTGTGTGTGTGTGTGTGTGTGTGTGTGTGTGTGTGTGTGTGTGTGTGTGTGTGTGTGTGTGTGTGTGTGTGTGTGTGTGTGTGTGTGTGTGTGTGTGTGTGTGTGTGTGTGTGTGTGTGTGTGTGTGTGTGTGTGTGTGTGTGTGTGTGTGTGTGTGTGTGTGTGTGTGTGTGTGTGTGTGTGTGTGTGTGTGTGTGTGTGTGTGTGTGTGTGTGTGTGTGTGTGTGTGTGTGTGTGTGTGTGTGTGTGTGTGTGTGTGTGTGTGTGTGTGTGTGTGTGTGTGTGTGTGTGTGTGTGTGTGTGTGTGTGTGTGTGTGTGTGTTTATTATATTCGACATTTAAAGCAAGCTTAAACTAATTTTATTTTTATTGGACTGCTGTTTGTTAAGACATTTGTAAATAAATATTATATTGGTGACTGATTTTAAGTATTTTATTATCATTAGCAGTTTTTAAATAAACTTATAAATATAGATATACATGCTATTGTGTTTGATCTTTTATCGGTTAAAATATGTTCATTACGTTCCATTAAGGCCCTCTCTTTTCACCTCTGGATAACTAGTTATCAGGAACTTTATCTGATAGATTAGATACTAATCTGTCAGAAAAACTTGCCTATAACAAACTTGTTATCCAGATCTGAAAAGACAGATACTAAACATACTGTTAGATAAACTTCCCAATAATTAGTTATCTGGAGATGAAAAGCCTTCTAATATCTAATCTGTCAGATAAACTTCCTGATAGATAAAAATATAATACTTAGAAGAATTAGCTTCATGGTGGTCTTTTGTTAATCTTTTTGGTAGTGTTTAAATATACAAATACTGATGGCATGAAATGGATCACGAACAAGGAGGTTCTAGGAGAAATAAAGAAGGAATTGGAGAATGTGTTTACCAGTAAACGCATAAAACTGCAGTATCTGGGAAACATTATGAGAAATCAGCACCACATTATGAGTTTTCAGAATTCAAAATTTACTTATTAGCCTAATTATACCGTGGGAAGTCGTGTTTGGTATCATTCGATAGATTTTGGAAAATATTGAAAACATAGTTTTTAGTTTTTCGATCTGATGTTCATTTCGCTAAATATTCAGCTTTTTTTGTGAAACTTTTTGATTCGCCCATTTCCTTACGCCCCTCTCAAATCGTCAGATTTTTGAAATATACACTCTCTTTCATGTATTTAACTTACCTTATCTTAATCTGACAACTTCGAGTATTTTTAAGTAGACTTTTTTTCCCCTTAACGGGCTCCCCTGTGTTAAGAGCCAATATATGGTAGAGGTACATCTGCAAGGTACCAGGTTTCTCCCCATATGATAATCCGATGTGCTCGAGTAACTGCAAAAATCCCCGCTTGGGCTCCCCTACCATAGTATACATGCAATAAAGGTGCGAGCGTAAGACCTGATTGGTTTTATAGCTGTTGTTTATGTTCAATATCTCCGCCATTTTTAACTTTTCTACAAAATGGTAGGAACTGAAATTTTTCTAAATAAATCGCATTTACAAATGATTAGGTATAATTTCTTTTTAATAATTTTTTTCTTGCGGTCGATATTTTCTGAGTTAATTGTTCTTACAGTAGATGCCTATATTTTTGAGCCTGATATGACTGCAGGTATGTAACTTTTTTTTTGTAAAAATATAACAACCCTTTCAACCACTTTGGTCCTGTATTTTGACTGTGTCGCAAATTTTCAGTCAAATCGAAGGATACATATTTTGGGAATTGAGGAAAATTTCATAGTAACTTATTGTTATAATGCTCATAATGACATGTTTGAGTGCCTTCTGTTAAAACATTATTTTTTCCATTGATACTTTATGATAAAATATATACCTATATGTTTATTTGAATAAATCCAAATCACAGTACAGTCGCTAAAAATGATATTTAAAACACAATATGAAAAGAACAACCATTCGGATTTAAATGTCTTAATTTTATGTTACGCAGAAGCTTTAGGTAGGTACACCAAGTTTCAGACAAATCGGACCTTTTATATTGCCGATGGCAATGCCCTAATCATTCAAGAATCTACTTCTGGAAATAAAATACAGGATTTAGCTCAGGTATTAAGTTTTAAGGAAACTGACGATGGTGATTCTGATGCCAAATTAGACAAAGAAAAATTACATTTAAAAAAATGGATATGGGCTCAAATTGATAAAATCTCCTCAATGGCAGAACTAAACGAAATAAAACGTTTAACCGCTCTAATTGAAGCTGAGCTAAATGTCGTTAAAGAAGGAAGCAGATCAATAAAAATACCAGAAGAAAATAGAAATATTCTGCACAATAAAAATATTACGAAACAAAGAAGATTGTTTTCGGTTAAGAAAAAACCTAAAAGGGTAAATCAGCGTGTAAACAAACTTTCAATGAGTGAAATTCAAAACACTGCTGTAAAATTGCTACATCCCTAAAAAATTTGTAATATAACTATACAAACAAATCAATGTTCTTATTTAAAATATTGCTAGTAATGCTGTATCTACAGTATAATTAGGCTAAGTAAATTTTGAATTCTGAAAACTCTCATAATGTGGTGCTTATTTCTCATAATGTTTCCCAGATACTGGAGTTTTATGCGTTTACTGGTAAACACAATCTCCAATTCCTTCTTTATTCCTCCTTGTTCGTGATCCATTTCATGCCATCAGTATTTGTATATTTAAACACTACCAAAAAAATTAATAAAAAACCACCATGAAGCTAATTCTTCTAAGTATTATATTTTTATCTATCAGGAAGTTTATCTGACAGATTAGATATTAGAAAGCTTTTCATCTCCAGATAACAAGTTTGTTATAGGCAAGTTTTTCTGACAGATTACTATCTAATCTATCAGATAAACTTCCTGATAACTAGTTATCCAGAGGTGAAAAGAGAGGGCCTTAATGGAAGGTAATGAACATATTTTAACTGGTAAAAGATCAAACACAATAGCATGTATATCTATATTTATAAATTTATTACACACACACACAATTTAGTTGCATTAGATTAGCTCCTGGTGTGTCCTGGTTGAAAATATATTGCCACTGCTTTTACACCAATATCAACAGCACACTCATTTTCATTTTATATACCCATAATATGCACAATAACTCTTAATAGTATTTCCAATAATTGCACTTCCATATTATTGAACGATGAGTGTTATGGGATAATGTTGTTCTTTAAACATCTTTAAATGACAAAATAATTAAATTTAACGTTTTACTCTTTTCTTATTTTATTCATTTCATCTTATCATTCTTATCTTATTTCAATTTTTGTCAACAAATGGAAATTTATAGGTTACTTTTATTTTATATTTACAAAAATATTTCATGCATTTCATGTCATTAAACTGTCACTTGTCTAGAAGCTCGCCAAGAAAGTATTTAGCGGTTTCTAGACGCGAGTCATACGAAATAAGTCGGAAATCTATTTCACGCAACAACAACTGACAGAAAGTGACTACTGTTCCGATTACGGGTTTTATTATAAAATTTGACGTTATCAAATATAGAATGTCAATGCAAGTTTTGCTTCAAAATTTTTGTGCAGAATTACAGCTACATTTGAAGTAGCTTAATAAATTCTTTTATTATTATTGATTAATAAATAAATAAACAATTTATAAAAAAATTCAATAACATATTTTATTTTTGTTATTTTATTCACTTTGACGGAAATCTAAACACAATCATTTCTTTACTGTGTGAATGACGTTAGCTTTGTATGTTTTAACCCTTATCGGGGCAACACATTTTACTTACGTAACCGGGCAACTCGGGTCCGTTGGGCCCACCACTGTTCTTGAATGTACTATTCATATTTACCCATATATTTCTAATATTCTTTTTTGATTTTTTATTAAAGTTAAATTTAAATTGTCTAGATTAAAAAAAAGGTGCTACTATAGTATGCGGTCTACCTCGAGGGTGCGATCTATCTGAAGGATTTGCACGAAATAATGAACTGCAAGAAAACTTTTGTATAAAAACATTTATTCACAAGTAATAAACATTTGGAGCCAAATAAAGATTTAATTAATAAATAAATAAAAACTTTTAGGGGGGTTAATGTTTACGCATACCCTGGAAAAAGATTACGGTGTTGTTGCCTTTCAGCATAAGGCAGAAGAATATTATTATTTTACTTTTACAAATTAATACTTTGTCATATAAATTTACTATTTTAATTGGGACTAAGCCACAAGATTAACTTATTCCCAACTAGCATAGCAAATTGATATATACAAATTAAATTATTATTAAGTATTAGATTAAAAAAAAACAATAAAAATAAAAAAAACCATAGATTAGTTTTCGGGACATTTTATTCGCACTATCTACTTTCACTGTAATTCAATATAATTTTAGGACCTTAGTTGTCGACACTAATATCGATATCAAACAACTGATAGCAGATGCATTATTTATTTTAAAATATATATAGGTACCTACCTAACAATATTATTGCATTCCAACAATGATTATCCGTTTTTAAAAGTCATTTAGAATAGATTTACACCTATTGTAAGCATCTCTTTGACGTTCACATCAAAGAGATGTTTACATCGTTTGTTACACGTCTAGACGTTATTATTGGATTTCCGGAATCATAAAAGTCGTTAAAATAATCCACACAAACATTATCTGACTGCCAGATTAACTTCTGTAACAAAGATTTAGACTTTAGGTATAAATACAAATAGGGTCCGACGGGCCCGTGTTGCCCTTTTACGTGTCAAAATTCTTTCGACGCAATAATTTCAAAAATTATAATGAATATTTTGAATAGCTCATAACTATGTTGGACAAGGAAACATACTTGTAAACAAATTCAGTGATGCATAAAAATCAATAAATTTTTTTTTATCGGTTTATGATAAAAGAATTGGCGACTCGGGCCCGTTGAACCCACCTTACTCGGATAAGGGTTAAATATTAATTGCCAAAATATAATTATTTAAGTTAAAATTTCAAAGCCCAATATAAAATTAGTTGTGAAAACAACTGTTTGTGTAATATAAAGAAACTTCAAAACTCAAAAATTCGACAAAAATTGCAAAAAAATCAACTGACTGATAGCCACAAAAGTAAACAAAGCAGAAACGTCAAACAAATTGTGCTTAAAATATGAAAACATACTGACTCGTCTTTTTTTGTAACTACATATCTCTTTTCAATGCACTGAGTCTAGATGGTTCATAAAAATATCATGTGTTTTTACTTAATAACACACGGCAGCTGGTTTGTCATGATTTTCATGCGTGGAACCGAATGATGCTAGATAAAAATATGTGTTTTATCTCGCCAGGTATTAATGTCGCACGGGTAAAGACTCGCGGACTCAACTGTACATAGAGTTAAAATCTCATAATTTAACGGACTAAACTTGAATGCGGCTGGACCAATTAAAAACAAGCATTACCGCGTGGTAAATTTGAATTATTACTCTTCCTAGTTTAACACGTTGACGGAGTGCGTCAAATATATAAGCAAGTGTTGTGACACTATATATTTTGCAAAGTAGAATAGTTAAAAATGCAAAGTATATTATAGACATTGGGTGGAATGCATAAAACGTAGTATCTGCTAATGCTTCGAGTACGTACTACATTTTTGAAGAATTTGCTACACTTACAAAGGATTTGCTTTCCTCCGTAGCATCTGCTACTATTTACCAGATACATAGAAGGATGTACTACGCTTTTGAAGTATTTGCTAGTTTAGTAGAATTTGCTTCAGTTTAGGTGAAGTTGGTGGATGAACGACTTCGGCGTAGGTGTTTTTTGTGAAAAATGGCAGCATTTATGAATGTTCGTCGTAGAAAAATCTACAAACCAGGAAGAAGATACAATGACGATATTTATCGTAAAATATTTAGGTAATTATCATGAGTCGAGCAGTTTTATTCATACAGTGCGCTGGAATAAGTGTAATCCCTCATATTAACTCAATTATGTTTAGTATATAAGCAAAACGCTCGGAGAGGTCAATTTTTAAAATAATCATAGTATAGTATAGCATCAATGTTCCGAACTTTACGCAATCCCTCTTCAGGTGACATTCATAACTTTGATTTTTTAAATGGGAAAGTACATCATGTGACACCCCATTTAAAAGCTTCTGAAATACTGATTACAAAAATGTATAATATTTGGGCAAAATTTCGGTCAAAGGATTTTTAAATGCATTCATTTTTTTTTAATCCTGAGAAAACTAATAAGAATTTTTGAAAATTTTAAACGCAGAATAAAAGATTACAATTATTACCGAGGGCCGAAAGTCCATATAAAAACTTCTATATTGTTTATTTAAATAAGTTACAGGAGTGAAAACGAAGAGAAAATTTAGTATGATTTTTAATTTCAAATAGGTATATCATCCAAAAGAAAATTTCTATATGGTTGACTAACTGCTCACCAGCTTCAGCAAACTTTATCAATGCATTGGCGGCTCGTTCTGAGCTTCTGCCGAAGACTGTTGAGCTCGAGCACAAGAAATTTGAGCTTCGGCTGCTTCAATTCGTTTTCGTAAGCAGGTCTTCTGTAGTTCAATCAGCGACTCCTCCTTCGCACTAGGATATTTTAGAGCTCTGCCTGTTAGTTTTTGGCAACCAGAATTGGAGCTAAAAGAACGTTTTCATCATTTTTTTTTGTGATGAAACCCCAATATCCTCTGTTACATCAGCCTGACAAGCACCTGGTACTCTGTGCAAGACTGAATTTTCTCCAATGTTCCATAACTCATAGAATTTTCTTTGAAAGTCAGTTCGATTTTTTACCAGTTTTTTTTACGTCCACAATTTTTTGAACTTTTGTTTTCATGTTGTTGAATTTCTTCAAAATCTGTTTTGAATCTAGGTTTTTTTCGATTGTTTCATTAAAGGCAACAGTTAATTTATTCAATGTAGCTTCTTTTTCATTTTTAATTTTTGGGACCATTCTTTTATCAAATAAAATTTGATAGTTTTCAAGCAGATTAACAAACAATACTTGTTCATTTTTATCCTCGCCTAACTCTTTTGTCGCTTCAGAATCTGACCCACTCATTTTTACTCACTACTCACTTATTCTAATAATAATTTGGTACGTAAAAATGTGAATTCACAAAACACAAAAGCACATAAAAAACTATTTAGTTCTAATACGATTGGTGTGATGCGCACAAGGGCACTACGGCTGGCGCTACGTTTAGTAGTAGATCCTTCAGGTCAATAGCAAGTACTTCGGTTGTGTAGTACTGTCTTCTCAGCAAAGCACCTACTTTTATGTAAAAGAAAATGCTACACATTAGATACTATTTGCTGAAGCAATAGTATCTACTACGTTTTATGCATTCCACCCGTTGTGTCACATTACATCAATGTAATTTAGACGTCTAGAGACGTTCTGTCCGTCAACGTGTTAAAAACAAAGAAAGATTTTCCCTTTCTGTTCCGTTTGGGGTTAAAAAGATAAATTGTGACGAATTTTTAGAAACCTAGTTTTTAATACTACATCCATTTTATACGTAAATTGGAAAAGTATCGTTAAAAAACTAATTATTAGTAATTTTCAACTTCACAATTATGTATTTATCATTTGCTTAACCTCAAATTGGGATCTCCAAAAATGTCAAAAATGTCACGGAGCGACCGAATTTAATTTTTTAATTCTTATTTTATAATTATATTATAGTATCATACTTGAACAAGTAGGTACTGAACATATCAACTATATTGGTGTCTTAGTGTAAGATTTATGGTGTTGTAAACACGTTGCATTCAAAGGTCCTTGATATACCTACTTATTGATTCGATTTATTGTTCCCTTCTATTTGGACGGATAGTTAAACAGCAAAAACATTGAGTACTCGTGGGAATTAGTTTCACGTTATTTGATAAATGACTTTATTTGTCTCTTATAAGAGATTGGTTGATCTTTTCGTTTTATTTTACGGATACGTTATAGATGCTTAGGTAAATTATTATTCTTGGTGTTTTTTTGCAAATATTTTGTGCATTTCTATTACCATCTTAATCCTTCTACGAGTTATCTGTTTTGCAAATTTTATTCCTAGATGATAATGCATTCGATGCTTTAAAATTTAGTCCAGTGCGCATCTGTTTTGAGATGGACGTTGAGAGGTGACTCAAATTTTTTTGCAGAAATTGCTTGAAAATAAATCAATTAATAATATTTGAGTTATCCTCCCTCTCAAAAAGGTCCGGAACATTGTTTAAATAATCAAAATGTCAACAATTGAAGGAAAAATTCGATTTTTTTCTTGGTTTTTTGATTATAACTTTAAAAGTATTCATTTCCGAGAAAAGTTGTGCTGACATAAAAGTTGCGTAATTAAATTTACTATAACATAGAATTGGTTAAAAATTTAAAAAATGGTCACCCTAGTTGCAAAATAGCAATAATTGCGAGAAACCCATACAAAAACAAGTATTAGCCTTTTACGTTTTTCAACCATTTATGCTACACTTAGGACCTTCATGTTTCACCCAGAAAAACTTTATGATGCAGTAAAACAATACTGTAAATTTCATTAAGATCGGTTCCATAGATTTTGCAAAATAAATTTTGCAATCCAGCTTTCGCAAAAAAAATTCATTTGTTCAAAATGTTACAGGACTGAAAATAAAGCAGATGTCAAGTTGATTTTTTTGTTTATATTATTTATATTATTTTTGGTGCTACGCGCAGGACAGCGGTGTTTGATTCACACAAGTTGATTTCCACCAAAATTTCTTCCAATCTTTATCTAATATATTATTTTCTTACTCTATATTTTGTTGTATTTTAATATTTTAATTCCACAAAAATCAAACTAACTTTATTATTGTTTGTGAAATATTGTTTAAACAATTGCATATGTTTAAAATTAATAAACTTTTATTATTTAAGTTAAAATATATTAACAAAGAAAGTTTTTGCTAATAAAAGTGTTATTTCAAAGGATAGAGTATGTGTTTTTATTTTGCAATAAACAATTTATTTATTTATATCGAAATGTAATAAAAATTAAAATGTATCAATCATTATCAAAGGTCACTGGAATGCCCAATCAAAACAAACTATCCGCTGTCCTGCGCGTAGCACCAATAATTAATGTTTATTTAAAAAAAATCCTGACGCCGTGGTGTTAATCGATTTTAATTTTGCAAAATTGCAAATGAAAGGTACAGTACACTTCTATATGCAAAAAAAATTTCAACTTGCTATCTGCTTTATTTTCAGTCCTGTAATATTTTGAAAAAATTATTTTTTTTTACGAAAGCTGGATTGCAAAATTTATTTTGCAAAATCTGTTAAACCGATCTTAATAAAATATACAGTATTATTTTACTGTATCATATAGCTTTTCTGAATGAAATATGAAGGTCCTAAGTGTAGCATAAATGGTTGAAAAATGTATAATGCGAATACTTGTTTTTGTATGTTTTTTTCAAAATTATTGCTATTTTGCAACAAGGGTGACTATTTCTTAAATTTTTAACCAATTCTATATTATGGGAAATTTAATTACGCAACTTTTATGTTAGTACAACTTTTCTGGAAAATGAATACTTTTAAAGTTATAATCAAAAAACCAAGAAAAAGATCGAATTTTTCCTTAATTTTTTGACATTTTGATTATTTAAACAATGTTCCGGACCTTTTTGAGAGGGAGGATAACTCAAATATTATTATTTGATTTATTTTCAAGCAATTTCTGCAAAAAAATTTGAGTCACCTCTCAACGTCCAAATGTACTAATATTTTTACAGATGCGCCCTGGTCTAATTGTATGTAGATATTTTGTATATTGTTTGCTCAGTATTATTAAATTCTTACTATTTTTGGCGCATTTAAATACTTACGTACGTTTTTTAGTTAAGTTCTTCGGGGTTATAGAGCAATATTGAAAAAAACACCATTTTGGAGCACTAATTTGTTTATAAAAAAAAATAGCACACTATCCACGGACTTTGCATATACAATCCTAAGATTCGATTTTAGTAATAAAATTGCTGGTAAATAACATTTCTCAAAAATGGCCTATTTTGCGGTAATGTTCGCAGACTATTTATAAATATTGTTTTTATCGGTACTGTATCCATGTGTGGCTAATCACCATAATCCTTCCGCAGAAGGGTTTGCACACAATAATGAAAATCACCTTTGTAGGCGAAATGTTTATTTTTAAATATTATTGTTATTAACAAAAATATTTATACTACTACTATTTAGTAATATGTATATGGTGTATTCCACGAATATACGACTGTTTTGGATTACCGCGACAACGAATATTTTAGTGTGCAACATAAGTACGAAAGTATTTTGCTCTAATAATTACTCCAATAAATAACAATATAATTTGCAATTTACTTTCGTTCTTCATATTTTGCGCAGTAAAATATTCGTTGTCGCGATAATCCAAGAGGTTCGTATATTCGTGGAATGGGGTATGCAATAAGTTTTATTATGCAAATTTAGTTTCTTTGCTATTATTAGACATAGATATAGAATGTAGAGATTACACCGTAATCTCTACACCGTAATTTTTTTTGTAAATATTTATGGTGATTTATGTTGTTAATTATATCTTAGATTTCTCTTTCATTTTACATTTATTTTGCGCCAAATGTTAATTATTTGTGAATAAATATTTTTTTCACAAGAGTTTTCTTGCATTTTATTGTTTTGTGCAAATCATTCAGGTTGATCGCGTCCTCGAGCCGCCTCGAGGTAGACCGCATACTATTATAGTAGCACCCTAGTTTTTTTGTTGTCGTGTCTAGGCTACCTAACATTTTTTAGTGACACCATAGCTGGTTTGTGGGGAAAAACTATGGAAATATACAAAAATCTTTTATTTTCTACCTTTTTAGTAAAATTTTAATATTTTGTCAATGTTTCACGGTTAGACGGAACAAAAACATTCTGGTATAGCTGCGGAGAAGGCGTTGGCGTCTTCTATACCAATATGGAAAGTGAAATAATGCGTGGATAGGTCACCCATTTATTTTATTTCATTTATTTATCAAATTCGTGCAAACATTGTGCATTTGAAAACGTTATAGTCGAATGTAGTAAAAGTCAAGCAGTAGGCGCAGCCTATACAGCGCAGCGTTAGTTGTATCTACGCCGGTGATACGCCCATCCAAGTATTGTGGCGATATTTCTGCGAAAACGTGTTAAGAATGAAAAATAATAATTTCTTGGCTGAAAAAATTTGAAAAAATTCACTTCTTTTTCCAGATGTTCTAACATAAAAATGAAGACACCGGATACGCAACCAAAATCTACAGAAAACGAATATAAACCAACAGAGTTAAATTACCACTCCAACTATAACGTAATCATCAAAATATGAATTATCTAATTCCTAGACAGAGTCCGAAGCACCTGCTCCAACGAGATAGCATTTCAGGAAGAAAATCCTCCTAATAAAAGTTTTGACTAAATCTAACTAATCATTGTAATTTAATAAAATTTATTTATTTTCAAGCAAAATAGTTAATAAACAAGGAGCTCCTTGTTTAGAAAGATAGAAGGAGAAAAACAACAAAATACCACAAGCATTCAAGAGACACTGTAAGAAGGGACTCAAAGATGACAACTTGTAAAGGCTTATCAGAAAATTTAAAAAAATCTAATACAACGTAGTAAGAGCATTCAAAACAACCAACACTCTGAGATCTATCCTCTTCAAAACAAAACTCAACAACACAAGAAAGATCCAAAACTGCATCTATAAAATACCTAATGAATGAAGCAATTTCTACGTGTGATAAACTGCAAGACTACTAAGTGTCAGGGTAAACGATGAAACATACATTAAGAACAGAAACTTCGATAAACCCCAGATATGCACACATGCCTGGAACAAAGAGCAGAGTACAATGGAAATATGGATCAATAACCATGAAAGAAAGAGACATGAAAGAGAGTAAAGTCAAAGAATGAACCCTCATCCTACTTAACAAAGAAAAATATGTAGCAAACCCATCAGCAGAATTAGTTACCAATACTGAGAGAAGAAATCAACAACAAAAATATACCAACAACAGCGGAGTAAAGGAAGTCGGAGAACAAGTCATCTACAATCCCATTTGCAATACACAATACACAAACACAAATGTTTGTTACAAAACTTAAGTTACACACATTCTGTGTCCTATAACATCGATTGAAAACACATAACCTAATAAAACATTGGTTTTCCAGCTTCCCAGAATTTAGATTTGAGAACGATTTCCTGAGTGGAAATCGTAACATCAAACATTAGTTAAGGCCAGTCGGGACAGCATTTGACCTTGCATGCCGACCTGCCCGAAATTGTATTATTCTAACGTCTAAATAAAAAATATATATTTTTTCATTTATGCACGTACACTAATATTGTAAAGGGCGCAAAAGTCGAGGACTCGAAAAATGATGGCGGACAGTTAATATCAGGATTGGGATATCTGAAACAAAAAAATCGTACTGCTTTTGAAAAAGGAAAATTTCTTGCGTGACAAGTTGCCACAATTTAACCAAAAAATAAAAAATGAATATTTTTTAACCATGAAAAACTGAAAAAAAACAGGCGATTTTTTCACAAAATTTTTTCAAATATCCGTAAAATCTTTTTTTTTGCGGAATTTTTTACTAACGGTGGTAAATTGTCACGTAAGAACCCTTCCTTTTTCTAATGCCGTACGATCTTTTCGAGAGCGTTTTAGAGATCCCAATCCTGAGATTAACTGTCCGCCATCGGAACTCCTTTTTTTTTCGATTCCTCGACTTTGGCGCCCTCTACAATATTAGTATACGTGCATAAATAAAAAAGATATGTTACTTGTATTCTCTAAGAGTTAGACATTAACATGTAAAAAGTTTTATGTTTTTTTTTAATAAAGGTTCTGAGAAAAAAAATCTTGAAAAAATGCTTATTTTTGGTCTTCTAAAGTGTACACAAACACAAATGTTTGTTACAAAACTTAAGTTACACACATTCTGTGTCCTATAACATCGATTGAAAACACATAACCTAATAAAACATTGGTTTTCCAGCTTCCCAGAATTTAGATTTGAGAACGATTTCCTGAGTGGAAATCGTAACATCAAACATTAGTTAAGGCCAGTCGGGACAGCATTTGACCTTGCATGCCGACCTGCCCGAAATTGTATTATTCTAACGTCTAAATAAAAAATATATATTTTTTCATTTATGCACGTACACTAATATTGTAAAGGGCGCAAAAGTCGAGGACTCGAAAAATGATGGCGGACAGTTAATATCAGGATTGGGATATCTGAAACAAAAAAATCGTACTGCTTTTGAAAAAGGAAAATTTCTTGCGTGACAAGTTGCCACAATTTAACCAAAAAATAAAAAATGAATATTTTTTAACCATGAAAAACTGAAAAAAAACAGGCGATTTTTTCACAAAATTTTTTCAAATATCCGTAAAATCTTTTTTTTGCGGAATTTTTTACTAACGGTGGTAAATTGTCACGTAAGAAACCTTCCTTTTTCTAATGCCGTACGATCTTTTCGAGAGCGTTTTAGAGATCCCAATCCTGAGATTAACTGTCCGCCATCGGAACTCCTTTTTTTTTCGATTCCTCGACTTTGGCGCCCTCTACAATATTAGTATACGTGCATAAATAAAAAAGATATGTTACTTGTATTCTCTAAGAGTTAGACATTAACATGTAAAAAGTTTTATGTTTTTTTTTAATAAAGGTTCTGAGAAAAAAAATCTTGAAAAAATGCTTATTTTTGGTCTTCTAAAGTGTACTAGTACCTTGCGAAAAAATAGTTAATGAGAGGGCATAATTATTGAATTGAATCTCGTTTTTGAGCTGCCCCAAATTTAATAATTCTAACCTTTAGGTAGGATCAATACTAAAAAAAAAAGACTAAGTTTTCACTCTAATGGCATATAAAACAACATAATGCTATTCTACATCCCACCAGAATGAAAACAATGGGAACCTTCTCTGGTTACACCTCCGAGGCTTCTACAATTTGCAAGCCATACGGATGCTGAGACTAAGGAAGATGAGGGAATTCTACAATTTACAATTCACGTCCCATCTGCTCAGCGCGGTAAAGTTCCAACGAGAATGGTTCCCTTCATACTCCACACAGAGTAAATGTAAATCAAAAATGAATAACCATTTTCAATTTCGTTGCAAAACGAAAACACAGCCGAACCATATTCTAGTCCAATCAGAGAGTGCCGCAAGCACCCCTACCGGTTTCGAAACTTATTAGTTTCTCATCAGGAGGCACATATGCTGCTCTCCCCGATCCAACCAAAACAAACCCCAGCGTGCAGTCCCGGATTGCAACGAACGAAATGGCATAGATGCCCTAGCGGCAACTGCTAGCAAAAAGACTAAGTTTTCACTCTAATGGCATATAAAACAACATAATGCTATTCTACATCCCACCAGAATTATGCTGTCCCATTATGTTGTTTTATATGCCATTAGAGTGAAAACTTAGTCTTTTTGCTAGCAGTTGCCGCTAGGGCATCTATGCCATTTCGTTCGTTGCAATCGGGGACTGCACGCTGGGGTTTGTTTTGGTTGGATCGGGGAGAGCAGCATATGTGCCTCCTGATGAGAGACTAATAAGTTTCGAAACCGGTAGGGATGCTTGCGGCACTCTCTGATTGGACTAGAATATGGTTCGGCTGTGTTTTCGTTTTGCAACGAAATTGAAAATGGTTATTCATTTTTGATTTACATTTACTCTGTGTGGAGTATGAAGGGAACCATTATCGTTGGAACTTTACCGCGCTGAGCAGATGGGACGTGAATTGTAAATTGTAGAATTCCCTCATCTTCCTTAGTTTCAGCATCCGTATGGCTTGCAAATTGTAGAAGCCTCGGAGGTGTAACCAGAGAAGGTTCCCGTTGTTTTCATTCTGGTGGGATGTAGAATAGCATTATGTTGTTTTATATGCCATTAGAGTGAAAACTTAGTCTTTTTGCTAGCAGTTGCCGCTAGGGCATCTATGCCATTTCGTTCGTTGCAATCCGGGACTGCACGCTGGGGTTTGTTTTGGTTGGATCGGGGAGAGCAGCATATGTGCCTCCTGATGAGAGACTAATAAGTTTCGAAACCGGTAGGGGTGCTTGCGGCACTCTCTGATTGGACTAGAATATGGTTCGGCTGTGTTTTCGTTTTGCAACGAAATTGAAAATGGTTATTCATTTTTTCATTATCAATATTATAGTTTAAATCTAAAATCTCTACAGAATTCCACCGTTGCTTTAGCCACCATCTTGATTTTAAACGAGAACCATGGTTATTGAACCATTAAACGAGAACGGTGCTCAATATCTCCGTCATGTTTAAGTTTTTTACAAAAATTGTGGAAACTGAAATTATTTCAAATACAATTCTCTACCAAAAACGACCAAAATCCTTTATAAAAGTTAGGTATATTTGTTAAAATCCCTAAAAAGACTAAGTTTTCACTCTAATGGCATATAAAACAACATAATGGGACAGCATAATTCTGGTGGGATGTAGAATAGCATTATGTTGTTTTATATGCCATTAGAGTGAAAACTTAGTCTTTTTGCTAGCAGTTGCCGCTAGGGCATCTATGCCATTTCGTTCGTTGCAATCCGGGACTGCACGCTGGGGTTTGTTTTGGTTGGATCGGGGAGAGCAGCATATGTGCCTCCTGATGAGAAACTAATAAGTTTCGAAACCGGTAGGGGTGCTTGCGGCACTCTCTGATTGGATTAGAATATGGTTCGGCTGTGTTTTCGTTTTGCAACGAAATTGAAAATGGTTATTCATTTTTGATTTACATTTACTCTGTGTGGAGTATGAAGGGAACCATTCTCTTTGGAACTTTACCGCGCTGAGCAGATGGGACGTGAATTGTAAATTGTAGAATTCCCTCATCTTCCTTAGTTTCAGCATCCGTATGGCTTGCAAATTGTAGAAGCCTCGGAGGTGTAACCAGAGAAGGTTCCCGTTGTTTTCATTCTGGTGGGATGTAGAATAGCATTATGTTGTTTTATATGCCATTAGAGTGAAAACTTAGTCTTTTTGCTAGCAGTTGCCGCTAGGGCATCTATGCCATTTCGTTCGTTGCAATCCGGGACTGCACGCTGGGGTTTGTTTTGGTTGGATCGGGGAGAGTAGCATATGTGCCTCCTGATGAGAGACTAATAAGTTTCGAAACCGGTAGGGGTGCTTGCGGCACTCTCTGATTGGACTAGAATATGGTTCGGCTGTGTTTTCGTTTTGCAACGAAATTGAAAATGGTTATTCATTTTTTCATTATCAATATTATAGTTTAAATCTAAAATCTCTACAGAATTCCACCGTTGCTTTAGCCACAATCTTGATTTTAAACGAGAACCATGGTTATTGAACCATTAAACGAGAACGGTGCTCAATATCTCCGTCATGTTTAAGTTTTTTACAAAAATTGTGGAAACTGAAATTATTTCAAATACAATTCTCTACCAAAAACGACCAAAATCCTTTATAAAAGTTAGGTATATTTGTTAAAATCCCTAAAAATGGCTACATAACAGAAATAGTTTTCGATCGGATGACCGATACTTATTTCCGTGTGCGGAACACCAACAACGTTCAATTCTGTATTTCCAATGGTTGGCCACATAGATGACCCTGTCATTTGCTATAATTAAGTCTTCTTCTGTGCAGGTCTCTCTCATATCTGGGCATGATAGTAGATGCCGGCTGGTCTGATCCGGGCCGCAGTCGCATGTATCGTCCTCCTGGTATCCCCAATTTTTCAGGTTACTAGCACAACGTGAAACGCCGGTTCTTAGTCTGTTTAGCGCTTTCCAAGTCGGATACGGTAAATTGTGTCCAGCAGCAGCCATTTCCTGTGAGGGAGGAAAATGTGTCGCGGTAGCTGACGCTTGCCATAGGTGTATTCAGCACGTCTCTGGCGCTTCGGGGATGGATCTTGATGTTTTCAGGAAGCTTTTCCGAGATCTTAGTCTGCTTGGCTGAGTTTGGTGGTCATATAAGAGGTGTCTTTGGTCCGTCTCCTGCTTTTTTCGTTCTACCTCCGACGTGACCTTCCTCCTGATAGGTGGTGGAGCAATCCCAGCTATGGGGTGTACCTCTTCGATATGTGTCGGTTTCAGGCAACCCGATATTATACGAACCGTTTCATTTAGAGCCACGTCGACGTTGTTTGCGTGAGCAGAGTTTGCCCATACTGGTGCTCTAAACTCCGCGGCCGAAAAACATAATTCTAAGGCAGAAGTGCGGAGTGTGTGTGGTTATGCTCCCCATTTTGTATTAGGTAGCTTGCGAATGATCTTATTTCTGGCACTTACTTTCTTCTTGACATCTTGACAGTGGTATCGGTAAGACAGAGTTCTATCCAGACGGACGCCAAGGTATTTTGGCGTCTCGTTGTGTTTCAGCATCTGACCACGCCATTCAACCTCCAGCGGCTTTCGGGCATGCTTGTTTCTAAGGTGGAAAGCACATACCTGGGTTTTTGTGGGATTGGGTTTCAGATGGTTTTTATCGTAGTATAGAGCTAAGTCTCCCAGGACATCTGTCAGTTTCACTTCGACTTCATTGAAGGTTATTCCCTGAGCTGCCACAGCTGTATCATCAGCGTAAATAAATTGCCGTGTTTGTTGGTGTATGGATTGGTGGTTGGTGTATATGTTGTATAGAATCGGCTCGAGGACACTTCCCTGTGGTAGCCCATTTTTTTGGTCCCTCCACCGATTGTTTTTGGACTGGAGCGTTACGAGACATTTCACTAACCTTGTTAGTCGGAAATCGTTTGTAGTTTCGTAGAGTTTTGCGAGTAGCCGTTGATGGTTAACTGTGTCATAGGTGGCAGTGAGGTCTATGAACGCTACTTCTGTTATTTCTTTCCGGTCAAAACCATCTTGTTTGGTGAGATTAAGAATTTGACTGCAGCAGCACTTTCCGGGTCTGAATCCTGCTTGTTCTTGAATAATTTTAGTCTCCACATATTCAGCGATCCGGTTCAGTATCATTCTTTAAAATGCCTTGGAAAGGTGTCAGAAAAGAGAGACAGGTCCAAAACTCTTTGTATCCGCCGGATCCCTCCCTGGCTTTAAGAGGGCTACCACTCTAGCTTTCCTCCAGATTTTGGGGATTTGTAATGTACGGATGCAGCAATTCATCATTTTTATGAGCCACTCTACGGTTTTTAGTCCAAAGTTCTTTATTTTTTCTGTTTGTATGGTGTCCAAACCAGCCGCTTTATTATCTTTCATTTGGTGGATCACGCCTCTCATCTCCTCTTGACAAAAAGAGGTACCTAGAGCATCTCTTTCTTGGTCGATATTCCGTTGAGCTCTCACCTTGTCCTTTCTTGATGTCGTCTTACTGTTCATTAGAAGACGATGGGCTATCTGATGGGGTGTGACTTATGTCATGTTGACTACCGGAGCAGCGGGATCGTTGTCAATATTCCGAATCAGCTACCAGGCACGTCTGCTGTTTTGTTTCATGTACAGACTCGTGACCAGCTTGCACCACCTTTACGTTCTGTTGGCCGATGTCGCGGGTAAAATTTCCTCCCCAGCCTGTATTGTTGCTTCCGAGAAAGGGTTTTCTTTATATAGCTGTTCATATCTTTTAAGTAGGGGTTTAGATTTTTCATTGAGCCCCCTATATACTCAGTTCGACAACCTCTAAGGATAAATTTCCATGATCGATCATCATCAGTGCTTACGTGATCTAACATGCTAAACATCAAAATACAAAAATATATGGGTAAAACCCCTTACAATTGATCCGTTATGGAAACATAGATAAAATATTTGAACTAAAACATGAATGTACAAAATATTCCATGTATACAGGTACTCCAGGTACCATTTGAACCCAAAATTGACTTGTTCACATGTTGTATGGTGGCAAGTCATCACTTAGGCAAGTCACGTAAGCACTGATGATGATCGGTCATACGATCGAAAACTAGTTCTGTAATGTAGCCCTTTTTAGGGATTTTAACAAATATACCTTTTATAAAGCATTTTAGTCGTTTTTTTGTAACATATGGTATACAGCCAACTACAGGAAAACTTTTTCCTCGTGGATTTTTATTTTGTACAATTTATTTCTAAGAATTTTTTTTCTGTTATCGATATTTGCCGATTTAAGAAATATTTAAGGCAAGAGAAGCATAATTATTGAATTTAACCTAATCTATTAAGATAACGACATAAAAATTATTGTATTACCTACACTTATTGTACATAAAAAAAATTAGGAGAATTACATTTTATACAATTTTAATCTCCTTAATTTTTTTGCTAATCAATATTTAAGGTTTTCGGTTCGTTTTTGTTTATGTATTGCTGCAACGTCTAGGATTCATTAATCACTTGTGTTTTATTAGGCTTGTCGTAGACGTACGTCCTTAAATGATGATTGTTGCACAAAAACAAACAAAGGAATCAAAATTGTATAACATTTAATTCTCTCTATTTTTGTTTATTTACATTTATCCGTTTATATCGTAAATTTAATAACAAAATATAATTCAATAAATATACTTAGTCACAATTGTCACCTAAATTCGGAAAATATCGAACGCATGAAAAATTCGGAAGTAACAAATTGTAGGAAATAGCAATTGCAACAATTTAAGTCCTTACCATTTTGTCGAAGTGTATAACTCTTTCAGGGGCGACGCACGACGATACCTACATAAAAAATTGACTGAAATGGCCAGTGGTAGCATTTCTGCCCCTGAAAGAGTTAAAATGGCCGAGATATTGAACAAAAACAATTGCTGTATAACCATTTCCCGCAAGACCTTACGCTCGCTGCATTACCGTCTATGTAGGACCTCAAATCTTGATTTTAGCGAAAAGACAAAAGAAATAATTGTATACAATATAATTGTCTCCATTTCCCCCTACCACTAACTAGGGAAATATTGACACCACCAAAAAAATTGTAAAAAAGATATTGTACGAAATCGTATTTGCAAAATTTCAGTCCGTACCATTTTTGTCGAAAAATTGAAAATGGTGGAGATACTGAGCAAAAACCGCCAACTTGGTTTTTCTTTAAAATTAAGATGGCGGCTAACGCAACGTCGGCGTCGGTCGGGATTTTAAATTTTACTATTGAGTGCCTCTAAAGGAAATAATAATAAAATTTCGGGCAGATCACCATGCAAGGTTGGGACATTTTTCGTCTAACCCGACTGGACTAATTTTGAGCAATGTTATTTTCATTACACTAATAATTTAGGTCTGGATGCCGCGTAACAAAAAAAAAGTTAATTACCAGCAAGATAAAAATTTGTTAATAGCTTAACGGTGTCTAGTCGGACAAACTTTGATGTAAGGGAACACTGGAAAAAGGGTAGTTTTAATTGTGGAACGTGTCGTTCTGACAAGTTTATGATTGTGGAAACCAGCAGATTGTTTTTAAGTTTATTCAATAGCAAACTTTTTATAATACAGGGTGATTGATTAGTAGGGTAACGCTCAATAGCTCCGCTATAGTAATAGATAGCAATAAAAGTTAATAACAAAAATTTTAGCCACCTTTGAGCTTCATATTACAAAATTAGTTAGAATGTTACAGGGTGTTCGATAACACAGTGGCAGACCAAACTTATGTTTTTTTAAAAGGAACACCCTATATTTTATTTTAAATTCGAAATCCCGTTAACTTCTCCATCACAAAAATATAAAGGCTTTTTATGTTATATAGGGTATTTACCAAGTTATAACCAATTTTATATGAAAATCGTAACAAGTTCAACTCCCTGTATAAATAAAAATAAGCAAAACAACAATGGTTTATTAATGCCATATTTTTTAACGTATTGTCAAAATTTTCAGGAATGGTCGATATTGCTAATTTTCTTTATATCAAATACAGGGTGAGTCAAAACGCAAGTACATTATTTTCTCAGTAATTTTAAATGGAACACGCTGTATTTTATATCACTATTGAAAAGTACCATTACCGTACATTAATTTTTAGATAACATTCCCTATGTCTAAATTTATTAATTTTCGAGATATTTTCATTTTTCCATGGACCAGTAGCGTCCCCACCCAAATCACCAGAATTTAATAAACTGGACTGATCTTTTTGGGGTTACGTTAATAATGTAGTTTATAAAATACCTCCAACAACAAGGGATGAGATGAAAAATAGAATACAAAGTGTATTTCGATGTGTTAATTTACAAATGCTCCGTAGAGTACGTAGCTCATTCAATGATCGTTTTTAGGAGTACATAAATGTGTTAGGAGATAATTTTGAACACCTTATGTAATTCAATATTAAAAATATTTTATTAAAAGTAGCTTCTAATTTTTTCAAATATGTTTTTTTGCAAAACGTATTACTGATAAATTATATTTCGTTCTTTATTTGTTACATTGTTACATTTACATACAAAAGTAGTGTTTAATTGTCTTCACAAAATATTGTATTTTGTGTTTGTGTGTTTTTTTTTTAATTTATTACTAATTTTGTTTGTTTATTTGTTGCATTTACATAAAAAGATAGTTTTTAATTGTTTCAAAAATGTTGCATGTAGTGGTTGTGTTTTTGTTTGTAAAATGTATTACTAATAAATTATTTTTATTTGCTACAATGTTACATTGATTACCGGATTGATAATCGGTAATCTTCAATTGTCAATTCAGTCATGGCTTACTTAAAATTTAGATAAATTTTAACACCTAAAATAATTTGCTCTGAAAAATGAAAATATCTCGAAAACTAATAAATTGGGGCATAGGGAATGTTATATAAAAATTAAAGTACGTTAATTTTACTTTTCAATAATGATATAAAATACAGGGTGTTCCATTTAACATTACTGAGAAAATAATGTACTTTCGTTTTGACTCACCCTGTATTTGATATAAAGAAAATTAACAATATCAACAATGCTTAAAAATTTTGACAATAAATAAAAAAATATGGCATTAATAAACCACTGCTGTTGTGCTTATTTTTATTTATACAGGGAATTGAACATGTTATGATTTTCATAAAAAATTGGTTATAACTTTGTAAATACCCTGTGTAACATTACAAACTTTTATATTTTTGTGATGGAGAAGTTAACAGTATTTCGAATATAAAATAAAATATAGGATGTTCCACTTAAAAAAATAAAAATTAGGTCTGCCACTGTGTTATCGAACACCCTGTAACATTCTTACTAATTTTATAATGTGAATCTCAAAGGTGGCTAAAATTTTTGTTAT
Organism: Diabrotica virgifera virgifera; assembly: GCF_917563875.1. Classification (NCBI taxonomy): domain Eukaryota; kingdom Metazoa; phylum Arthropoda; class Insecta; order Coleoptera; family Chrysomelidae; genus Diabrotica; species Diabrotica virgifera. The sequence goes on along the minus strand of NC_065445.1, from coordinate 180,188,759 downwards.
TAACTTTTATTGCTATCTATTACTATAGCGGAGCTATTGAGCTTTACCCTACTAATCAATCACCCTGTACCTATATTATGAAAAAATTTTGTCCGACAAATATGTTGGGCATTTTAATAAATCCGACGTGTAGAACATGTCAAATGACAGAAATTATGTTGGCAGTAAATAACAGTCTGAATTTCGCATGGGATTTTAATGAAATGGTAACAAATCAATTTTAAGTTCTGTCCGACAAAATACATGGGACGTTTTCGACAACGGGATCGTTAGACACATTTAATCTATTAACAAATGTTCAGCTGGCTATTAATAAGTTTTTTTTGGTATGCTTTTATATTTTTAGGTAAACTATTTTAGTGAATACTTATAAAGTTGTCAGTAAATAAATAAAGATTTTATCATCTCCAATCTTCGATCGTCGAGCAGAAGTCAAGTTTGCGAAAGTTTTATGTAAGATTAAAAAACAATACGAACATGAAATTACGGTAATAGTTGCCTACTTATAGAGTTTTGTCGACATCGATTGATCGATCATACATTAATAACCCGTGATTTCATTGTATAAATCGAACATTGTCTTAAGGTAACCGTAGAAAGTACTCCATACAACATTAACTTTATTTCTCTTCCGACCATGTGTATAATTTTCTTTTAAAAACCGTAAGATCTTTTTGTACGTAAATTGTTTATTATGTAACCAACAAAATATTCCACAATAAAAGAGTTTCTTAGCACAATCTAAAGTAGATCACTGTATATGTTTTATAATTTACGTTACAAATCAATGTTGAGTTGTATGCTGTTAGGAAATTTGAAAAACTTAATTATTCTAATTGAGGAATAAGCGAATAAGCCACAATTTAACTTTTTTTATGTAATTATGTTTATTTACAATCTACATCATTAAAAGAGTATTAAGTAAATTTGTTCCATGTTTTGGGGCATGAAGAAGAGACTTCCAATGATGTCTCATCTTATTCTATTTATGTTAAAGTTCTAGAATAGGTCCTGAGGCCAGGTTATGTCTAGTCTCCTTGTGACAGGGCCATTATGGAATAATTCCCTTACTAACTCATTGTCATGGTGAATGGTACGCTCGTTTTGTGATTCCGAGGCTCGATGGATTTCTTCTCTGATGAAAGGTATATTTACGTCTTCGTGAAGTGTTTGATTAGTTACATACCATGGTGCATCCACTATTGATCTTAGAACTTTAGACTGAAATTTAACTTGAAAAAATAATTTTATTAACGTTTCGACTTTGGACGTCGTTGTCAAAACACAAAATAATAGTAAATTAAACAAAAATGTTGTTGCTTGGTAAAAAATTCTTCTAATAATTTAATTTAATCTCTGACTCATTTATATCGGCAATTCAGACATATATCATAATTTTTAAAGTAGAAGATTTTAAAATGATATTACCAATAATTAGTGCTGTCGCCAGGGGGGATACAACGGCCTCCTTTATTTAGATGGACTTACCCAAGTTTTTTTTATGTATTTGGACCCGTAGAACACGAATATTTTGGGTAACAGTTGATACGGATGTCTATAACATTGTTATAAACCAATAACTTGCAGAATTACATAATAGTGATTTTTCGCAAAAAAAACATTTTTTTTGTATTTTTTTGGGTCATTCTAAGTTAAAAATTTCCTTACAAGTTTTTTACTGGGATGCATAGTTTTCGAGATAAACTCGGTTGAATTTAAAAAAAAAATCGAGAAACTGCAATTTTTGAACCCGAATAACTTTTGATTAAAAAATAAAATAGTAATTCTGCTTACCGCATTTTAAAGTTCAAGTCAAATTATACCGGTTCTGATTATTTGCATTGCTAAAAATTAATTTTTTTATTGTTAAAAAAGCTATAAACAAATAGTGTTTGAGAGTTTTGACCCGGGCCCAATGCATGCGTTTTAACGCATTCTGCGTAGAAGTTGCCTGTTTGCAGGCGCTTGCACTTGTACCTACTCGTTCGATTGTAAATGAGAGTTGCATTGAAAATATCACTCAAGCTCTATGTTTTTATAGCTTTGTTTAACAATAAAAAAATTCATTTTTCACAATGCAAATAATCAAAATCGGTATAATTTGACTTGAAATTTCAAATGCTGTAAGCAGAATTGCTTATGCAATTTTTCACTTTTTTTTTAAGTTCAACCGCGTTTATGTCGAAAAATATGCATACTACGAAAAACCTTGTAGGAACATTGCTTATTTGCTTAGAATGTCCCAAAAAATACAAAAAAATATTTTGTTTTGCGAGAAATCGCAGGGAAGTAGTAGGTACAGCAAGGGATAGGGACCTAAATATGCTAATAATATGGATAACTGTAATATTTTAACTACAATAAATTTAGCACAATTAGGTTTTAGGTCACATCGAAGCACATAAGACAATCTAGAAGTTCTCCAAGCATCAATCATTAACATCTTCCAGTACAAGCAAGACGTAATAGCTATGTCGTTTGATATCGAAAAAGCTTTTAATACCCTATTTAGGCCTCTTATTATAGCTAAACTCAAGGAGTACAATAAATCTGGAATTATATTTTCATTTATTAATCAATTTGTAACAAATATAACCTTTAACGTAAGAGAAAATGGCAAAATCTCCAGAACTTTCAAACAAACTTATGGCGTTTCCCAAGGGTCGATATTAAGTCCTACACTTTTTATTCTTGCTCTAAACGATATCTGAAATTAGTTTCCAGTCAAGTTCTCACTCTACGCTGATGATTTAGTAATTATCTGCCGAGGCAATGACACGGTTGCCACTTGCAAACGGGTTCAGAACTCCACTGATCAATTTACTGAATGGTCTTTAATAAGTGGATTTAAGTATTCTGTTGACAAGACAAAAATCATTAAGTTTTCCCACAGGACAGCCAGTACTATAAATCCTAAAATAACCATAAATGGCACCTTACTATCTATAGTGAAGCTGAAGAGTATATGGATCTTAGGACTCACGTTTGATAGTCAACTTACTTGGAAATGCCATTTAAAAGGTCTCAAAACAAAGTGCATGACAAATCTAAACATACTAAAAACTCTGTCCAATCATCATTGGGGCGAAGACCCTACTTAAGATTTATATATATTTTATTCGTTCCAAAATAGGCTATTCTAGTTTTATTTATGTCGTGTATTCCACGAAAATACGACTGGTTTAGATTATCGCGACAACGAATATTTTAGTGTGCAACATAAGAAGTAGAAAGTATTTTGCTCTAATAATTACTCCAATAAACAACAATATAATTTGCAATTTATTTTCGTTCTTCATATTTTGCACAGTAAAATATTCGTTATCGCGATAATCCAAGAGAGTCGTATATTCGTGGAATGTGGTATATGTCAGCTAAAACATCTGATTCAAAACTTCTTATTTCTGTACACAACATTGAACTTCGAATTTGCCTTGAAGCCTTCAGGTTGAGCCCAGCAGAGAGTTGATATAGCTAATGAACTTCCCTTCTGACTACGTCAACGGCAACTCCTTTTGAAATATTCGTCTGGAATATCTGCTAAACTGAAAATCCAACCCATAAATTACTAAGAAATGACTTTTTAAACTCTCCTTCTCCAATTAAACTTCAATCTGTGCCACAGTATCTCTCATCGTATCTGAATAACATCGATCTGTCAGCCACAACTCCAATATTAATATCTCCTAAACCTCCCTGGAATAAATTGATAGCAAATTTTAATTTCACGTTAACTAATTATGGTAAGCATCAAACAAATCCACAAATTCTACGGCAAACCTTTAACGAATTACAGAATTGCTAAAAACAGATTCGACCAAATTCTATACACAGATGCTTCTAAGAGCCCTATAGTTGTTGGATGTGCTGTAACCTCAAACACAGATCTAATAAAATCTTTCAATCTCCCGCTCTTTTGTTGCATACATACAGCCGAATTATTCTCTATTCTCCAAGCCGCAAACTCGCTATCTCCATAATGTAAAAAAGTAGCAATATGTACCGATCCTCTAGTGTCTATCTATTCTCTAAAAAGTATGGATACGGTACATTCGTTGGTGCAATCTATCCAAAACTATTTCGATAGTCTAATCTCACTGGGAGTATCCATAATCATGATCTGGATTCCGTCTTATGTGGGAATCCCTGGCAACGAACTCGCCGACCACTTAGCAAAACGAGTATCTTCTTCTAATAAGAAAACTGAAAAGATACAGTTACATATAAATCTACAGTCGTTGTTTTTAAATACTATCCTAATGTCTTGACAAGATCACTGGAACAAAATCCCTTCCAAGCTTCGTGATATCCATCCCTCCATTAAAAAAATGGGTTTCCTTCCATGACACGGAAAAACAAACTTTTAATTCAACGACTTAGAATAGTCCATACAAGGTTAACTCATAAACGTTTAATGTCTTCCTAAGATCCACCTACATGTGCAAACTGTGGTAACACTCTCTATCTATCTATAAGCGAGGTTCCTACAGCCTCTGCTGCTTCTCGCACTTCGACCGCCATCGTTTTCTGTCCATCCATTCGTCTCCTTTAATGGCTCTATCTTTCATGATGTGCCGTACATTTTCTTCCCAGGCAACTGAAGGTCTTCCCCTTCTTCTTCTTTGGTGTGGTATGTAATTCAAAGCTTTCTTTGGCCATCTATCTTCATTCATTCGTTTCACGTGACCATACCACACTAGTTGTCTAGTTTCAATTCTATCTACACTGGAATATACAGTATGTGTCCTCCTTCTAATATCTCTATTCCTGATGTGACCTTTTTTAGATATACCACACGCTCTCCTTAGATAATCCATTTCTACTACTTCTATTCTTTTTCTATCTTTTTTTGTCATCTGCCAAACTTCTGCCCCATAAGTCATAATAGGCTCTACCAAGGTACGATAGATTGTCAATTTCGTTTTTTGTCTTATATCTTTAGACCACAGTAGAGAGCTTAGAATGTTTACCGCTTTTTTGCACTGCTGGGCAGGAAACACAGGGCAGGGCAGGTAACACTCTCTGGTAAAGATTATACTCATCATGGACTCCCCCTGTTTCTACAATAACAGAAAAAGGAATTTTTTGAGTCGAAACCTACAAAATATTCTTAGATCGCCAGATTAATTCCAAAACCTTGTTGACTACATTTATGAATCCAGGCTTTACTATGAAATTTAGATAAACACATATTAGTTTAGAATTTTGATAACCACTATTAATTATTGTACCAATATTCATGTACTATTTGAAATGTTTCTGTATCCATTGTAATGTAATTGTATTGTAATGTAATTTTTTATTGTAATTTAATGTAATAAAATTTTAAATGTGTCAGTGACCTACGCTGTCGAGACATGTAAAGCTTAATAATAAAAAAAATAAATATTTTAACAATATTTTATACAATTATAAATAAATGCATAAATAAATAAATAAATATTTTATACAATTCCAATAATTTTGGTTTTGAAATATAATTTTATTTTTAGGAGAAACAATTGGTTTAGGGTTTGTCGTTTCCAAAATTATTGAGTATAGTTGAAAACTAGAAGGTAGTCTTATCGGTCCTTTATTTTAGAGTGAATTTTTGCCAGTCACTTGTAAGATGACGGAAAAACTATTATTTCAGAACTTTAATTGACTAGCTGTCAAAGGTACCGATGAAATAATTTATATTTAAACGTTATGGATGTAAAGTAGTTTCAGAGATAAATAACTGACACTAAGACGTTATAACTAAAAGCTATTTGTTTAAATCTTGTAAATAGATAAATATCTGAACGTATTAACATGTAAATTAATCTTTAGCAAACTACATATCTAAATTAAATTAATCAATATTTTCATTTCCGATTCACATATTTTGATGTGTATAACCTTATCATATTCACTGATTTGTAAGCATCAATACTGAGTGTTAGGCGTGGTTGCTCCATTTTTTTAATTTATGGAACCAGTTCTATACCAACACGGAAATCAAGTTTTGGGATATTTGATCAGTTCATTAAAAAAACGATTCCAAATAACTCGCTGACATTTTGAGAGGATTAAGCCAAGGCGAACTGATTCTCTTTCACTTTCGGCAATTATTTTTTTGGAATTACCTAATTATTGCTTTAAAACTAGTTTTATAACCGATATGTATTTTTATAAAGAATTTTAAGGTTGGCAAGTTGAAAAATGCAATTCTAGTTTTTGTGCTAAAACATTTTTTAAGATGCAATTATGTTTCTGTATAATTTAGTTTAACTGTAATTCGAGACAATAATGATAGGGCGAATAAAGGTTACGACAAAGTATACCTAAGTTGAAGTTATTTTGTTCACCACAACCACAAGGATATACATGTATAATTTAAAATTTGCGTAAATCGGCTTGTGTTCAATAATACAATTCTGTGTACTATTTTACAAAATACAAAAGAACAGTAGTGCGGCAGATTCGTGCAAATAATATAAGAATTGTGCATTTAATGATATAAGCATATTATAATTTGGACCACATGTACTACACATATAAAGATTCAAATCTAGATATGGGGGTATCTCAGATTTACTCTTTTATAAAAATGGAGGGCATTCAAAATGGCGGCTTTATATATGTGTCTAATAGCACGATAACTTTCGAACGAAAAGTCCGATTTAAACCAAATTTTGTATATAGGTTTTTTTTATTTATAAGATCGAGCTCGGGAACCGGAATAATCGGTGTTTTTTTTAATATTTTCACCCTGTATATAATATTTATTCAAAAAGTAATACCGCCATTGAAAAGAGCGTAAAAATATTATTTTGAAAGTATTTATTATAGTGTTATTTCTATGTTCAAAAAGTTGGACGGGTTTAAAATGAATGGTTTTTGAAAAAAATAAGATCAAATTATAGAGGGCATTTCTGAATTTTCTTAAAAATCTTTTTTTCTACATGTAACTTGAAAATGATAGGAGATACAGTCATGAAAAATAAAATAGTTATTTATGAAACAGTTCGTGAAGTATGCTTTTTGCGAACCTGCGCGATATTTAGAGCACGAGCGACAACGGAGCGAGTGCTATACATCGCGTAAGTTCGCAAAAAGTACTTCACGCACAGTTTCATACAATATTTTATCTACTCTATCATAAACAAATAAAAAAACTGTAATTCTTCGTCACTGGAATTCATTTCTATTCTACAATTTTTAGAACTTTGATATTTAAAAATTCTAACTTCTTTCATACCATAAAACTGTCAAAACTTTTGTCGTAATTTATTGCTCATTGTGTCATCATCATGACAACGCGAAAGTTAAGGATATTTGATTATATGAAAGTGTGTTAAAAACAGTGCGAAAAAGTAAGTCCCATTTAATAGTTATTTATGATATAAGTGTTAAAAGTACACGTTTAAGGCACGCATGTGAAAGTTTGCAGAATGAGCGATAGCAAGTTCTGCAATTCACATGAGTGCCTTAAAAATGTACTTTTAACACGCATATCATACAATATTTTTTCTACAAACTTAATTACAGAACAATATCTACAAAAACTTTTACTTGAACTTGACTGACATTACATTTTATATTTTTTTGACATTACATCAATACGAACTGCAGTGCTTTAAAATTTTTAAAGCACTAGTGCCTTAAAGTAGCATTTTTAACGCTCGTATGGAGTGCTAAAAATTGCATTTTTAACACGGTTGTAGAAAAAATGCATCGTTATTTCACGCACACTTTAAACACTTCACGCACTGCTATCTATAATGACAATTTTCACAAACTAAAAACTTACACATAATAGATATGACATAGAGTAGATAAACAAAATTTTTACTTAAAAAATCCCTACATTTTTGTACGGTATCTTTTTTTCGCATCTCCTATTATTTTCGAGTTACATGGAGATAAAGAAAGATTTTTAAGAAAAATCAGAAATGCGCTCTATAAATTGACCATATTTTTTTCAAAAACCAATCATTTGAATTTATATAGTTAGATGCATAGTTTTTAAGGTATTCGCAAAAAACCCTCCGAAAAGGTGGCTTTTTCAATGAAAATAACCAATTTTCAACCACGAATAACTCAAAAAGTATGGAGATTTAAAAAAAACTGTAGAACAGTTTTTACTTAGAATTAGGTTCTCTAGAAAATTCCGTGGTTATTTTGACCAAAAAATGTTCCACCCCCTTGAAGGGGTGGGAACCCCTTGTTTCTTGAGGAATTCCCTACTTACTGTGAAGATATCAAGTAAATCGATGTATATTTTGGAATTCGGAGCCAAATACCCACATTGACTAACCTATCAAGGAATATTATAAAGTAGACGAGCACTATAGTCCTGTCACCAGGGGGGGTGCACAATAGGGTGGTGCGAAAAAAGTCAAGTTGATAATTCCGTATGGCAATATTGCGGAAAGTTGGGATTGGTAAGTACAAGAAAAACAAAAAAAGAATTATTCAAATCGGACTTTATCTTCCGATCCCGCAACGGACCTAAAGATTATGAAAAAAATAAAATTCTACCTTTTTTTCAAAAATTTTTATTTATCCTTCGAGTACGTTTTATATATCGCTATAGTGACATTTATTTACACTTTGCATGGTTGAGTACTAAAAAAATTGTTTTACGCATTTAACGGATATTTTCCGATCCCGCAAGGTCAATTAAAATCTATAAAAATTTGAAATTTTTGTAGAATTTTAAAAATTAAATAACATTTAGTTATCTCATTTTTTGTTACATTGTGAAGCTCTTCGCTTGTTTAGATATTGTATGACAATATTTAAACAACCCAGATCTCAAAACGAGGGGGTGGTTGCACTTCTAGCTCCACACGTACCCTTCTCTCCAACCAACTAATGAGTGTGTGTTTTTTGCATTATTTACATATGTACATTTCCTTGTGTCCAGCTCTCAAACACCAACTTTGCATTGTGATTTCTTGGTAAAATCTGGCAGCATGGACCTTTATTTATGTGTTGTCCTGATGCATCTATCTCTTGATTGAGGCCCACATATATTAGCATTAGACGATGCTTCCGTGGCCAACTTTAGACACCGCTCATCAGCTGGCTTATGGCAGGGGTAGTTTTGTACATTCCAGTCTGACATGTCGCCCGATGTAATACAAGGAGTTATATCTTCATTGGAAACTCTTCGAGGAAGTGGTGGAGAAGATAGTTTTGCAACATTCCAGTCTATTATTTTAGTTTAGTCCTGTGCTTCAAAATTTCAAGTAGTAGGGAGAAAGGAAGTACATTGGAGAGCTAGGGCCAAGGAGAGTGTTAAAAGCCGGACAGACTAATGCCAAGGGCAAAAGTATTAGAAATTTCATCCCTCCTACTTTAAATTTTCAAGCACAGGACTACACTGAAATAATAGACTTGAATGTTACAAAACTATCTTCTCTACCAGTTCTTCGAAGAGTTTCAAATGAAGATATAACTTCTTGCATTACATCGGGAGACACGCCAGACTGGAATGCACAAAACTATCCCTGCCACATGCAAGCTGACGAGCGGTGTCTAAAGTTTCCCACGGAAGCATCGTCTAATGCTAATATATGTGGGCCCCAATCAACAGATGGATTCATCAGGAAAACATTTAAATCAAGGTCCATGCTGCCAGATTTTACCAAGAAATCACAATACAAAGTTGATGTTTAAGAGATGGACACCAGATGAAAAAGAAATGTACATATGTAAATAATGTAAAAGACACACACTCAGTGGTTGGTTGTGGAGAGGGGTGCGTGTGGAGCTAGAACTGCAACCACCCCCCTCGTTTTGAGTTCTGGGTTATTTAAATATTGTCATACAATATCTAAATAAGCGAAGAGCTTCACAGTTAACAGAAAAATGAGATAACTAAATGTTTTTTAATTTATCAAAATCATCAAAAATTTCAAATTTTTATAGATTTTGATTAACCTTGCGGGATCGGAAGATATTCGTTTAATGCGTAAATATATTTTTTTATTAATCTACCATGCAAACTGTAAATAAATTTTACTGTAGCGATAAATAAAACGTACACGAAGGATAAATAAATTTTTTTTGAAAAATTCATTTTTTTCATAATTTTTAGGCCTGTTGCGGGATCGGAAGGTAAAGTCCGAGTTGAATATAGCTATTTGTATAACAAGGGAGGAAAGTGCTACTTTTCCTCCCGAGAATGAAGTTTACTGCCCGACGCGTAGCGGAGGGCAGTAATCATTCAAGGGAGGAAAAGGCACTTTACTCCCATGTTATACATATGGTTTTTCCACCTTCCTCAAATAACAAGTCATTTTTTCATTTTTACTTAATTTATTTATGTAACTAACCAACAAAATTTATTAGAACTAAAACTAACAAGTACGTACAATATAACTGTCAACTGTCAAAAATATAAGTAAAATTAATAATGTAAACATTGTTAAATCAAAATAACAATTTACTGTTTTTTACCATTCTGCAAAATACAGAGTGTTTTATAAATAAACGTTAAAATGTATAGAAACTTACGTAATAGAAAAAAGATATTGTACAGGGCGTCAAAAAGTTACATTTCATGAATGAAATACCATGACGTCACTTTTACTTTTCCTCCCTAGGGAGGAAAAATATTTTCCTCCCTAGGGAGGAAAAGTACAACTTTGCTCCCTACAATCAGGTCCGGAAAAGTATACTTTCGGTAGAGGTAGGTGGAAAATTCTTTTTCCACCTACCTCTACCGAAAGTATACTTTTCCGGACCTGATATTAGGGAGCAAAGTTGTACTTTTCCTCCCTAGGGAGGAAAATATTTTTCCTCCCTAGGGAGGAAAAGTAAAAGTGACGTCATGGTATTTCATTCATGAAATATAACTTATTGACGCCCTGTACAATATCTATTTTCTATTACGTAAGTATCTATACATTTTAACGTTTATTTAAAAACACTTTGTATTTTGCAGAATGGTAAAAAACAGTAAATTGTTATTCTGATTTAACAATGTTTACATTAATAATTTGACTTATATTTGACAGTTGACAGTTATATTGTACCTACTTGTTAGTTTTAGTTCTAATAAATTTTGTTGGTTAGATACATAAATAAATTAAGTAAAAATAAAAAAATGATTTGTTATTTGAGGAAGGTGGAAAAACCATATGTATAACATGGGAGTAAAGTGCCTTTTCCTTCCTTGAATGATTACTGCCCTCCGCTACGCGTCGGGCAGCAAACTTCATTCTCGGGAGGAAAAGTAGCACTTTCCTCCCTTGTTATACAAATAGCTATTTTTGTTTTTCTTGTAATTACCATTCGCAACTTTTCCGCACTATAGCGACACGGAATTATCAACTTGACTTTTTCGCACCACCCTAGTGTACAACGGCCTCTTTTACTCAGATGGACTTACCCAAGTTTTTTTATGTATTTTGACCTGTAGAAGACGAATTTTTTTGGGTAACAGTCGATCCGGATGTCGATAAGATTGTTTTAAACAAAGAACTTGAGGAATTACATAACAGCGATTTCTCGCAAAAGAAAACATTTTTTTGTATGTTTTGGGTCATTCTAAGCAAACAATGTTCCTACAAATTTTTTCGTAGGATGCATAGTTTTCGAGATAAAAGCGGTTGAACTTTCAAAACCCGAATAACTTTTAATTAAAAAATAAAATAGCAATTCTGCTTACCGCATCTGAAAATATAAGTCAAATTATATCAGTTTTGATTATTTGCATTGCTTAAAATTTATTTTTTATTGTTAAACAAAGCTATAAACACATAGTGTTTCCCATGCCTAATGCGTTTTAAAGCGTGCTACGTAGAAATTGCCTTGTACTTCTACCTACTCTATCTACTCGTTCGATTTTAAATGAGATATCATTAAGAGCACACAGTAGCGATCAACAGGTAGCAACAAACGCGGTCCAAGATTGCGAAAGTTCTGCGAACTTCCAAAAGTGAAGCAACAGTGCGTCGGTAATTCGACACTGACAGTGACGTTTACACTATCAAAAACAATAATTTTTATACACATAGGCGCGAAATGTTGGCAAGTCAGTGACGTTCGATTTCTTGTAATAATAAAATCGCTTTTTAGTAGTTCCAATGTGACACAAAATCTAGGCACGGGATAAAAAAGTTTATTTGAATAAAGTGTATTTTTTGTCTTTCTTAATGGCGGTACATGCTCCTTTTTTCAATATTTTATTTAGTTATAGAGTTATTTCCACATAATAAAATATTTATGAAATTGGGCTCTGTACCGCCATTCTTTATTATATTACGAATATGTGTGTCAAATATCTCGACAAAATATTCAAAATTAGAGCCGCAATCTTGGAACGCGTTGGTTGCTACCTGTTGATCGCTACTGTTTGCTCTTAAAAACATTACTCAAGCACTAGGTGTTTATAACAGGCACGTAGCCAGGAAATGTACTTGAGGGTTTCCAAACACAACTCAAATTTTTTGTTCGATTGGTAGGTAAGGTATTGAAAAAATATTAAGAATAAATTTTAGGTCCATATGCAAAATTTGAAAAAACTATTTTAACCGTAGAATACTAATACTCTTAAAATATACGACGCCGAATTATTTTCTGCGAAATTTCTGAGCAACGGAAAATCCCAAGAACTTGGGTTCCAGAGTTCTTTAGTACTAGAGTAACGGTGGTGTATAAACGTCAGTTAAATTTTGTGCAGAAATGTGTGAATTAGGTATCCTATCGTAAATATTACGACGCTTTAGTGTTAACGATAGTAACATAAGCCGTCTATGTACAAGCATAAATATTGCTATGCTTTGCGATTCATTCTCCAAATATATGATTGATGCCAGTGATGCCTATATTAGCAAAAACTTCGATACCGGAGGATTATTACCTCTTATAATTTTTTATGTGAAGGAATTGACAAAATCGGTCCATGGTAGAAACCGTAACATTACCATACTGTGTGTTTTTTAAGAGATAATAAACATAAGTACAGTCGAACCCGCTTATTGGAATAGCCTTTGTACCAGGCAAAAATATTCTTATAACCGGGATATTCTAATAACCGATCATTGGTGGCTAGTCGAAATAAGTGTACCGAATATACGTAATAATATTATTTACATACTATGCCAATGTGTAGTTTTATATACTATGCCAATATTATGTAGTTTTACATACTATGCCAATATGTATATCATATATGTACCTACATAATCAGTATATGTAAATTTTTTTAGGTCTTTTTACGTCAATAATACAGTAGTGTAACTACTATTTATCTATGTATGTGTTGAATACCAAATTACATTATATTATGTAATTGAATGAATAAAGTAGCAGTAGGTAATTAATATAAAATATATGCAATATGTAGATATGTAAATATTCTTATTATAATGCATATATGTAACAAAATTACTTATTTTTTCTTGAGAAATTATCGGTAATTATAGCTTTTTTATTGTCAATCCCTGTGGTCATCCTTAATCCATTGGTTGAATGGAACTTTTATTGGCGGCAAGAAATGGATGAATTTAACAAAGCCATAATTCACATCTTTCAAGCAAATAGGTAAATAAATACTCTCTGGGTGAATTCTAATAAACTGCTTCTAAGAATTTTATAGCAGGCAACAGTGCCTTTGTGTAGACAAATAAAAATTACTTTATGACCCATGCATTTTTCGGCTAGATCGAATTGGTAGGTATTGTACTCGTAACAAAGTAATAAATATTTATTACCCTAATAATATCTAATCCAGCACTACACACCCTTGACGACTGACCATAATACCAAACATAAGTTAAATTTTTATGTAGTAAATTGTAAAAAAAATATTCGTTGACTTGTAAAATATGCTAATAAGCGGTATTATCTAATTAGAGCCTATTCCAATAAAAGGATAAATTTATTAAGGAGTAAATGGAAACGTTTCGGGAACTCGAATTTATATTCCATAAACCGGGATATTCCTATAACAGGGATTCTAATAAGCGGGTTCGACTGTACTATCAATAATATATGTGATATATTTCCATAATTTGCGCAAAACAAATAGGAAGCCACAGCCAGTTTTCCACTCTCACTTTATGTTGTATTTGGGCAAAAGCCTTGCTGAGTCATAGATGCGCAAAAAATTAACCTTATTAAATTGACGGCACAATATTCAACAGGACATAAACGAAATCGTAAATATACAATCAGTTTCTCAACCTAATATTCCTATCGAAAGAAAAGGGACATTATGATACTTATGCCCTAGCCGTCTAAGAAGAATGACAACAAACTTTTGTGTACAGTGTAAACAAGCAATCTGCGGACAAATATTTCTAAATGTAAAATATTTTAACCATGCAAAACTTACATTTTTAAAAAATTTCAAATTACTTTTACCAAGTGCAAGATAGAATGTACGGAATCGGAATGTAGAACGGAATCCTATATTTTGTTATTAGTCACTAACATCATCAGGGGCGCTAAAATGATATTAAAGCTACAATGATGAAATTAGGTATTAAAAACAACTTACTAGGGTAAGATATAACATCTACATATATGACGACAATCTCACCCTAGTAAGTCCTTTTTAATGCCTAATTTCACCATTGTATCTTTAATATCATTTTAGCGTCCCTGGCAATGTTATTGACTACTAAATATAGAATTCCATAGAAAAGAGTAGATACACCTGGTCTTCTATAAAAAGTAAAAGGTAAAAGAATTTGAAATGCTGATAGAATAATTTCGTTTTTGATAAATCTGATGTTTAAATTGGATATAAATTGATCCGTACACTGAATAAAAATAGAAATAATCTTAGTAAAAAGTAATAATAATTTCGTTTATTTTTCCAAAAAATAATAATGACTTGGGAATAAAATTGCTGCCTTGGTACCAAAGCCGAGACAGTTTTGGGAGCGGTCCGGACCCCATGAACCCCTCCCTTGGCTACGTGCCTGGTTTATAGCTTTGTTTAAAAATTTAAAAAATAAATTTAAATAATCAAAACCGATATAATTTGACTTAAACTTTCAAATACGGTAAGCAAAATTGCTATTTTATTTTTTAATCAAAAGTGATTCGGGTTCAAAAATTGCAATTTTTCGATTTTTTAAAAGTTCAACCGCGTTTATCTCGAAAACTATGTATCCTACGAAAAAACTTGTAAAAACGTTTTTTGCTTAGAATGACCCAAAAATTACAAAAAAAAAAATGTTTTGTTTTGCGAAAAATCACTGTTATGTAATTCCTCAAGTTCTTTGTTTATAACAACCTTTTTGACATCCGGATCAACTGTTATCCAAAAAATTCGCATTCTACGGTTTAAAATACATATAAAAAAACTTGGGTAAGTCCATATGAATAAAGGAGACCGTTGTACCCCCCTGGCGACAGGAATACTAAGCTCTAATGTCATTCCATGGTGCTGTCTAGTAGTTTTCACCTTCATTACACATCGAAAAAGTGGATGACTAATGAGGATGATTAATGAGATAGTTGGGAAGCAAACTATTGGTTTTAAATTTAAGAAAAATGAATTGGTGTGAATTTTTTTGTCTAAGTGAGGTTGTTTTTTACTGTTATTTTTATTTATTCTAGAAGTATATTTTAGAGATATTATGTGTTATTTATTTATTTATTGAAAAATTTTTTAAACGACCATGATGTAATATACTAAGTGAAATATACTATATAGTATAATATTAAGTGAAAAAGAAATATTACACATGTGGCTAGTGCATAAGGTGGCTTTTTAAGAAACAAAATAGATTAAACCACATTTTTTAATACATTGTCGAAAACAGGATTGTGAGGTCATAATATGGAATAAAATAGAAACAGACCTAAACAAATAAATATATACGCAGAAAAATGGATCACACATAATAAACTGCACAAATTTAAAGGACTACTATAAAAATTGCAAATTGCACTACATCTGGGGGATTTTTGTGTAATAGGGAGAAATTGCACTTTTTCACTAAGACATTTTGGAAACCACTTTTATATCAGAAAGTGGTTCTGTGGTCTAATATAACTTTTTTTTATTGTCCGCCAATGCACTCGTCGTCTCTTGAATTAATTTTCGGGTTATATTGTTGAAATTCTCACAATGTTAAGCCATTATTACTTGATGAGCACCTTTGAGTTCACTCCCGTCTTGAGCAGGTAGTTATTTTATTAGTCGAATTCACTCGCTACACTATTCGAATTCACTCCCGAACAATTTTACAATTAAGGATAATTAAAGGATCTTATTTATCTGGAATTTAAACATTGCATTTTACCTGTGTGTTTGGTTTACCATTTTTTAAAGCAGATTGCATCTTGTTGCAATTCAACGAGTGGTTAAGTTTAGTGACTATTTAGTTGAAACTTTTATTAAAGAAATATCAACATTTCCTCCTCACATTTGGACTGACATTTCCTCGTCTTTACAAAGGACTACTTAGGATTACAAAGGAATACTTAGCAAAGTATTTTAGGTGTCTAAATTTATCTAAATTTTAAGTAAGCCGTGACTGAATTGACAATTGACGATTACTGATTATCAATCCAGTAATCAGTGTAACAATGTAGCAAATAAAGAAATAAAAATAATTTATTAGTAATAAATTTTACAAAAAAAACACAATCACAATATGCAACATTTTTGAAACAATTAAAAACTACTTTTTTATATAAATGCAACAAATAAAGAAAGAAAATTAGTAATAAATTTTACAAAAAAAAACACACAAACACAAAATACAACATTTTGTGAAAACAATTAAACACTACTTTTGTATGTAAATGTAACAATGTAACAAATAAAGAACGAAAAATAATTTACCAATAATACATTTTGCAAAAAAAATATGTTTGAAAAAATTAGAAGCTACTTTCAATAAAATATTTTTAATATTTATTTATATAAATAAGGTGTTCAAAATTACCTCCTAACACATATTTATGCACGCCTAAAAACGATCATTGAATGAGCTACTTACTCTACGAAGCATTTGTAAATTAAGACATCGAAATACACTTTCTATTCTATTTTTCATATCATCTCTTGTTGTTGGAGGTATTTTATAAACTTCATTATTAACGTAACCCCAAAAAAATCAGTCCAGTTTATTAAATTCTGGTGATTTGGGTGGCCACGCTACTGGTACATTGAAAAATGAAAATATCTCGAAAACTAATAAATTTAGACATAGGGAATGTTCCAGGGTGTTCCATTTAAAATTACTTAGAAAATAATGTACTTGCGTTTTGACTCACCCTGTATTTGATATAAAGAAAATTAGCAATATCAATCATTCTTTAAAATTTTGACAATACGCAAAAAAATATGGCATTAATAAACCATTGTTGTTTTGCTTATTTTTATTTATACAGGGAGTTGAACTTGTTACGATTTTCATATAAATTTGGTTATAACTTTGTAAATACCCTGTATAACATAACAAACCTTTATATTTTTGTGATGGAAAAGTTAACAGGATTTCGAATTTAAAATAAAATATAGAGTGTTCCATTTAAAAAAACATAAGTTTGGTCTGCCACTTTGTTATCGAACACCTTGTAACATTCTAACTAATTTTGTAATGTGAAGCTCAAAGGTGGCTAAAATTTTTGTTATTAACTTTTATTGCTATCTATTACTATAGTGGATCTCATAGGCGTAACCAGGATGATCCTAAGGGGGGGGGGGGGGGGGGGGGTTACAACTACCTGAAAGGGGGGGTTACAACTACTGGAAGGTCTCTGAAGGGTATGGTGTTAAGCGTATAGAGCTCAAAGTACATCCCAATGGGGGGGTTATAACCCCCAAAACCGCCCTGGTTACGCCTGTGGCGGATCTATTGAGCTTTACCCCACTAATCAATCGCCCTGTTTCTACGCTCTGTACTTTTATTCGCACTTTTAATTATATTGGCCAATTATATTAGTCCTGGTTGCTGGATAATTGTCAAGACCATGGTCCAAAAAAATAATAAGAAGAAAAAATAAGATGCAGGTTATGTTATGCAAACGTAAACAATTGTATGTAGTAAATAAAATTAGTTATTAAAATGCAGTACTGCAAGCAAAATACAATTAATTAAATTTACCTTTATAAAAATTGCATATCATATCAATATTGTGGAGCAATATATAATTTTTCTGCTTCAATGACAGAAGGTATGAAATATACGTCAATTTGACAATTTCAATTGACAATATGAATTATTTAAGATAGTTGCAATATTTCTCCGCGACTCGCGCACGGTCGTTTCTCGTTTCCCTTCCAAGTACTTGCACATGCACACCGCGAATACGAATCTTTTATATTGTTACTCCCTGTCATGGTGAACCATTTTGTTTCGTAAGTCAACACGAGTAAAATACACTGATTGAAGATTCATGCCTATTAAAACTAAATACGTTCTAAATGTTAATATCTGTGCGACAAACAAAGTTATTGAACGAACAAAAATATTCAAGGGAAATAAAAATCAGGATCGAAATAACAAGAAACACATTCAAAAACATGAAACATATTATACAGTATGGTGCAAATGAAAGGAATAAATTCGTTATTTCGCAAACCGGCGACGTTACGGATAAATCCCGAAACCGGTAGATTTTAACTTTCAAATTTTAAATTATGATATTTTGGCATATATACCACACAAATGATGTCATCCATCTGGGCGTGATGACGTCATCGATCATTTTTTTAAATAAGAATAGGGGTCGTGTGCTAGCTCATTTGAAAGGTTATTCAATTCTCTATTCAGTAATATAAACATTAACATTGTTGTTTATACAGGGTATCCAAAAACATTTTTTTTATATTAAATTAATTAAAAAGAAAAAAGAAAAATTTATGTAATTTATTTAATTCAAAATACATTTACTACTGTCAGAAAACAGAAAAAAAATGTTTATTCGAAAAATTAACATTGCTTTTCGCTTAAATCAATTGTTCAAACTTTCAAAAAGCAGGTGCCTAGCGGGAGCTGGCTTTTTTTTTTCTGTTTTCTGATAACAGTAAAAAGTATTTTCTATTAAATAAATTGCATGGGTGCATTGTTCTTTTTTTTGTCAATTAATTTAATTTAAAAAATTATTTTTGTCACCCTTTATAAATAATTATGTTAATGTTTACATTACTGAATAGAGAATTGAATAAGATTTCAAACGAGCTAGCACACGACCCCTATTCTCATTTTAAAAAATTATCAATTACGTCATTACGCCCAGATAGATGACGTCATGCATGTGACGATGTTTACGAAATAATGAATTTATGCCTTTCATTTGCACCATACTGTATATTATGTGGAAGAGATTTAAGCTCGAAATTAAAAGTACGAAATCTGCGGTGTTACACCTTTGTGGTTCTATTGTATGCGCGAAGTTATGGATTTTTTATAAACTATGTTACATTATTTACATTAATAATTTTAAAGCTTTCTGAATGTAAACATACCATTTTTAAAAATATTTGGACCGATAGAGTGACTAATGAAAAAGTTATGCGCAATAAGACAGTAAAATAATTTTGACTTTATTTTTGCGCTTATTTGACCGTATGTTGTATATCCACCTGTTATTATACCTACACGTCTACTTTTTCACAAACAAAAGTGAAATGCGTGAAAATTGATAATACTTAATTCAATATTCTTTGCAATCTATTCATACCATAAAATTGGATAATGTCCTAAAAACAAGTAATTTTACACTGAATAGTTCCTTGTTGGTTCTCGAAACAATGGGAAGAAATCTTTCTTCGGAAATGTATAAGAAAGTCACATTTAAGTAATTATTTATATTTCCGGACTAGAACAAGTTTATTGATATAAAAAATATGTAATTTGTATAAAAACTTATTATGCTGATTATCTTCATGTTTTTTATGTCACAATATTATACGTATTAATAAAAATAATGCATTTTCCGACTGTTGTTTTTATGAGACGATATTGAGAGACAATTTAAACACATTACAAGTATGATAATGATAATAGATATTTTTTCATGCTATACAAAAACAGGTTAATATTTCCGTACTATAGTTCGTCTCACCTTGACTTTACATTATAAGGAACATAGGCAATGCAGTCCTTACACCACTATGTGGTAAAAAGGCTTTTTGAAAATATATATATATACAGGGTGAGTCACCACTAACGGGACGGAAGACTACAGCGAAATTGTAAAAGATTTGAAAAAATATTTAAATTAGTAGTTTGTAAGTTGATAAAAGCTACATTTTAAAATTATTTTGAAATATACAGGGTGTCTCAATAAATGGCGGCGTATCAAAGTTTTATTTTTTCTTATGGAAAACCCTGTATTTTATTGCATTTTTTAATTGTCCGCAAAAAATAAGGTGTAGTTTCATGAGGCTTCCCTATACCTATGTACAGAGTGTTCTGAGTTATGTTGACTTTTCTTAAAATGTAAAGTTTTAAAAGAAGGCTTATTCTCAGGTTATTTAAGAAACTATAAAAAAATTACTTTTACATCTAAATAGTTGGTTATTGGTTGAATGTATTCCATGATTCATTATTACACATTTATTTACAGGGTGTTAAACATTTACAGTTTCATAATTGGATTATTCAATATGTCATATGATGCTTATTTTAAATAGAACATCATGTATATTAATAAATCATTATATTAAACAAATTTATCTCTTTCGAATGGTATATGGATGTCCTATATCTAGGTCTTAGTTTTTGTGTAATTTACAATTTACACGATTTTAAAACAAAAGATGTATCTCATTGTATGATAATCACGTTATCTACGAAAGAGTAGGACATGGTACTTTGCATTGGGGAGTGTTTGAAAAATTGTATCTTACCTTCTAAATTTTACGCTCAAAAGCATCCTGATAAAAGAAACCCAAAAAAGGACGTTTTTGAGAGATTTCTCAATAGATTCCGTGCTACAGGTAATGTTGCATAATGGCATAATGTTGCATAAGGAAAGTTAAATAAAAATAAACCAGTTATTTGTGATGACGTCAAGGAACTTGATGTCCTGCTTTCTGTTACGGAAAACCCAAACACTAGTAAAGAAAAAATTACCGAACAGTATTATGATAAATATTTAACTTATCGTTTATGGACTTTAGAATTTGGATAAGATCTTGATTTTTTTTAAATGTATTGTATACAGACCAATCTACCTACTTTTCATAATAATGGTCTAGTAAATAGACATAATTTTCATTTAATTATGATACAGTAAGCAAACATTTATTTCGTACTGTTGATCGCCAACACCGACAGAGTGTTAATAATGTTTGGGGCGGTATTCTGGGCGAGTACGTTATCGACCCGTATTTTTTTGACGAAAATCTGAATGAAACATCTTTTTGAAATTTATTTTTTTGGATCCTTCTTAAAATCCTTCCACGTAGCGTCCGAACAAACATGACTCCAATTGGACGGAGCTTCTGCTCATTGTTGACGTGATGTTAAGAACTACCTTAACCCGGAAGCAGCCGCGCTGACTTCTGTAACGTGAACAGTCGCGTGTTAGATTTTATCTCACAACACGAATTTAAATACAAATTTACAACAAATTTTTATTTTATAGTATTTTTATTTACTTGCTATGTCAGAAATATTATTTCTAACAATTATTAAAGCTAATTGGCTCTCTCCCAAGCCATAAATTCCACAAAAAGAAGAAGAGGAAGAAAAAAAAAACCTACGCGTTACTACACCGTTTCTCGAGCCACCTACGAAATTTTTTTCAAAATTGCAAAATTTTTCATCAAGTTATCGCGAAAAAGGAGAAAATGTTAGATTTTATCTAACGGCGTGACTGCTCGCGGATTAACCGAAAATTTAAAAATAAAGGGAAAGGGATAAATAGAGGCGGTCCATATTTGTATTTGGCCACCTAGGTCACCAGGATTGACAAAGATGAATTTTTTAAATGGGGTTATATTAAAAATATTGTATATCTATGCTACACTTCCTACTACTCCAGATGATTAGAAATTAAGAATTTCGAACACTTTTGCGTCTATAACAACAGCTGTTTTAAATAATGTAAGCAAGTTATTTGAAGATAAAGTCGCTGGTTGTATTGTACAAGAAGGCAAACATGTTGAACATCTACTACATAACTGATAATTTCTTACTTATAATAAGTTGTGGTTAGTTTTGTGTTATTTATGTATTTGTTATATAATACCTAGGAACCTGGATTTCAGAGAAAAATGATCAAACAACAGAAATAAGGACCAGGATGGAAATTGCAAGAAATGCGTTTGTAAAAATGAAAACAGTTCTCTGCAACAAAGACCTTAGCTTAGAACTGAGAGCAAGAGCTTTGAGATGCTACGTGTTCTCGATACTACAATATGGACTTGAAAGCTGGACATTAAAGCAAGAACACATAAATAAGCTACAGTCATTTGAAATGTGGTGTTACAGAAGGATGCTTAGAATAGCATGGACACAGAGGAAAACGAACACGGAAGTACTGCGAGAAATGGGTAAAGAATGCGAAATAATAAACACAATAAAAATAAGAAAGTTACAATATCTGGGACACGTAATGTAGGGACCGCGATATGAAATGCTAAGACTGATAATACAGGGAAAGATAAGAGGCGGAAGGAGTATAGGAAGAAGGAGAGTGTCATGGTTAAAGAATTTAAGGGACTGGTTTAGATGCAGTTCTATAGAACTCTTTAGAGCAACGGTGGATAGAGTAAAGATAGTGATGATGATATCCAACCTCCGATTAGGAGACGGCACTTGAAGAAGAAGAATGTATTTGTTTTAATAAAAATTTTTATGTCTCGTTATGTATTTAATTATTTTCAATAACGAAAACTTATTTTTCAAATTAGCGACTAAAAGTAAAATAATTTATTTACAACTACAGTCGTTCATAACAACAATGCCAAGATCATGGGTTTAAAAATCGAGAGTGACTATAAATATTATTTTTAAAATTAATTTACCGATTAAGAAAATTGTAAATTATGCAAAAACTATGACTCCTACTTATAGAATATCCCTATACCATTCGACAGAGGAACCTATGTTTAGTATAATAATTTATTAATATACATGGTGTTCTATTTAAAATTAGCATCATATGACACAATACATAATCCAATAATGAAACTGTAAATTTGGAACACCCTGTAAATAAATGTGTAATAATCAAATGAAAACTGAGATAACTATTGAGTTTATACGAAGCGTAAAACAGCTGCTTTGTTCACAGCTTAACAGTAAAAATTTGTTTAAGGCACTAAACACCTACGCTTGTTCCGGGCTTAGCTATTCATTTGGTATTGTTAAGTGAACAAAAACGGATATAGAAAATCTTCAGCGAAAAGTACGAACACACCTCACAAAGGCACAAAAACACCACCCTAAAAGTGCAATAGAACGAACGACATTACCGCGGTATTTAGGAGTAAGAGGTCTTATGGATATAGGTGAGCAATTATACAACATATTGCTAATTTAAGAACTTATTTTCAGATGCAGGCTGAGACATTTACTCTACACCGCGCTATTTGCGCAGTAGATAACATAACACCGATCAAACTGAGGGAACCAGAAATGCGCATAAACCACCTCCTAAAGACGAAAACAATGCGCACCTGGATGGGTAAACCTCTACACGGGCGACATCCCAATGAGGTCAGCCAAGACTATGTCGACAATGCAGCGTCGAACTATTGGTTGACATCAGGAAAGATTCCCTGTTGTTGAAAGTTGACATTCCCTGAAACGGAAGATTCATTACTGGCCATTCAGGATCAGGTTATACCAACCAGAAATTACCTGAAATATATCGTCAAAGACCGTCAGGTTCAAAACGACAGATATCGATATGGATGTCAAGCCCAAGAAACCATCCAACATCTTACAGGGGGCTGTCAGGCATTTGCTGAGACTTCTCCAAACGGACCATCTCCCATATTATCAATACCTCCCTGAGAGTAAGCTTGAGGATGGCAACTACAAGCTATACTGGGACCGCACTGTGCTCACAGACCAAACAATGGCACATAATATACCAGATCTCGTACTAGTTAATAAATTAACAAGACAAACAACACTAATTGATGTGGCGATACCTAACAACAATAATCTACGTAGTAAATTTACTGAAAAGATCGCCAAAAACAGAGATCTGGAAATTCAAATACGAAGAAAATGGAGAATGCAAAGTACCCAGACGATACCTATTATTATGTCTACTACTGGAGTCATTCCGAAGAACCTCCTCGAAAGCATAAAAAGGCTGGGTCTAAATGAACATATTTACAAGACCATGCAGAAAGCTGTACTATTCGCAACGGCCAGATGTGTACGAAAATTCTTGGGAGATACACCTGCATACCAAGTCACCTAGGGCTCGATACCACGGAAAGAGTCCCACCAGAGCTCAATCCTTTTGATACCGTAGGTATCTGGGATAAGTCAATTTTCCCCTTAGAGGGAGTGTGAGCCGTATGGCTGAATCTGGAATTATATCGTATGGCCTTTTTGCGGGGAGATACTTTCGAACATGTTCCGGCGCCATTTACGCCTTTAACCCTGTTTGAAGTAACTATTGGCGATGTACACACTAGCCCAGGGGGACCGACGGCTTAACGTACTCTTCGACGCACGGAGAATGTTTTAGAAATGAATATGGATGTGTCGGGGCTCAAATCCGGGCGCCTTTGCTTATGAGACCAGTTGTCATGCCGCTGATCTACGGCTGTTTACTTCCCTACCACTATAAGTGTATATTATAAATCCGGTTCCGAAGCTTCACATTGTTTCTTTGAGCAGTATGCGTTTTTACGATTGGTAGGTTGCTAAACTTGTCAATCATCCTCCACATTTTATCCGGTCTTGGGACCGGCTGTGGTTACTACAGATCTAATCCCAGTAATGCTAGCAAAGCTAGAAACGAAGAAATAAAAACGCTTCCAAAAATCGATAGTAAGACACTATGGGATAGAGCTAGAAGTGCAGATATACGACGGAGATGCAAGGTGAACAACATAAGTTATTGAGTAAAAAACAAAAGCGTAGAATGAAACGACCACATAAGCCGAATGACAACATAATATAGAGTAGTAAGGATGGCCAGAGACGGTCCCCCAATAGGAAGACGATCAGTGAGAAGACCACGAAAACGATGGAATGACAACTTACTGGAGGCACTTTAAAAAAACAAAGTCATGTCTACACAAAGAGAAGAAGAAGTGTATATAAACTGAAAAACTTATCAAATATCTGTCTATTAAGATATCCGAATACGGTTAAATTTTTCTTATTTCCCTGTAGTAGGTGTATGTAGTAGATACAGGTCAGATCAGAAAAAATGTAAATTTAATTATTGATAAAAAAATATATTCTTCTGGTTAAAAAAAAATACCGATCATGTTAGGTAACGAGATGAGATTTATTTATTAAATGCTTTAAAAAATAATCAAACCGTAACATAATATTATACAGTGAGCACGTAAAGGTTGGATAAATTAATTTTTTCATGAATAGGCGATTTTTCAAATAATTCCCGAAAGGGATCGATTTTTATTTTTAAATTATGATTTTTTTGCGTATATATTATACTGGTGACGTTATCCATCTGAGCGTGATGATGTCATCAATGATTTTTTAAATTAGAATAGGGGTCGTGTAGTAGCTGCTTTAAAAATTTATACAATTCTCTATAAACTAATATCAACATTAATATAACTACTTTACAAATTTCAATTTTTTTTTAATAAAATACTTAATTGACACCAACAGAAGAATGTATGAAAGGGCCTAGCCGGGTAAGATGATGAAAAGTGCCCCCAACTCGATTCGAATTCCATATAGGTCACCGTTTAAAATATATAGTGAAACTAACTTTCTGAAATTTTTAGCCCCAAAGGTGGTCATGAGACCCACCTAAAACCTAATTAGGGTTTTTAGGTTTTTATTTTTTATCTCAGCCGCATCGAGAACTAGCGAAAAATTTTAAATAAAAAAGTTGTAAGCTTTAAAAAGTTATGTCTGAAAAAAATTTTGTTTTTAATTTTTGGCGGGAAATTTAAATTTTAGAACGATTTCAAAATTTTAAATGAGTATAAAAAAATAACTAAGACATTGGTTTTCACGAAAAAAATATATAATGTGTACTTTTGCATGATGTTTCATCCTGAATTTTTAAAATTGGTGAAACGCACCTTTAAAAATAAAAAACCACATTTTTTTTGTTTTTTTTTTTTTCGTTTTTTGATACAGTTTTATACATGTTTTTCAAAAAAGGTAACACCGTCACTGGAGTAGGTGAAAAACTGAAAAATAATTGGGGTTTGCTTAATAAAAATTTTTCGTAACGCCATCCATTTTCAAAATACAGGGCGTTGAAGAAAACAAAATTTTACACATTTTTTACGATTTTGCCGAAACTACTGGCAACATTGTAATAAAATTTGGCGAGTTTTAAGAGGTAGTTGTTGTGCATTTTTTGACATAGAATTAAGAATTTTATATTTATCATTGGCGCGCATAGGGGTAATGGTCTGAACTTTTTAAAGAAAAAATATAGTACGCCACTGACATATTTCAAATTAACAATCGTTTTTGAATTCTCCGTTCAGTTTGTGACAAAAAATCTATCTTCCTAGTTTTTCATACGGCGCTCCATTTTATTCAAAAAATAAAACATCTTAACGATATATAATAAGATAGATTTTTTGTCACAAATTGAACGGAGAATTCAAAAACGATTGTTAATTTGAAATATGTCAGTGGCGTACTATCTTTTTTCTTTAAAATTTCAGACCATTACCCCTATGCGCGCCAATGATAAATATAAAATTTTTAATTGCATGTCAAAAAATGAACAACAACTACTTCTTAAAACTCGCCAAATTGTATTACAATGTTGCCAGTAGTTTCGGCAAAATCGTAAAAAATGTGTAAAATTTTGTTTTTTCAACGCCCTGTATCTGGAAAATGGATGGCGTTACAAAAAATTTTTATTAAGCAAACCCCAATTATTTTCAGTTTTTTACCTACTCCAGAGACGGTGTTAACTTTTTTGAAAAATATGTATAAAATTGTTTCAAAAAACGAAAAAAAAAACCGAAAAAATGCGGTTTTTTATTTTTAAAGGTGCGTTTCACCAACTTTAAAAATTTTTAAAAATTCAGGGTGAAACATTATGCAAAAATACACGTAATATATTTTTTTGGTGAAAACGAATGTCTTAGTTATTTTTTTAAACCAATTTAAAATTTTGAAATCGTTCTAAAATTTAAATTTCCCGCCAAAAATTAAAAACAAAATTTTTTCAGACAGAACTTTTTAAAGCTTACAACTTTTTAACTTAAAGTTTTTCGCTAATAAAAAAAATAAAAACCTAAAAACACTAATTAGGCTCTAGGTGGGTCACATGACCACCTAGTGGGCTAAAAATTTCACAAAGTTAGTTTCACTATATATGCTAAACGGTGACTTATATGGAATTCGAATCGAGTTGGGGGCACTTTTCATCATCTTACCCGGCTAGGCCCTTTATTTAATTTAAAATACAATTCACCGCTCTGAGAAAAGAGAAAAAATGTTGGTTATTTGACAAATAATAGTTATTTATGTACCAAGTCAGTAAAGTTACTCTTTATCGAACGAGTCTGATATTATGAGCCGAACGAGCCTAGCGAGCGAGGCGAATAACAGACGAGTTCGATAAAGAGTCTTTACTGACGTGGTGCATACAAAGTTTTATCAACAACCATTTGATATTGGTTAACACTTATTAACAATTTAAAATTTCAGAATTTTTTAAATATTAGACGTAATAAAAATTTTATGACAGTGATGACAGATGACTTTTGCATGATGGCCGCTTTCGATTTTTAATCGATAGTTATCAATACATATCGAATAATTACTAAATCGGTCAAGTTTTGATTTATTTTATATGAATATAATCACAAAATACTACAGAATTTCACTTTTTGGCATAAATTTAATTAACACTGTCGTAAATTTTGTACAATATTTTTAATAGTACATAAATTATAAGATAACTCAAATGAATAATCGATTACTGCCATCGACCACTTACATTCAATCTCGATTAATCGCGGCAGGTAAAGTAAAATTCTTCTTTTAGTACAATAAAGTGTTACTTTACTGCCGCAAATGAGGGCAAATGAGGGCAAATGAGTACAATAATGAATGACTTTAGTGACGGTTGGCGATAAATATTGTTTTTCGCTTAAATTTAATGTTAACGCTGCCACCCACCTACCTCTTGGCAGTTTAACCATTTAATTCAAGCGAAAAGCAATGATTTTTGCGAAATAAACATTTTTTTCTGTTTTCTGACGGCAGGAAAATGTATTTTGAATTAAATAGATTACATACATTCTTCTTTTTGTGTCAATTAATAAATGTTTTATCACCCCGTATAAAAAGGTATTTTAATGTTAATATTACTGTGTAGAGAATTAAATAACATTTCAAATAAGCTAGCACACGATCCCTATTCTCATGTAAAAAAAATCATTGATGGCGCCATCACGTCCAGATAGATCACGTCACTAGTATGATATAGTATATGCAAAAAAATCAATATTTAAAAATAGAAACCATATTTTTCGAAATTTACTTCCGAAATCGCCCATTTATGAAAAATTGAATTTATTCCAATCTTTACGTGCTCACTGTATGACAATGCAGTAAGTACAATCTCTCCCTCCTGTCGTTTCCCCATTACTGAGGATCGTGATTTCTTCCAATATTCCTAACAATGTTTCTCCATTGGTCTCTATCTTCAGCTGCTCTAAGAGCTTCGCAGAATGAGTTTCCAGCTGAATGCTTTATTTGGTCAGACCATCTAGTTGGTGATCGTCCTCTTGATCTTCTCCCCGGAACGTTTCCAGAAACAATTAATCTCTCCAAACTGTCGTCACCTCTGCGAACCACGTGACCAAAGAATTGCAGAATTCGTTGCAGACATATTGTGGACAGCCTTTTTTTAATATTGAGTTGGTTTAGAATGGAAACGTTTGTCCTATGAGCTGTCCAAGGTATGCGCAGCATTCTTCTCCAGCACCACATCTCAAAGGCATCAATTTTTTAGCGATCGCATGCGCGAAGAGTCCAAGTCTCTGCTCCGTATAGAAATATTGAGAATACAAGGGCATTCACCAGTCTCATCGTGATATTTTGAGAGAGAGATCTGTCTTTCCAAAGTTTAGTTAGGCGACTCATCGCATTTTTTGCCATACCAATACGTCTCCGAACTTCTGCTTCACAGTTACCATCGTTAGTTATACTAGACCCGAGATAGACAAATGTGTTTACTATCTGGTATTCCTGTAATATGTTAGTCAGTTGAATAGTGTCAAATCTGTCGACCACCATTATTTTTGTCTTAGCTTTATTGATTTTCAGACCAACTTTATTGCTTTCGTACTCAACTCTTCGCAGAAGATCAAACATTTCTTGCTCATTTGCTGCTATAAGTGTAGTGTCATCAGCAAATCTTAAATTGGAGATTTTTCCACCAACTACTGTCACTCCACCGGCCCATCCTTCTAAAACCATCCTCATGACATGTTCACCATAAATGTTAAATAAGTCAGGTGACAACACGCATCCTTGTCTAACACCTCTCTCGGTCTTGAATTGGTTTGAGAACTTCTGATCTAGTCGTATTGTCGCTATATTAGACTGGTATAGATTTTTAATAAGTGTCACCAGGTGCATTGGTGCGCCCATTTCTATTAAAATTGACCACAGATTTATCCAGCTTACACAATCAAATGCCTTTTGGTAGTCAACGAAGCATAAAATCATGGGTACTTGAAATTCTCTAGACTTTTCAATGAGTCGTCTCAAGTTCAGGATTTATTCCCTTGTACCTTTACCCTTTACAATCCCCGCTTGTTCCTGAGGTATTTGGTAATGTAGATAGGTTTTTAATCTGTTTTTGATGATATGCAACAAGATTTTACTAGCATGTGTTATTAGTGACAGTGTGCGGTAGTTTTCACATCTGGTAGTAGTTCCTTTTTTGTGTAGTGGGATATAAATTGAGGTATACCAATCAGATGGCCATTTTCCTGAATTCCAAATAGCGACACAGATAGAATGGATGATATGTATTCCTTTGTTACCTAGTAACTGTAGTATTTCACATGGTATTGAATCAATGCCTGGGGATTTATTTCTCTTTAGTGATTTAATTGCATCTTTGACTTCAGCCAGTAAGACAGTAGGTTCTCTAGGGTAGTCAGAAGACCACTGATTTTCTGCTGATACCTCGTTATTTTTATATAGCTCTCCACAGTAGTTTCGCCATGTTTCCAATATTTCATCAGTATCGGTCTTTAAATTACCTTCCTTATCTATTACAGACCACGTTTGAGGTTTAAATTCTCTGGCAAGGAGCAATAAGTCCCTCGGTTCATTTCGACAGCCATGTTCCTCTATCTCTCTGCATATCAGCGACACAGATAGAATGGATGATATGTATTCCTTTGTTACCTAGTAACTGTAGTATTTCACATGGTATTGAATCAATGCCTGGGGATTTATTTCTCTTTAGTGATTTAATTGCATCTTTGACTTCATCGAGTAAGACAGTAGGTTCTCTAGGGTAGTCAGAAGACCACTGATTTTCTGCTGATACCTCGTTATTTTTATATAGCTCGCCACAGTAGTTTCGCCATGTTTCCAATATTTCATCAGTATCGGTCTTTAAATTACCTTCCTTATCTATTACAGACCACGTTTGAGGTTTAAATTCTCTGGCAAGGAGCAATAAGTCCCTCGGTTCATTTCGACAGCCATGTTCCTCTATCTCTCTGCATATTTGAGAGATGTAATCAGCTTTATCTTTGCGGCACTGTTTTCTGATTTCTCTCGATAACGCTCTGTATTTATCGTTTGTTCCGTATCTACTTTTATGTTCTTTTCTGCGTTGAATCACAGTCCACATATTTTCGGATATCCATGGCTCACAGTCTTTTGCAGCCTCGATTACCTTATCTTTGAGATAGATCCAAGTGCTCTCAGGGTCACTATCTACTTGGTTTAAAGAAAGAGCATCTTCTAGGTTGTGTTGGAAGTCATTGATTTTTGATGGACTTAGAGACATGACTTTTCTTTGGGGTGTTCTTTTGGGGACTTTGAAACGAAGTCGAACGTTCAATACCAGGAGTTGATGATCGCTTCCACAGTCTGCGCCAGGATATGTTTTACAGTTGATGGACGACGACTTCCATCTTGATCTTATTAGGAAGTAGTCTATTTGATTCCTTGTTCGTCCATCTCGGCTGCGCCATGTGTATAATCTCTGTGGATGATGTTGATATAACGTGTTTGTAATTGTAAGATGTTGTTCTACACAGAACTCCACTAGACGGTCGCCATTCTCATTTCTCTGTCCCAGTCCATTTTTACACAGCACTCCTTCAATATTTTCATTAGATGACTCCACTTTGGCGTTAAAATCTCCTAAAATTATGACGAGTTCACGATTTGGAATAGCGCGAACAGTTTCTTCTAGACGACCATAGAACCTGTTGATGTCTTCTTCTTGTGCAGCTGTTGTATGAGCGTATACCTGGACAAGGTGTAGGGTATTGGTGGATATTCTCATTTTAAGGGATATTATTCTGTCATCAATAGTATTATATCCAATTACGCAGTCGTTAAGTTTAGAGGGTACAATTATTGCGACTCCTTTGTACTTTGGTTATCTGGGTCTGAAAAATAGACGACGTTGACAGCAGTTGTTTTAAAATGCCCTTTTCCTCTCCAGTGAGTTTCTGAGAGTCCCAGTACCA
Organism: Diabrotica virgifera virgifera; assembly: GCF_917563875.1. NCBI lineage: Eukaryota > Metazoa > Arthropoda > Insecta > Coleoptera > Chrysomelidae > Diabrotica > Diabrotica virgifera. The sequence continues at coordinate 180,156,985 of NC_065445.1, read as the reverse complement.
AAAGATTGTGGTCTGCCATTTCTTTTTCAATGATGTGTAACTTTCCAGGGTTTTGGATCAGTCCCTGGACGTTCCATGTACCAATTCGCTGACATTTTCTTAAATTAAATGAAAATTTAGATTCAGTCGCACAATTTCTGCCAGGTTCCTGGTCCCTCACACCTTGGCAGCCGGTAGCAAATTTCACACCATCCGACCCGGAACCGAGATAGCGCCGAGCGTGAGTCGGGTCGCTACACATTCCATCTTCACTTACCAAAATTGTCATCGTTATGGGAAGAAATTCTCTTGGGAAAATAGTGCAGTGGTTTCCCTTTGCCTTCTGCACCGCTGTATATGTGCCGTTTCTGTGGCTATCATTCTCGCCGCATGGTCAGTTTTGTAACAGCCAGCTGCCACTGTCCAACCTATCACCATGTCTGGCTACCCTCACTTAGTTTAGCCTGCAGACCAATGCAGTTGCCCGGGATGTGGCACGTGGAGCCATAAGTGAGAGTTGAGTGCCTTATGAGGACCAGTTATCAAAAACAATCTCCCGTCTATGACGTTTGATGTGGTCGTTCCAATAAAAGGTGCTACCTCTATAACACACTCGTACACCCTCGTAAGTACAATGAATATACATAAATGTCTTTGTGGCATTTATGTCATTTACTGTTCTACTGTAAATGTAATTTACTATTTCTGGGAAATAAGCCACAATTTAACTTGAAAAATGATTTTATTGACGTTTCGACTTCCACCTCGGACGTCGTTATCAAAATACAGAGATTATCAAAATGTTTATCAATACAGAAATATGAATAAAAAGTTTGGACGTTATGAAATCTGTTAGTGCATTTTTATAGTAGTTAATAAAAGTGAGTCCTTATTCAAAATATTATTAATAACACTTAATGTCCGTAATTGTTTATCATTATATTGCATGACTATATACCAACTAATCCTTAAGCACTTAAAAGCGAAAACTAGTTCCTATATATTTAACTACATTAGATATTTTTAACGTCTTACATAAGATTGACATAAAATCTGTCTGTTCGTTTGTTATTGGTATTTAAGTGCCAAAAACGATGATTGATAGCATTGAGCAAGATATAATTGAGCATGTGATGGTTATATCAATCTTACTAGCTAAGAAGTAGTTCATAGTTTTTACTGAATGTCTTTTAAAATACCAAGGATTATTATATCATGTTGCACTTTTTGCATACGGCTATAAACAATAAATTATGTTTTGTTGTGTAAATTTAAAAAATTTGCTGCTTTGCATAAATTTTTTTCTTTCAAAATATATGGGGGTCGAGTTCTTGACAAAGAAAGAATGTGGTAGTCCATGAAATTAATTACAAAAACAATATCACAAAAATACAAATTTGTATGCAAAAAAATTATGTAAGCAATTCGAAACCGATAAATGAGTTTATAAAAGTTATACACTATACTCGTAGATGAGAGTTATGTATAAAAAAATTAAATTAAAAAAAGAAAATTGGAATTATAAAGAATAATCATAAGATCTTTTGGCTATTATTCACGTCTCAGATCTTTTTTCCTGATTACATTTCTTCGTGATGTTTTATTTACGGTAATAACCATAATTTTTAGTCATAAGTCTCTAGGACGAATTTGGCAACTGGCACTGTCACACTGACAGTTTTAGTTGACATACTGCTATGATACGTCTAAAGATGGGAAACAATAAATATAAAGTAAATTTATAGGTTTTTAGCGTTAAATTTCCCACCTACACTAGTTTCATTTTTGTTTATCTCACAACTTAATATGTTTCCCATCTTTTGCGATATTTTGCCGGTTATTAGCGCGCTCGTTACTGGTAGGTATATCCAGGGAATGTCTAAAAAATATACTTTGAATGTCCAAATAACATTCATGGACATTCATAGATTGTTCCAATAAGACATTCAGGGAATGTTTAAAATGCTGACACAGGATTTTCTTGGGATGTTCAGGGAATGTCCTTTTGCTTTTGGGGATATTCCAGGAATATTTTCAATGTCCTTTGTGTACCTTCTAGGAACATACATATTGTCTGGCTAATTAGTCCCTACCAAAGCCATAAAATAACTAACCACACAGAAGCGAACCTGACTGTCGTTTCCATTGATTTTGTTGGGACCGAAATATTTGCACCTTGCATCTTGTGCACCATTTACAGAATAGAACTTGATGTTCTAAGGAATAGACTATTCCAAATGATGTGATATTTTTGACAAGTAGTTATTAATTAAATATGAAATATAAAATTTAACTATAAAATATAAATAAACTATAAAATAAAACATATATAAATATAAAATTTAACTTTAAACAACTGTCACTGTAAGTCGCAAAAGTGAGGTTGCACCAGTTACGTGACGGATGAGCATGAAAATTATGTTACCGTGTTGGGTATGACTTTTCTCTGCTCTGTGGTTAGTTATTCTGTGCCAAAGCCATCAAATTAATAAAAAAAAAGAAAAAAAAATTAATATACATGGGAGGTTTTGGTGTTATTAGGGAACAAGCTGAATTTGTTATTTACTGAGAGTGTTTTGAGATCCTGAAAAATATGCAAAAGGTTTTCTCCTCCTACGCCCAGATTTTCCCCTAAAACTCCCATAGTAACGGGGGAAACATAGATTTACCAAGAATCTGTATACCGTAGGAAAAATGTTTCAAACAAGGAAAGTAGTTGAGATAATTTTAAATAAAAACGTATATTAGTACTTTTGTAAAAAATTAACCTTTCTGTTAGAAACAGCACATGAAATAATCGGCGATTTTTAATATCAGTTACCCGCGCGAAATTAATTTTTCAAAGAAAATTTATCTTTCAAAGAACATAATTTATTTTATTAAAGTTTTCAATCAATGATGCCAAATATCGGAGTGGACTATTTTGACTGGCTAACTCTGTATAATTAAAAATTTAAAGAAAGGTCAAGTATATAAAATCAATGTAGATTAACCCCTAACCTTCATTATTTATTAAAGTATACTTTTTGAATTATCATAAATATTTACCTTGCCCCATGAATATTAATACGATCAATTTATAAAATATTTGTTACATAACAAAAACCTCAATTAAACCATAATCTAACAAATTTTTATGTTGTTTTATTTACATATATGCGTTCTGTAACAACTCTTATTAAAATAGATAGTGTATAAAAGATTCATAAGGTCACTCTCCACCGAGCTGTTTAATGGATAAAAATTATTTGATATTTGTAATTTAGTATGTTAACAATTATAAAAAACAAGGCGTGCCTGATCTAATTTTGTACTGACTATAATAATTAATTAATGGTTAAAAAGTGATTTTCTTTTATAAATTAAATAAAAATTTGGCCGAAACAGATATTATTTTAGCTATTTTCGATCATTCTAAACAAAAAAGGTCTTTTGTAATATTTTTTCTCTTACGTTGATCGTCTTGGAGTTATAAACAATTTAAAAATGAAAAAAAAAAACGAAAGATTAGGTGCTTACGGTTTTTAAGGCTCAAAACATAAGTAGGCACCTAAATTCAAGTTCAAACCTTATGCACAAGGTCATGATAAGTATTTTGAACTTGTTTCATTTTAAAACATTGCTCTTAAGTTGTTAATTTCTTAATTATTAATTGTTAATTGTCCGTCTTCCCACAAGAAACCTTACTGCTTAACAATTAAAAAAATATTTTTAGAATGAAACATGGCAAAAAATTTTATCGTGGCCTGATAAAAGAAGGTTTGAGCTTCATATTTCGTTCTTTTTTTTTAGTTTTAAATTGCTTCTAATTCTAAATTAAAATTTGAAATAATAACTGATCGTAAAAAGGTCAGTTTTTAATTATTAATTAATTATAGTCAGAACAAAATTAGATGGAGCACCCCTTGTATGTTATAATTATTATCATATTATATTAAATTACATATCCAATTATTTTTATCCATTAAACAGGTCGGTGCAGATCGACCTAATATCGGATCCTGTACTAAAAGATAAACTAGTTAAAATATGTATAACAAACAATACAATAGAAATTAGTATACGTTTTAATATTTTAGTGGGTGACCATGCTACTAGACGCCTCTTTTAAAGCTAAATGTCAGTATTACCATTTTCGATGATATTGATATAATATTATGATAATGAATTGAATTTTACATGAGATAATTTATCGATATGTGCTAGACTTGGCAGTTGTTCTGCTCGATTTCTAAACAACGGGTTTTGGTTTAGAAGGTGTTTCTAGTACGATGATTAATTTTTATCCAAATACTTATTAGCATTAATATGTTATGAACTATAACTCTTTTGTATAATTGACTGTATAGTGACCTATTTACATTTAGTTATGAGAAATAGGAATATTTTTAAAGGCACGGAACAGCAGGTCTGCATCAGTTAAAAGAACTGGTAGGTCCAGGAGATCCAAGGACCCAATCCCGGATCCTTGGATTTTTACTGACGGAAATACAGTTTTAAAAACACAAACTGTTCAATAAACAAAATACGTATTAAGTCTCCAGCGATGACGTAAGAAATTTACAGATTTGTGGTGACCTCGGTCTGTTGGACCGATAGAGACATATTGCTTTATATATTCCTATAAACACATATTTTTCAAATAATTATACTTAATAAAGGGCTTAGATGTAATAGTTTACAAAAATGTTTAACCTTTAACTACATGCGTTGACGTATTTTGTACGCCAGATATAAGAATTCTACTGCAAATACATTAAAAAATTTAATTTTTGTCCTTATTTATCTATCCAACCTATCACTGAAATGTGCTTTACAATTGGTTTTAGTTTCGTCATAATGGGCGTTCTGGGAAGATTGTAATTTATAGATTTGTTTTTTTATTTGTTGTTTCCGGGGTGGAAAATATACGCCACGATTATAGTCATATAAATAGTAATATGAGTACATATTTCAATTGTTTTTTAGTCATTATGGCACTAAATATATTTTTATTTATAAACAACACTTTTTCCCATGTCAAAAATCACATTTTAAAAAATTTTTATTGGTAATTTTATTTATCATGGAATCAGATTCCAGTTATAAATCCCAATTGGCTTACTGAGAAAGAACTCCAAGTATTCGCTGATGCCAAATAAGGTTTATAACAAACAAATAACTGTATTTAAAAAAAAATAGCAAATCCGCTGTTTTAAATGTATTTTCTTGTGGCGTATAAAGTACGCCACGCGTGTAGGCTCAAAAAAGTAATAGAACAAGTAATCGCTTAACGCCTCATAGGTTTTTATGTAGTTCCATCGATCTCGTTACGTTATGCATCGAAGATACTAGAAAAACGTTTCCTTCGGTTTTGGAACATGTGATGCTAAAGTACAAGTTTTCCTAAATGCAAACATACTTGATTGATTTGGTCTAGCTTGATATTCAGTAAACTAGGTAGGTAGCGGATTTCGGTAACGAACCGAACCAATACTTGGTTATTAACACTAAGAAACTAAGGACTTTATTTGGTACATGTAATTACATGGACGAAGCGCTCTGTTGAAATGGGGCGAGGTAAAATATGATCCATTTCATAGTCGGAACTATTGACCGCACGTCACCTCTGAAGAGTTGAGGTAACAGTTACTGAACATCGACCAGATAAAAACATAATAAAGAGTAATAAAAATAAAAATAAAATTTTGGCAGTTATATGGATCCTAATGAATTTTTTTACATTCGATTCGTAAGAGCCTTAGCAAACTATGGGAACAAAAATGATGATGATGAAATTAAAATTGCATTATTGAACAAGCAAAATGCATTTTCCAAAGGCATTTGAAAGTGTTAAAAAATGATAATTTTTTATGAGTTTTTGGGCTTGCTAATTGCGAATATCATGACGGCGATGGTATCCTGGGCACCTGGTGCTCATAATTGGTCTCGTTTGGGGTTCGATAGAAAACCAGTTCGTTTTGCTCATCCGGTACCTCGGAGATAATGGCCGTCTTGATATTCGTAATCAGCGACTCGAAAAACCTTCCAGTAACGAGTTTAATTGATTTTGCACCAAATTTTTATAAAACCTCAGGAGACGAGGCCCATTTTGGTCACCAGGTATCTAGGACATCATCGTCTACATGATATTAGTATTCAGAGACCCCAAAACCCATTGAGTAATGAGTTTGCACTAATTTTGTATCGAATTTCAAATGAGACCCATTATGGCATTATCTTTTTCAGAGACCATTACCATCACGTCATGTAAGTAGTTAGTGGCTTCAGTAACCACTGAGTAACGAGTTTGTTTTATTTTACAATAAAGCAGGGGTCGCAAAACCCATATTATGCCCATTTGACTACAATGTTATATATAGTGTGCAATTAAATGGTTACATTACAATAGTTACATATTAAGCACACTAACTAACTAACTAAATATACAAAAACATAGGTAATAGCAAGTGTTAAGTACAAATTAAATGTTCAACTATGGAGCAAATGGTCATCCAGTTTATTTTTGAAAATATTGACAGATGAAGCATCTATGATCTCAGCCGGAAGGCTATTCCATATCGAGACGACTCGATTACAGAGAAAAAATTGTCTAGTTGTTGTTAAAAAAGTTTCCTTTTTAAACTTGAGTTTGTGGCCACGAAGACGATTGTCATTGTCCAGTATAATCATACCCCTCATATTTCCAAAGTTGTATTTTACTATTCGAAAAGTAATAAATGAATCGCTTAGAAGACGACGTTGTTCAAATGTAGTGAGATTGGCCATATTCAGTCTTTCTGTATAAGTAGGTCTTGAGCGACCAAAAGACATCCTAGTGCACTGCCGCTGTACATTTTCGAGAATATGCATATGAGTTTGCATTAATTTTGTATCAAATTTCCATAAAACTCAAGGAGACGAGGCCCATCCTGTGCACCAGGTGCCTCTGAGGCCATCGCATCGGCGTGTTGATATTCGTATTCAGCAACCCCAAAACCTCAGGAGTAGCAAAATTAAACTCATTTCCGTCAATTATTTTCGAGTAACTTTATCATTTTTCGTCACTTCGAAATGCATTTTGGAAAATGTATTTTCCTTGTTCAATAATGCAATTTTCATTTCGTCATCATCATTTTTATTTACAAAATTTTCTCTTACGAATTGAATGCAAAAAGTTTCATTGAGATTTATCCAACTGCAAAAATTTGATAAGTTTTGGGCTTTTCACTGCCTCATTGCTTCGCCTAAAATTATTTGTATACAAAACTAGTTGTTTTAAAATTACATATTTTCTTCTAAAGAATTTGATGATTAGGCGAAATATATCAATTGAAATATCGTCCTATTAGAAGTAAAACTCACTAAGTGCACTTTTTTGAGATTTTGACATTTTCATCAATTGGAACTCAATACGCCACTGCCCAGCTCTGAAGAAGTCACCTGGGCTCTAGTCCCTCTAATTGCTGATATAATTTATGGTACAATTCACTAAGTGCATTATTTTGAATTTTGGTTTCAGGGCAGAACTCATTAAAACGTATTATTGCACTTAGTGAATTTTTCCTTACAATCTGGAATGCCGAATCGGTACTTAGTGATCTTTCAAACAATATGTACATTAGATAACATAACCTATTTTGCGATTAAGCAGACGACTTGTGTGTTACATTGTATTGTTGAAACTGTACATTATATTTGCGTGCAATATCTGTTCGGCGATTGATTAAAGGAATATGAGATTTTTCTTTGTAACCGTGATAGCTTACATACAGGGTAACATAATCTATTTTGCAATTAAGCAGGCGACTTTTGTGGCTTTCATAAATGCCGAAAGAATTGCATTTATTTTCGAAGAACGAAACTTATTGTTAATTTTTTAAATAATAGACTGTTATTTTTGATCCTTTAGTTCGCTTGTTGTATAAGTCAGCGAAATTTTATGGAGACAAATTCATTAACTTCTCAATATCCAATAATTGCGTTCAAGGAACATTTCGTCAAATACAAAGTGTAGTTAGTGAGTTTTACCTCTAAAAGGATATTAATATCCAATAATTTTGTTCATGGAAAAACTCATTAAGTACAAAAATTGATCTAGTATTGTATATTATAGTTCCTGTGACGAAATACGGCTTAAAATATATGTTTTTATTGATTCTTTAATATTCCACTAAAAAATTCCAATATTTAAGTCAGGTTAATTTAAAAAAACAATTTGTACCGATTTTCTTCACTTTCTGAAAAGTATAGTTAGTGAGTTTTACCTCTAATAGGACGATATTATTCTTCAGAAACAACAGTCTTGTGTTTTACGTGTTATATTATACTTAAAACGAAGAAGAAATAATTAAATTTTTTAATCTCTAAATCTACAGAAAATTTGGTAGTATTTAAAGATATAAACAATAAAATTAATGCAGAAATGGTTATCTATATACCAAGGGCGTTATAGTTATTAAGGTACCAAGGGTATTATGAGGATAATAACGCTTGAGGTCAATGGCGAGACGTATAGACCGAGGGCCTTCGGCCCGAGGTATATACGTTAACCGAAAGCGTTATTATTATAATACCCGTGGTGCCTTCAACGTTTAATGTCCGACTAAATTATTCTTTATATGAAAAAATTTGAATGAATTTTAAATGAATTAGTTTTTAAATAAGTACATTTACCAGAAATAGTCGTAACGTAATTGTGGTAACCATAGTTTTACTTATTTTATTTGTCAACTTGACAGTATTAAACTCGTTATTTAAATTTAATAGGCCCTAGGGCGTTATTTTTCAATAACACGCCCTTGGGCGTTATATCGTACTTCATAGACCTCGAAATAATGTCATTATTTGTCAAATAATAAACCAGTCTGACATTAAATAGATGTTTATGCCTAAACAAGACTATTTTACAAAAACGAGGGTCTCTGGCCCGAGTTTTTGCTGTCCTGTACAATATTGTACAAAATATTTTCAAAATGCAATAATTTATAATGATCGTTCGTTTCTATGTCACTTAGTGGGTATATAATGTTTATATTTAAGGTTAGTTCGTTACTGGAGAAAGGTATTCGCTAATTGTTTTTATAACAATAATAATAAGACCTATATCGCGCTAATATTATTAGTGAATTGATAATCGAGTTGACAACCTTGAGAACAGTTATAATAAAGCAATTAAATTGTGCAAGAGCCAACAATGAAGGTAAATTTGGTTCTGTTGATTTCTTGTTTATCGAGATCTGGTCTATTAGATCTGAGATAGGAAGGCGGATTTAATACGTCAGATACATTTCACACTACAGTTTGTACATTGAGTAGTTTCGTAATTGTGCAAATAATAGATATACTGTAAAATATAATAATATTAGAGCAGTGAAGCTTTTTCGTGTTATTATATAAGTTTATAATATATATGTTAATATATTATACTTTAAAAAGAGTTCTATACAGGGTGTCCCGAAAAGATTGGTCATAAATTATACCAGACATTTTGCAGTCAAAAATAGTTCGATTGAACCTAACTTAACTTAGTACAAATGTGCTCATAAAAAAAGTTACAGCCCTTTGAAGTTACAAAATGAAAATCGATTTTTTTCAATATATCGAAAACTATCAGAGATTTTTTATTGAAAATGGACATATATTATTCTCATGGAAGAAGAATCTTAAAGCAAAATTATAGTGAGATTTGTCCACCCCATAAAAATTGTATGGGGGTTTTGTTCCCTTAAACCCCCCCCCCCAAACTTTTGTGTACGTTCCAATTAATTCATTATTGTGGTACCATTAGTTAAACACAACGTTTTTAAAACTTTTTTGTCTCTTAGTATTTTTTCTATAAGCGAGTTTTTATCGAGATGCGGCTTCTTTTTTAATATATTTACATACAAATTGTATGGGGGTTTTGTTCCTTTAAACCCCCCAAATGTTTGTGTACGTTCCAATTAAACTATTATTGTGGTATCATTAGTTAAACACAGTGTTTTTAAAACTTTTTTGCCATTTAGTCTTGTTTGATAAGTCACCTTTTATCGAGATTGGCTTCTTTTTCAAAATATACCCAAAAATGTACATTATAAATAAATTTTCAGATTATAACAGGTCTCTATATAGTCCTGTCGCCAGGGGGGGTACAACGGCCTCCTGTATTCAGATGGACTTACCCAAGTTTTTATTATGTATTTTGGCCCGTAGAACGCGAATTTTTTGGGTAACAGTTGATCCGGATGTCGATAAGATTATTATAAACAAAGAAGTTGAGGAATTACATAACAGCGATTTCTCGCAAAACAAAACATGCTTTTGTATTTTTTGGGCCATTCTAACCAAAAAATGTTCCTACAAGTTTTTTCGTAGGATCCATAGTTTTCGAAATAAACGCGGTTGAACTTTGAAAAAATCGAAAAATTGCAATTTTTGAACCCGAATAACTTTTGATTAAAAAATAAAATAGCAATTCTGCTTACCGCATTTGAAAGTTCAAGTCAAATTCTATCGGTTTCGAATATATACATTGCTACAAATTTATGCGTTTATTGCTAAAAATAGCTATAAACACATAGTGTTTCACGTGCCTAATACATGCGTTTACATGCATGCTACGTAGAAATAGCCTCGCTTGCACTTGTACAGTATTTCTCATGATCATCTTTCAGTGCGTCACAATTTTTCGATTTCTTTCTAACGCATTAAATTGTATGTGACAGAAAAAAAGGCACGTCGGTGATTACATTTCGTCGGTGACATTTTTATAACATTTCTTCTAGTTATTCTAGTTGTCGATAGATGGTGCCGTAATAAAAAAAAAAATTTTTTTTTAATTGGATAATAATATTACAAATATAATCTGTATAATTTGTAAGACTATACAAATCAAAGAAAATACCATTTTATAAATGCAAGAAACACATTTGATTTGTTTTTATTCCAAATTGAAAATAAAATGTGACAACTGTCAGATTTAACTAAAATGTCATGTTAGAATAAATGTCATAAATATGTATTATCACGGACTTACCCTTTTTCCTATTATTTGTTACGCACTGAAAAATGATCATGAAAAGGACAATACCTACTCTACCTACTCGTTCGATTTTAAATGAGAAATCATTGAAAACATCACTCCAGCACTAGGTGTTTATACTTTTGTTTAACAATAAAATAATAAATTTTTAGCAATGCAAATAACTACAACCGATATACTTTGACTTGAACTTTCAAATGCGGTAAGCAGAATTGCTATTTTATTTTTTAATCAAAAGTTATTCGGGTACAAAAATTGCAATTTTTCGATTTTTTGAAAGTTCCACCGCGTTTATTTCGAAAACTATGCATCCTACGAAAAAATTTGTAGGAACACTTTTTGGTTAGAATGGCCCAAAAAATACAATAACATGTTTTGTTTTGCGAGAAATCGCTGTTATGTAATTCCTCAACTTCTTTGTTTATAACAATCTTATCGATATCCGGATCAACTGTTACCCAAAAAATTCGTATTCTACGGGTCAAAATACATAAAAAACACTTGGGTAAGTCCATCTGAATACAGGAGGCTGCTGTACCCCCCCTGGCGACAGGACTAATAATCGTACTTAACCATATACAAATATGTGGTGGATTCGAAAAATATTCAAAATATCTCGATAAACACTGCCTTATCGAAAAAGTATTAAGAGGCAAAAAAGTTTTAAAAACCCTGTGTTTAACTAACGGTGCCTCAATAATAATTTAATTAGAACGTACACAAAAGTTTGGAGGGGTTTAAGAGAACAAAACCCCTATAAAATTTTTATGGGGTGCACAAATTTCACTTTAATTTTTTTTTTAAGATGTTGCTGCCATAGTAATGCCACATGTCCATTTTCATTAAAAAATCTCCAAGAGTTTTCGATATATGAAAAAAAATCGATTTTCATTTTGTAATTTCAAAGAGCTGTAACTGTTTTTGTATGCACTATTGTATATAGGTAAGTGAGGTCCAATTAACCTATTTTGACCCCAGAATCTGTGGTATAATTTATGACTAATATTTTCGGGACACCCTGTATAACTGTATTTAAACCAGTCCCCAGTCCCTTAAATTCTTCAACTATGACACTCTCCTTCTTCGTATACTCCTTCCACTGGCTGTAATATCAGGCTTAGCATTTCATATTGATGTCGCCTCATTACGTGTCCCATATACTGTACCTAACGGTCTTATTTCTATTCTGTTTATTATTTCTTATCCTTTGCCCATTTGTCGCAATACTTCTGTGTTCGTTTTCTTCTGTGTAATGCTATTCTAAGCATTCTTCTGTAATATCACATTTAAAATAACTGTAGCTTATTTATGTTTTCTTGCTTCAATATCCAGCTTTCAAGTCCATATTGCAGTATCGAGAATACGTATCATCTCAAAGCTCTTACTCCCAGTTATAATCTAAGGTCGTTGTTGCAGAGAATTATTATTTTCATTTTTACCAAACACATTTCTTGCTATTTCTATCCTGGCCATTATTTCTGTTGTTTGATCATTATTGTCTGAATTATTTTTTTATTTGCCTTTTATATCATTCTAGATACCCTCATATTTTGTTATAAAAATTTCCTTATATTTTACGGAAAAAAATTTCTGAATTTGTGGTCAAAGACGAACTCCCTTGGCCTTCCATGTTCGAATTTTATATTAAGTAAATACCGTATATTATGTGGAATTGTTTGTAATGAATATTCCAATATTGAAAAAAAATTGTTTGTTAAACCTGTGGCGACGTAAATTAGTGTATATTTAAAAATTTCTTTAATTCTATGTCCGGAATGATGATTCCTGTTTTTGTTCAGTTGTAATTAAAATATGGACCCCCTCCGTGGCTCAGTGGTAAGAGCGCCTGCCTTTGGATCGAAAAAATCCGAAAGGTTGCGGGTTCGAATCTCACCAGGGTCAGAAATTTTTCATTTATTATAAATTAATAAATGAATATAGTTTCTGTCCTTGTGGGATCGGTACTCACCGGAGGGACCGCAGACGTTCGGATACAATTAGCGTCTCTTTGCAAAGACAATGACGTCGACTTTGCAAAGTAACAAGACACTTACTCAACACACACTACACATGACGCTAGGTACCTAACTGTTCAAAATTACCGTACCTACCATGCCAATGGCCATTAGTTTTCGAGGCATTAGCTAAATAAAAAAAAATTAAAATATGTTTTATTAATGTTTATTTATTTATAATTTATTGATACAATACTATCATTAAAATTACGAATACATTATTTTATTTCTTAAAACAACTTCATTTCTTTGTCAATTTTCATTTTTGACCCCGGTTGGTCATCCGCGTAACAAATAAAGGTTGGCCATCCGAAGGTAAACAGATCTTCCGTTAATTATTATTCCTTCACTTTGAGATGGTAATGCTTCTGGCTTCTAAATAGTAATGGAGACATAATACATCCCTGCCTAACACCTCTCCTGATTTCAATTTCTGGACTGGGTTCGTTATATATTACAATTTGTGCTCTTTGATTCCAGTAAAATTTTCTTATTATTCCCTTTTGAGTTTATTCACGAATGTAATAACCAATAAACTTAAATAATTTTTACATTTCTACGGCCCTCTATTTTGCCTTTCAGGATCAGTTGTTAAATCGAATCTACACATCAAAAAACCAAAAAATGGCAAGGTACCGAGGGGACATAAAAGTGCATAATCAACTCCTCCCTTGCTGTTAGACTAATATTAGACAAAAATCCCCGAGGGAAATAAAATTTCTTTATCTGGCTGTATACCATAAATCACACACCAGAAAAATACGAGATCCTTGGTAAAAGGTATATATTTAAAATTCCCTAAATAAGGGTTACATTAAATTACCCGTTTTCGGATTAACAAATCCATCATCAGTGTTACTAAAAGCCAAAAATTAGCATGACTGAGCCACCAAAATGTTTTGGGTATCACCATAATTTTCAACATTCAAAGGGTTTTTACGCAAACATTTTGGTGGCTAAGGCATGCCTTTTTTTTGGGTTTTAGTAACACTGAACATAAATTTTTTAATCTGAAAACACTCTGTGATTTAATGTAACCCTTATTTAGGGAATTTCAAATATACGTTTTACAAAGGATCTCGTATTTCTTTTAATATTAGACGTTATATTACAGATTGAAAATTAAGAGCAGTATTTATATAAATTATTACTGTAGTAGAAACAATTATAAGCAATTACTTACCAAACTCTTTGTTATGTAAGCAAAGTCGTGGTATATCTACTTATTTGTAATTAATGTAAAAATCATATTGACCTGAATGGGTATAATCAAAAATATATAACTGATAGTTAGCAAATTAAATACCAAATGCATATAATATGTCTAATGGAAGCAATAAAACTAAATAAAATAACATCAGCCAGTTATCACGACATGGAATAGCTGTAAGCTCTTTCAGATAAATTAATATAGAATTGCGAATTGCCTTAAACTTACTCAACCGAAAACCGTTTAAGAATTACGAAAAGGTAATTTAAAAATTTGATAAAACTACTAAAGTGTTGTGTGTCCTATAAACCATCGATAATTTTAATGATATTAATTTTTTTTGAAAAAAAGTGAAAGTGGTCAACAATTAATTAGGGCATTCAATGAGGATATTTGGCTCCGAATTCCGTCCTACAACATCGATTTACTTGATATTTTCACAGTAAGTAGGGAATAGCTCAAGAAACAAAGTCCACCCTATGCCGATGTGCGCTTTTACCTCGGGGACGGTTCCCATCCCTTCTCGTGGGTGAAAAATGTTTTGGTTAAAATAGCCCAGGAAAAGGATAGAGTACCTAATTTTAAGCAAAAACTGATCATGATTATTTTTTTGAAAACTCAATACTTTTTGAGTTATTCGTGGTTGAAAATTGGCCATTTTCATTGAAAAATTACACCTTTTCGGACGGTTTTTGCGAATACCATAAAAACTATGCATCTAACAATAAAACTATATAAAATATTTCTGTAGGTTACAAAAAAAAGATTAGTTCCTTCATAAATCTTCTAGTTAAAATACAAAGAGGGATATGGTAGGTAAAAGAGTTTGTTTTTTTGCTGCATGCTCAAATCGGTGTATTCAACTTGAAATAACAGAGAAACTGTCGATTTTAGGTGTATAATGATACTAATAACTTTTGTAGTGCTTGAAAAGACCTTTAAAATGAGCAATACTAGTTGTCGATTACATGCAAACTAAGCGAGATATTTTGCAAAAAATTAATGACTAATGTATTTTAAGAAGAAATGAGAAGTATATTTAACCCCTCATTTATCAGAATTTGAATACATCGATTTCCTTCTACAGCACTTTTTATTATAGTGTTATTTCTATGTTCAAAAAGTTGGACTGGATTAAAATGAATGGTTTTTGAAAAAAATAAGATCAAATTATAGAGCGCATTTTTAAATTTCTTCTTTAAAAGCTTCTTTTCCTCCATGTAACTTGAAAAAGATAAGAGATACGAAAAAAGGTACCACACAAAAATGTAGGGCTTTTTCAGATAAAAATTTTCTTTTCATTTTTCATTACTGTATCTCTTATCATTTTCAATTTTCATGGGGAAGATTTTTAAGAAAATTTAAAAATGCGCTCTATAATTAATTTGATCTTTTTTTTTCAAAAACCCGTCCAACTTTTTTAACATAGAAATAAAACTATAATAAATGGTATTATAGAAGAAAAACCACGCATTTACATTTTGGTGGATGGGGGTTAAAATTACTTCTCATTTTTTCTTCTGTCAACCTCAATGAATTGAAAAATGAGTCAAATCCAATCTGAGAGTTTAGGGGAAAACCCGAAAATTCCATATATCAAACCTCTTATTTTAATCCACAGGTGTAGATTTTACGGGCCTTCGCATTTGGGCACTGTTTTTCGGGCTCATCCCCAAAACCCCCCAAAACATTTCGACAATTTAAGTCCGATCTCTGCGACTTTTGCTAGTGTTAGTCATGGTCGGATTCAGGGAACGACAAATTGAGATAGGAGTTCCCAATGAAGAGGTAACAGTTGTGTTTCGTCTTGTGAACGATCCGCTCACATTCCAACGCTCAGAAAGTTGACCAAATTTTATCTTAAACAAGCTGAAAATGCGAGCATTATCATAACTAAAACTTTGTTTATTTTCGTATTTAAATTCATAATATGGAAAATTACTATTCCGAAAAATTGTTCAGAATTAAAAATTATGTTTTAATTTGCAATTATATCATTCTAATTTAAATGTTGTGAACTATGAAGATACTTTACTCCAAATTCTTATTTTTTATATACCTCGTATAAAATTAATAAAATTTTATATGTGATGGTTGCATCATAAATCTTAGACCATGAAAAGTTCTTTATGAAGAATAACTTTTCTTCGTCAAATTAAAAATGAAAGTTATAAATGAAAAGGATGATTTAAAATAAACCTTATTTTCGTTTTGAGCACCATCAAAACCTTAGGTTAGACGAAAATTAACTATTCACCACACCGTGGTCAGTATCTTGAGCAATAAGCGTTATTTTAAGAGTGCCACTCGTCTATAAAGTCACATAACTTTTTTCTTATTGCATACTTTGACTTGAAACTTTCCAAACAACTTCTTCATGAATTATATTTTTATTCCTTTGTTGGTGAAAATTATAAACTAAAAAGTTTGTCACTCAAATTTTTTAAGTAAACATGAAACTAACGAAATCTGACGACAAAATGTTTAAAAATTAACAACTCCTCTTATAATTTGTTTAAACAGGTTGAATAAAGCACATTGTTTTTTAAATACTTCAAAGATGACACAGTAAAATTTTTAAAAGGAAATATTTACAGCGACCAAAGATACAGCGAGGTAAAATCGAAAAATCATTAAAATTGATTTTTCGTATTTTTGCATAAAATTTTATTTTTTAACATATACCACCAAGTCTAGATAAAAAATAAACTTATTCAGATTCAGCGGTATCGAAAATATAAAAAATCACCAAAATTGGTCATTTGTCTTAAAGTTGATTTTCGTGGTCGGTATAACGTAATTTTAGGAGTTGCTACCGCTCGACTAAAAATGAATCAGTCTATTTATCATTAAAGGGAGGCCGTATACTCGTATAAACCTTTGTTGTTAATACATTATTGCTTTCAAAATATACTCAAATTGTATTTTTGAACATCGTATTTATTTTAATGTCATTGATATCTTATTAATACTTTATTTAAAATTTAGTTTGACATTCACAAAGTGTCAAACTCAAATAATGTAAATAACCTTTGCTTAACAAATTCAGATTAAAAACTAGCCTACTTACTAATAACAGGAGAAAATAGGATTTTTACTAAGAAAATAGGATTGTGACGTCACATTTTAGACTTTGAGGTCGGTTATCTTGAAGATGGTTCTTCTTCTTCTTCTTATGCAATCCACTAATGGATGTTCGCGAATACTTTTGACCATTTTTCTCTATCCCTTGCAGTATGTATTAGGTCTCCTATGTTTTTTAGTCCTGTCCAATGTTTGACATTACGGAGCCATGACATTTTCTTCCTGTACACTCCCCTTCTTCCTTCGATCTTTTCTTCAATTAAGGTTTGCAGAAACTGGTATCTTTCATTTCTAATTAGGTGCCCCAGGTATGCCGTTTTTATCTGTTTAATTGTGCATAGCAGTTGTCGTTCTGTACCAATTCTTCTCAGGATTTCTTCATTTGTTACGAAGATGGTTAGAGATATCGAAATGCTGTTTTCAGATTTGAATTCAGAAGACAAAACTACATAAAAGTCCATCGGTAAATCGATTATAGGTATTACAGGAGCGGCGACGCAATAACATACAGACTTTGCGAATTTATAAACGAAAAGTTTTCGTTGAAAATGGAAAATGTGTATGTATGGGTGTGGAAAGGTTACACCGTTCTGAAATTGTTTTGTGTTTCAAGAGGGGATAGAGTCGATAGAACCGGTATAGTGTGTGACATTTGATCACCCATAAGACAAGTATATAGGGATGAGCGCACTAATAACCGGCAAAATAACGCAAAAGATGGAAAACATATTAAGTTGTGTAATAAAAAGGGATGAACTTAGTGGAGGTGTTAAATTTAGCGATAGTAACTTATAGATTGACATTATATTGTTTATTTCCCACCGTTAGATTATATATCGGACGAATTTGAGAAATGCCACTGTCACAGTGACAGTTTTAGTTGACATACTCCTCTGATGTATAAAGGTGGGAAACAATCAATATAATGTCAATTTATATGTTACTATCGCTAATTTTAACAACTCTACTAGTTTTATTTCTTTTTATCTCACAATTTAATATGTTTCCCATCTTTTGCGCTATTTTACCGGTTATTAGCACGCTCATCTCTGTATTACTGGGTAGGTACAACAGGGCATATTTTTTGGGTGAATATATGACAGCTTTAAAGTAAGATAGGAAATGCACAATTATACCAAATATGTAGAGTTTCAGTTCAAATTTCAAGTGTGTATAATTCACAATATAACTCAGGTGAGGATTGGACATAAAATATATACGGCTCAGCATAGCCGAATAACTGAGAAATTGAAGTTTAAAAATTTTGGTTCTTCGACAATTGCTCTTTTTAACTTACGAATTTCGCCAATAACTGAAAGTTTGTAAGAGGACTTCAGACACGCCTATCGTTGTATACGTCATATTTGGAAAAAATAGAATTTTGAAGTTATAGGCCTCATAGGTGTGATCAAATCCATGTTCTATGAGAAAAAACGGGTTTTCAAGCTCATTAAATCCTTCAATTCTTGGAATTGCCCGACAAATATTGGAGTGGCTGGGAAAACAACTCGGATTGTCCGATCAGAAGTTTGGCGCCGTATCCACTAGATACTTTCGGAGGTACAAGGTTTGAGAGGTTTATAACACTTAACGTGTTATCGGGATCGGGAAACATTACATTAAAGTTTAAGCCTTGAATTCTATATAAAATTATACTGGGTTGGGATAAGGTATGGAACCAAGCAAATATCTTTGAAACGAAAATAACAATATTTATGAAACTTTGCATGCAAGTAGAGTGACGCAAAAGGCATCTGTCGCCATATTTTTTGTTACTATTTCACTTCCGGTTTCACTGGAAATACCCCTAACTTATTTAATTTAAATGGGACACCCTATATATTTTTGCGGAGTTTAAAAGAACTTGTTATTTTTAATTCATACATACCAAATTTGGTAGAGAAAATTCGTTAAAAAGTGTCTGTAAAGGAAATAAACGAGTACCATCTATACTGTAGACTAAAATTGTTGTTTAGATGCATTGCATGACTTATTTGAACTTAGTATAGTAGGTAAAACTGTTACTGAACTAATTGACAGAAATAAGTTGTATTAAAAATGGTTCATTTAAGTGGAAAAAATCGTATTGAAATATTAATGATAATAGGTTATCATGAATTTTCATTTTTTGGAAGTGAATTTTCCAAATCCATTAACAACCCGTTAGTTTTTTTTCTTTGGGTTATCTAAAATTACGTGTTTACGTTAGGCGACCTACATGCTTGCAGGATTTGAGACAAAGAATAATAATTGATGAATGTGAACTAATACGTGGAGAAATCTTGCAAAAATTGACTCACGAATTTATTTATAGGCTTGCACGTTGTCAGGAGGTGAACAGCAAACATTTTCAACATTTGAAATTATTTTTTTTTTATTTTTAATATCATTGGTCTAACTTAAATAAATTAACCTATTTTTTAACTGTAAAGAGATTTATTTCTTGTTTTAATATTTTTTCTTCCAAACTTCGTATGTATGAATTAAAAATAACAAGTTCTTTTAAAATCTGCAAAAATCTACAGGGTGTCCCATTTAAAGTAAATAAGTTAAGGGTATTTCCGGTGAAACCGGAAATGGAGTAGTAACAAAAAATATGGCATCAGATTCCTTTTTCGTCACTGTACTTGCATGCAAAGTTTCATAAATATTGTTCTTTTCGTTTCAAAGATATTTGCTTGGTTCCATACTTTATCCCAACTCGGTATGTTTATTTTAAAATATTTTTCTCTACTACTTGCTAAATTTGAAGTAAAATACACAACAAAAGAGTACCTTTGATAAAGTTTGCACTTTCACGCTCTTTTACAGCGCGTTTTACTTCAAATTTAGCAAATATTATAGGAAAATCTTTCAAATAAAACTAAAATTATATTTTCCATAAGAATGAAAATACATTTTTACACCACGTAATATTCATATCAGCTCTTTTGTAGGTGGGGAGTTATATGTACCACTAAGTTTTAGTGCGTTTAGTGATTTTTTATTCTTGGTATTTTTCAATTAAGTTTTTTCCAGTTTTTCAAATTTTCTTGTGGTAGTTATACTTCAAGACTCTTTTAATATTTTCCGACATTAATTTCCGTCACTTTTTATGCCTTTTTGTTGGAAATATGTTTTATAATCATTGTCTTATTAACTCAATATCAAATACTAATTTTTTTTTCTTATCATCAGTTAAAATATGATCAAAGTTAAAGGTAGACAAATATTCAATTTAATCTTATACAAAAACAATTGAATAACTAGATATTAAAAATCGAGTAATCTCCAAAAATATTGTGTAATTGCATAAAATTGATTTAGATCATTATTTTTAAATAAAAAATATCTTTTTTAACAGTTTTAAGTATATGATAATATAAGAATAACATTATTTGAATAATATTTATTCTCATGATCTCAAGATAAGGATAAAAATTGATTTGATTTGAAGGGTCTTCATCTTAATGTAATTCACAGTCACTTAATTTATATTGATTTATAAATCGATGCCAATATAGAAAGTAGGTAGTACATTTCGAAACATGAAACTGATAGTAGTGATTTTAGCCGCAGTTTGTCTCTACGACGTATCTGCTAAACAAGGTAAGTCAAACATACGATTTTTACAAAAAATAAAGCACTTAAAGTATCAAAACCACCATTCACAGATGAAAGTGCAAATCAATAGTTTCAAAGTAACCTTAAATATGTGGATACCAAAATCAGAAATCGATACCACCATTCATACAGTGATGGTATAAATTTTTTTAAAAAAGTCTCTTATAAATAGAGTAAAACAAGAGAACGTTTTCGATTTGGTTCATCCTCAGTGCATTCCGTAAAGTAAATGGAACTAGCACACTAGATGTAATGGTGATATCAAAATATATGGTTTTATGGATATATTTGTAGTAATTAAAATGCCATGGGTATGGCAATATGACATGGCTTCCTTGTTCTAATTTAACACTAGGTTCTTGTCAGTTCGAATGACACAGAACAAAATCAGAAATATTGCAAAAATGGAAAACATAGCTAGATGGAAAAGACAAAAAAAAAGAAAAATAATGGATATAAATTGCTTTTTACATGTAGTATTAGTAACTAAAGAAAAACCCACGTGTCTTTAACCATCATAATATTATAAAGATCTTCCAAATGGCGAGAAGATAATTTCTAGCAATGTACTTCACAGAAAAGCATTCTTTACGACGAATGTAGTAGAAGAACGAACAATGCAAAGATGATCAGATCATAAAATAAAGGAGAAGGAAGAAGAATTTCTTGTGATAGAGAATTTGTTTAAAGATTTTGTTTAACATCTAGTTAGCATATGATGTTACGTGCATTTCTGCCTTTTTATTGAACCTTGTACCTTCTCACTTCCACTTTAATATTTTTCTTTTTTATTTTTATTTTATGGCCTCATTTTCAAACGTGGCCAAGCCTTATTAGGTTCTTCTTCCTGGCTACGCAGACCCTGCTGACTACCGCTAGAAATAGTTCTGCACTACTGCATTTAAACCATTTCTCAAGTTCTTAAGCCACGATATTTATCGACTTTTAGCTTTCCTCGAATTTTACCTTGCAAATAAGTTGTAATAATGAGTATTTTTGCGCTCTCCTCAATCTTTTAAGTACACAAGTTTTCGTCTTTTGATATTTAATATTATATCCTCTTCATTTCCTATCACTCTTCCCACGTTTTACATTCTTTGACACGAATTTTAACAAGAATTTTCAAATAAAAAGAAAATTAGCCTGGGTTCTTTTGGGACAAAGTTAGCCACATGTTTTTTTAATTTACAGCTAATTTGTTTATAATAATTAAGGAATCTCAGTAATGCCATTTTAAAAAATGGGATTTTTATGTTTTCTTAAAAAATTTGCACAAACATTGTTCCTTCACAGCACCCTCTATGATTTTTCAAAAATGTAGTTCAAACGATTACTAGGGGGAAGCTACAAATCCACTGAGTTGAAATACCGAAAAAGCAATTTTAAACAAATATAATTTTCTGCATCTCCGGATTAACCCAATGGATTTTGATCTTTCTTTTTTTAATTTGCATGTAATTTCTACGTACATTACAAATATGCAATTTGTTTATAAATTTATTAATTAATAAATAGTCTAATTTGTTAAAACAATTCTTGAAAATTTTTTTTACAAAAATCTATTTTTTTAATCATAGTATCATTAATGATCATAGAAAATGGTGAAGTACACTTTAATAAATAAATTATTTTTATTAGATAATTATTTATTGAGGATAGTTTATTTATAAAAGTATACCTTAACTTTTTCCATGATTAATAACGATAGTATAATTAAAATCATGAATTTTTTGAAAAAAATCATTTTTTCAAAAATTGTTTAAACAAATTAGAATATTTATTAATTAATAAATGTCTAGACAAATTGCTATTTGTAATGTACAGAAAAATTACATACAGATTAAAAAAGAACGATCAAAATATATTCAGCAGATCCCGAGATACAGAAAATGAAAATAGTTTTAATATTTGCTTTTTCAGTTCTCGAACTCGTGCATTTGTCGGCTCCCAGCTCCCCCTTCACTTACCACGACTAGTCACCAATTGAACTGCATTTTTAAAAATTCGTGTAAAATACCAGCTTTTCTAATATGTAAAATTATTTTTTCTACGGACAATACTTTTAAAGTTATTCTAAATGTTTATAAACTACAAAATTTCACAAATTTGGCATTAGGATTTTTGACTATATTAGATAATGTTTTTATCTTTTTTTAGTACATTATGATAGCATCAGTTTTCTACTTTCATTTGGCATGCGCAGCATTGCCCTATATTTATTATTTTCTGTCTTATGTTATTGCAAAATAAAGGTCTCAGGGAAAAACAATTAGAATAACTCTTAAACTGATTAATGGATCGGTCTCAAATTTTGACGGTTTGTTAAGTATCCCAATACCCAACTTTGGGTGAAACACTAAAGTTCTAAGGTAGTTTTAATAATACTTATTAAAAAATACCTGTTTTCACTTATTTTGCAGTTTGCGTAGCAACAAATTAACTTTTTAACTTGTCTCAATGTGTTTCAATGTTCTAAAAAATTAAATTTTGTAATTTTATGTCAACTATTTAGCTTTTGAATGGGGTGCAAAACATCGAAAAAATTGCGATTTTTGCTCTAAATTGTTAATAATTAAAGAACGGACGCGAACTTCAGGCAGGAAACATGTAGGTCTTCTTCCAATAGGTCCACAATAACTAAAAAAGTAGTCAGCTACAGTGCCGGCGCTAGGGTATAAGGTGCCCGCCTGCAAAACTAGCACAGGCGCCCCCCCCGCCAAACACACACACAGATACTCGTACAACCCCAGCCTCGGGGACAATGTCTGTTTTAATGGAACAGCGGGACCCTCATGTCCGAAGATCAAACCGGTCACACTGCATAACCTGGAGTGGTACCTACCTGACCGCCCATAACCTGGAGCGGTATCTATCTGATCCCCAAGCTATACCACCACACCTCCTCATCGCAGTAGGTACCAACATAACAAATGAGGAGGCTTTGTACTGAACGTTACCTTGGATGCCCTGGGTAATGGGACATCCTCTGTATTACTTTATGTGGTTAAACCTCCTGATTTTAGGGGTAGCTACAATAGCTTTTCTCCCAATTAATGACTTGATTTTGGACTTCTTCCAAAAAATGTGTGTTCCGAGCAGCGAGGCACCGATTTCGTTGTCCCGCTATCCGAAAATGTCCTCGGTAAATAAACTTCGAAGTTCGGATACAGTTTTATTTGACCCATCATCTGACAAAACAACTTCACTTTAACTTTCTTAAGAAATTGGCTAAGAGAATTAGATTGTTTTTTTTGTCATTTCTTCTTTTTCGGCTTTTCTTTTTCGATTTGTGCCTCATATATTTTTTTGAGTGCATTTTTATTTAACTAAATAAAAATAATACAAACCGTGAAAACTTCAAGACTATGCTTCTGCAGTAATGTGAAACCGGAATTTAATAATAGTACTGGGTACTTAACAAATGTAAGTTTATATTAATTGAATGCAGGGCTAGATTGTTTAACTGCGGAGTACAACTGACAAACTATTCTGTACTATAATCACATGAAATAATACTAAATCTAAAGAGCTCTAAACTAAATTGTATGTAAAAGGTTTATTTAAAAAAATATTATGTCTTTATGGGATTAACACTTAACTTCATACCTATTATTAGGTAATAGGTACATAATATTTAGACAGGCAGCAAGAAAACAGTATGTATCACAATCTTGTTTATTTTACTAGAAATCATTCATTTCCTCTCATAACTGCTGATTCAAAACTAACAACTTGCAAGAAATTTGAAGAAAATAAACAAAGCATTATCATTAAAGAGCAAAGTTATTTGGTTGAATTATGATACTTTTGGCCAATAAATTATATAACTACATGGTAACACGAATTCTATGTGGCATTGCATATTTTTGTATATTTTACATATGTGATATGCAAAACTAACAAACAAAGATTAAAGTATTATGAGGATAAGGAATTTAAACCACATTTAAAAAATGAATTTTTCTATTTTAATATTTTGCATAACACCAACAGAAAAAAGCTCATTCTGGCGCCCCCCAAACAGGGGCGCCCGCCTGCAGTGCATCCCTTGCAGGCCCGTTATCGCCGGCCCTGGTCAGCTACCTGGATCTTTGAGTGTCCCGAACATGGTCTATTTCTAGCTTATTACCCTGGAGTAGTTCTGCTGTGTATTATTTTCGAAAATGTTTTTAAGTGTGAACTGAACAGGTTGTTCCACTTGACTTTTTGGGAATTACTACTACTTACAAAGGTCGATTGCAGTCATTGTCTGGGGAGTGTGGAAGTCTGGATTATATAATGAAGGGCTTAATGTGAAACAATGACAAGCCTCAAAAAGGTAAAAGTGAGATATTTGACTTTGAATGTTAAAAAAAAAATAAAAAATCCAGTAACAACGTTTATTGTTTTAGTTTAGATATTTCGATGCATCCTAACCTATGGGACTATAGTTGACAACAATATTAATCAAATTACTTGAAACTCGAAAAAAAACAGCCTTTATTTAGAAAAAATGTGGCTTGTTACATTATTCCATTAATAATAAATACCCAAATTTTAGATATAATTAGATTCAGAATTTTCTATTATTGACTGAGTTTGGGGTGGTTTCAACTCTATAGGTGTTATATAGTGTTTATTTCTGTGTCTCTATCAACTTGTTGGACTTTTTGACGGGTGTGTTTGGTTTTTATTGACGGACTTTGTTCATTATCCTACAACCAACTGCAATGATATAACAAGCCACTTCATAAGCCACTATATTAATCTTGAATGGTAGGTAATAATGTGACAAGCCACATTTAGGAAAAAATTACATATCGCTGGATTTTCACTACTTGAGTCACTTCTAGATTGTACATAGTCAGGGTTACGATCACGGTCACTGTTATCGACTGTCAAGTCAACTTTGCTATTTTTCTTTCTAGAATCGTCAGAACTCAATAATTATCCGAAACGCTTCCGCCCATGTTCGCCATTTTGATGTGGCTTGTCATTATGTCGAGTAGATACTAGAATAAACTAGGCCTATGCAATAGTGTGACCATAGATTTATCGGGCCATCTATTAACGAAGGGCTGAGATAATTTGTTAGTGGCTTGTTTACTATTACGTTCACCAAGAATAACACTAACTCTTTTTGAACTCATGTGTGGCTTGTCATTGTTTCACATTAAGCCCTTCATATATTGGATTAAAGTGTTAAACAATTACAATTATTACATGTTAAGTTGTATCATACTAATAAATAATGTAAATAAGATCATTTAATTTCGACAAAGTTTTTATTATCTCGTGATTAAAAATATCCATTATACATAACATTTTGGATGCTAAAAGTTTCTAAGATTCCCATAAAAAATATTTTTAACGATTATACTGTATCGTTTATGTTCACTTGCCCATTGTGTCTGCTACATAGGATATGACAAATCAGATTGATACCTTATATATTTTGTTCTTAATTTTTATGTATTTCTAATACTTTTTGCGAAGTTTTTATTTTTTCATATTTTTAGTTTAATGTTTAATAGCTCAGTTGTTTTCGTTGTCGAGTAATTTTTGAATCGCTAATCATTGAATCTTAAAAGTTTGTATGTAACTAGTTTATAAATCAATAAATAACAAGCTGAAAATGCGAGCATTATCATACCGAAAACTTTTTCTATATACCTATTTAAATTCATAATATAGAAAATTGCTATTACGAAAAACTGTTTAGAATTAAAAATTATGTTTTAATGTGCAAGTACATCATTCTAATTTAAATGTCGTGAACTATAAAGATACTTTACTCGAAATTCATATTTTTTTACATACCTCGTATAAAATTAATAAAATTTGATTCATGATGGTTGCATCATAAATCTTAGACCAAGAAGAGATTTTTATGAAGAATAACTTTTCTTCGTCAAATTAAAAATACAAGAGTTATAAATGAAAATGATGTTGGTATCCATAATTTGAGAAAATTCGTCAAATATTTTTTTCCATTAGAAGGATGTAATTTCATATATCAGAACATACTTTTTTATTCCAAACCACATTTTAAATAACAATTTTCCAATATTGTAAAATAAATAATACATACATCACATGATAAATATACTTTTACTGATGAACTTTACTTGGATCTACAGACCTAGCGAGTCTCGTAAATTCCACGGCTTTGCGCCACGCTTCACGCAACCGTATTTGCGTACTTGTGTTTTGAGTTGTGTGCGCTGGTCACTGGTCGAGTGGAGTTATAGATAATTTTTACCAAATTTAAATATAATCGTTTCTACCATAGAGGTATATATTAACATAGAGGGAGCCTACCTTCCGCGCTTCCTGACGACAAGATCTCAGGGACTGGTTTGCTGCATCTCCTTCTAACACATTGTATCGAGAATCTATAATGACATTCAGTGTGAATATAGGCACGGAAGAGCAGGACAACTGTAGCAGCTTTACTGTGCGTAAGAGTGAAACAGCACTAATCCAGATAAAAAAGATGGTGTCGTCACTTCGCTCTGAATGACACTCTCTCTATGCTAATATTTAACTCTATGGTTTCTACTGATTCAATATTAATATAGTACAATATGTATTATTGCTTTCAAAATATACTTAAATTGTATTTTTATACATTTATTACACATATTATTTTATATAATAATTAAATTCACTATAAAATGTCATTTATATTTTATTAATAGCTAAATAATTTAAAATTTAGTTTGACATTCACGAAGTGTCAAACTCAAATGTAAATAATTACATTTGCTTTGCTTAACAAATTCAGGTTAAAAAAGTAGCCTACTTCCTAATCAAAGATTTCAGCTGACGTTTAGTGCCTGGTAGGAGATAACCGGATTGTGACGTCACATTTTCGATTTTGAGGTCGATTATCTCGAAGACGGTTAGAGATATCAAAATGCCGTTTTCAGATTTGGATTCAGAAGACAAAACTACATAAGAATCCATCGATACATCTGCTCTAAGTATTGCAGGAGCGGCGACGCAATAACACACAGACTTTTGCAAATTTATAAACGAAAAGTTTTCGTTGAAAATTAATCAAAATTAACCAAACTTCTGGTATAATATTATTAGATAATAATTATTTTTTTAATATTTTAGATGACTACGTGCAATGGGTGAGTTATGATGGTACAATACCCGCCAATGTTGTGGAAGGAACTACATCCATTGATGGTAGACAATTATATATTGCCCGTGCCTTTGTTAGTTTAGATGAGTCTGATCTTTATAATGACAATCAAGGTTACATAGTAGGCCCAGTGGAAGCAGGAGTTTTACAACTCAATGCTAGTTTTCCTGATTTAACTTACCATATTACCGACAACATTGAGGTAAATTTATATATTATAATATGTTTTTAAAGTAAATAAAAGTAGGAAGTACAGGTACACTATCATCTATATCTATATATAACTACATTGGAGTCAAACTACTGAGGTAGGATTTGACAATAAAAGGTATATCTCTAAATGGAGTAAATTTTAATTTCCTACGTTTTGCAGAGGATACAGTATTAATATAGATAATAACAACAATTTACAAAATGTAATGCAATGCCGTAATTAAGACTCTCATGAATATAGACTGAAGATGGATTTGAATAAAACTAAATGCATGATCATGATCAAATCAGCAGATGCAAATATTCAATTGAATATAGTGTAATTGAAGATACTGTAATTGAGAGCGTGGATACCTACCAATTGTACTTAGAAATATGGATAACACCAAACCAAAGAAATTAAACCAATAAATATAGAACAAACCAAAGAGATTAAGACACGTAATGAAATAATACGTACATCATTCGTTATACTTCAAATGTTTCTTTGTTATCGGGATAAAACGTGAAAACTACGCCTAAAAATGCTTGACTGTTAGCGCTGTTTCACATTATAAGATTTTCGACCGTGCCATGGTTAAAATCTACATAGTGGCTCGGAATCTTTCTCCCTTCACCGCTTGAAACGTTCGCCGAAGGGAGAAAGATTTCATATTCATATGATTGCTCGAGTCACGAGTAATGTGAAACAACACTTACTCTTGTTTATGGCCTGAAAGCGTGGACACTAAACCAAATGCATCTGCGTATGTTGGTTACCATTGAATTTTGGTATTTCAGTTGAGTCCTACAAATATCATTCTTCTTCTTCAAGCGCCTATCCGTTCCGGATGTTGGCAATCATCATAACTATCTTGACTTTGTTTGCCGAAGTGCGGAGCAGGTCAGGGGTAGTCGTGTTATACCACTTTCGTAAATTTTGAAGCCAGGAAATGCGTCTTTCCCGGTCCTCTTTTATCATTTACTTTCCCTTGGAGAATCAGTTGGAGAAGGTCGTAACGTTTATCATGGATTCAAATAATGTCAAATGTGGAAGTGACAAGAAGGATAGGAAATGAAGCGGAAATAATATTAAATATCAAAAGACGAAAACTTTAGTACCTAGGACATGAGATGAAAGGTCAAAAATATTCATTATACTCTGGGCTAATTAGCAAAATACAGAAATACAGGAAAAGTTATTTACTATTCTTGTTCTCATGATCATTTTTCAGTGCGTCACAGTTTTTCGATTTCTCTCTAATGCATTAAGTTAGATGAGACAGAAAAAGCGGTAGCTCCTTGATTAAACACAAAAATAATGCAGCATTATAATGGTTATACATATACATAAGATGTCTATTCCTAACCTACGTTTGATTCGTTGATATTTAGAATGCGCGTTTTTTCTAGCCAATCAAATACACGTATTACGAACATTTGACGAAATCTTCGTCCATTTTGGCCATTTTTTAGAAGTGTCAAAGAGTCAAGTGACGGTTATTATTCAGGTCATTATTTTGTGTACCTGTCATTTTGAAATTTCGAATTCGACTTCCCTTGTGTTTCACAACGTTTTTGTGCATTATTTTGTGTTTTGGTTTAGAATTTAGTGCGTTAAAAGTTAGTTATTGGCGTGAGGAGGCTAGAGACATTCAAGATGTACCGAAGAGTGCTAAATATCTCATGAGTAGATAGAATAGCCAACGTGGAGGTAATGAGACTTACGCATAAGGAACGAGAAAAACTAACAAATAAGAAGAAAACTGAGATATATGGGACATGTGATGAGAGATGTATATCTAATACTCCAGATCATTATGCAAGAAAAAGATCCATAGTAAGGAGACGTAACTCATGGCTGAAGAACCTTAGGAACTGGTTTGGATGTAATAACAATGAATTATTTAGAGCAGCGGTTTCAGAAATAAAGATCTCTCTGATGATTGCCAACTTTTGAAGCGGAGACAGCACCTAGAGAAGAAGATAAAAACAGTTTATGGATAGTTTTGTGTCATTTTTTAATGTTTCCATATTTATAAATTTAATTAACAATATTGTCTACTTTTTAATTTTATTCCCCTTTATAAAAAATACCTACACGTTAACATATTGTGTAAAAATCAAATCTACTAAATTACTAATTAGTTTAATTCCACAAGCTTTTCACCTATGGTTAAGTACGATTCTGGAATCTGTCAGATTCGTCAATAATTACATGAAATAAGTCTCGACACACCCAATACAGTATATGACGTCATAATAAAATTAATGACGCACTGAAAAATGATCATGAGAACAAGAATAGCAATTTTATTGCTGGAATCGAATCTTATGATTGTATATATTAATAATATAGGTATGCAAAGTCCGCAGATAGTGTGCTACATTTTTTATAAACAAAATGGCGCCCGAAAATCGTGTTTTTTTCAATTTTTGCTTTAGAACTCCAAAAATTTTAACTTTACACCCAAATTAAAATTCACCGCAATTGAATTCTGCATAGAGATGTGTTTTTCCCGATTTACTTTGACGAAAATTTTCCCCGGAAAATAGAATATCTCGGGAAATATTAAATTAAATTAAATCATGAAAACGGTATTGGAAAAAAAGCCGCAGGACGCTTTTTTAAAAAGAAAAAGAATGTGTGTGTACTTTGTACGCACGTAAGAAGTTATACTTCTATTATATGATTTCAACGGAATAGTTATTTTCCTAACTAGTGCGGAAAGTGATACTTTCACGCACGAGACTGCCGTTGGCCCGAACGACGCGATAGCGGAGTTCGGGCAAGCAGTCGAGTGCGGGGAAGACACTTTCCGCATCAGTTAGGAACAATATTTTTTCTAGGGCCGTACGTTTGGAAAAAAGCCACAAAAAAGAGTTATATCAATTTTTATTTAGAAGTGAAAATACATAAATTAATTCTTTGACAAGGTTGTCAAAACCAACCTTTCAATATAATGGGTTAACACGACGACGATATTGGTTTCCATCACGACGATTCAAAACCATTGTAATTGTCTACTGATCTGACTTAAATGTTATGTCAAAATAATTTTATTTCATCGAATTATTAGTAGAAATTGCACAAGAGCTCTAAAATTATCGAATTTTTCCCGAGTGACACTTTGACAGTTTTAATTTCACGACCCGAAGGGGAGTGAAAGTATGTCAAAGTGGCACGAGGGAAACAATTCGATTATAATTTTAGAGATCGAGTGCAATTTGCTGCGATTATTTCATGAATAAAACTGTTCAATACCAAAATTTTATTGTAAATTATATATGTAAGTACAAATTACTACAGTTAAACACACAGTTGTTATAAATATTTGACGGTTGAAAGTCATCACTTTTATAACTTTTAAAAAAGTAATTGTCATTAATGTCAAATGCCACTGAATGTATTTTTTCGTAGCAACTAAGGGCATCTGACGTAATAGACTTGACGACGGGATATTATCAAAAATTATCACTTTAATTTTTATTTCTGTAGCTTTCTATTGGTCAGAATCTCCTATGAATGAAATAATCGCGCTAATTTCATTAAAACATGAACACAATAAGATAAATTTGAAATAAATTAGTAAATAATATCTAAATATTAGTTTATTGCATGTATTATAATTTATTATAATACCATATGCGGGAAAATTTACTTTCACGCACGCCGTGCGGGAAAGTGCAACTTTCGGAAACGAAATGCGTGCGTGAAAGTGGCTCTTTTAGCACGGCCGTAGAAAAAATATATCTACTTTAAACAGGTTATTTTTATTTAGAGATTTAACTAATTTTTACTTACTACTTTCCAAAAATTTTTACTAAAATAATACTAAAAATAAAAAAAGTAGATATCCCACGGAATTGAACCAGTGACCTGTCGATCTCCGGTCGAACGCGCTACCACCGAGCTAAACCCCCTTTGCTTTGACAGCTTACAAGATTTCTCATACATACTGACAAATTCAATAGACCAAAGACACAAAAATTATAATAAATAATACGAAAGTTTAAGTTTTCAGTCTAATGGCATATAAAGCAACATAATGCTACTCTACATCCCACCAGAATGAAAACAATGGGAACCTTCTCTGGTTACACCTCCGAGGCTTCTACAATTTGCAAGCCATACGGATGCGTAGACTAAGGAAGATGAGGGAATTTTACAATATATAATTCACGTCCCATCTGCTCAGCGCGGTAAAGTTCCAACGAGAATAGTTCCCTTTGTACTCCAAACAGAGTAAAGTAAATCAAAAATGAATAACCATTTTCAATGTCGTTGCAACACGAAACTACAGCCGCGCGATATTCTAGTCCAATCAGAGAGTGCCGCAAGCACCTCTACCGGTTTCGAAACTTATTATTCTCTCATCAGGAGGCACATATGCTGCTGATCGCAACGAACGAAATGGCATAGATGCCCTAGCGGCAACTGCTATCAAAAGTCTAAGTTTTCAGTCTAATGGCATATAAAGTAACATAATGCTACTCTACATCCCACCAGAATGAAAACAATGAGAACCTTCTCTGGTTACACCTCCAAGGCTTCTACAATTGGCTTCTACAATAAATAATACATTTACTAAAAACACTAATATATCCTTTTAATGACTTATTTGCGCTGATACATAAATAATTTGAAAGATTAGCGAACTACATAATGTCTGTCTGCGCATGCACCAGGCAAGTATAAAATTTCACCCTCGATCGTAAAGAAGTATAACTTTAAAAAAAGTTTAATTGTGATGAGGATGAGTGATTCCTGAGATACAACCTGTTAAAGTTGACCGGCATTTATGGCAAAGATATAAACAATAGGATCATAATTTTCGAACCATCACCATTTTATTTTTGTCCTCTTTCTCCACACCAATTTTCATATCTTTAAAATAATCATAACATAATATTTTTTTTTCTCTGATTCTGGCTTTGGTTTAGAACTAGAACCTTTAGCCACGTAATTGTATAACTTATCACTAAGTCAGGGGAGTAATGTGTAGTGTGTGTGTTGAGTAAGTGTCTTGTTACTTTGCAAAGTCGACGTCATTGTCTTTGCAAAGAGACGCTAATTGTTTCCGAACGTCTGCGGTCCCTCCGGTGACATAACATAATATATTATTATAATAAAAACTATCGATTTTACGAGTGAAAATTTCCAAAAATAGCAAAATTCCAATCAAAAATTGGGTTGGAGAAAATGTAATATGAGAGTTCAAAATAGGTATAAGTAAAAAAATTGCATTTTCTCGGCTTCCCATGGAGCCATTTTCTTCATTCTTTTTTTGTTCCCAAGAACCTCGAGTAGAGCCATCTAACTAACGCATTATTAAATGCAAATCTTGCTTTTGTTTTATTACAAGAAATTTATTTATTTATAAGAATAGAAAACTACATATTTTTCCAGTTGTAGACTTTTTTTAGATAAACTTACTACAAGTGTACCTTTTAACGTTAAATACACAAATATTCTCATTTGAAAGCTGTATAATTATTTAAACAATCTTTATTTAACCTTTAACTACACGCGCTGGCGTACTTTGTACGCCAGATATAAGAATTATACTGGAAATATATTTAAAAATTTAATTTTTGACCTTGCTTATTTTTCTAACCTATCACTGGAATGTGCTTTACAATTTGGTTTTAGTTTCGTTATAATCGGCGTTCTGGAAAGATCGTAATTTACATTTTATTTGTTGTTTCCGGTGGTGGACAATATACCCCAGGATTATATTACTATAAGTCGTAATATAAGTACATATTTTAATTGTTTTTTAGTCCTTATGGCAAAAAATATATTTTTCTTTGTAAACAATATTTTTCTCCTTTAAAAAATCACATTTAAAAAAAATTTTTTTATTAGTAATTTTATTTATCATGGAATCCAGTTATTCCATGATTCCAGTTATAAATCCCAATTGGCTTACTGAAAAGGAACTCCAAGTATTCACTGATGCCGAATTAGGTTTATAACAAACAACTAAGTGTATTTTTTCAAAAAAAAAAAAAATAAACAAATCCGCTGTTTTTAAGTGTATTTTCTTGTGGCGTACAAAGTACGCCACGCGTGTAGTTATGTTATAACTTGATGTGCGGGTAGTTAAAGGTTAAAAAAATTTAAAAATTTTTGTAATAATAAATAAATTAATTTATTATCACGAAACAAAAGCAACTTTGACATTTAATAATGCGTTAGTTGGATGGCTCTACTCGAGTAACTTGGGAACAAAATAAGAATGAAGAAAATTGCTCAATGGGAAGCCGAGAAAATGCATTTTTTTAACGTATACCGATTTTGAACTTTGAGATTACATTTTCTTCAACCTAATTTTTGATTGGAATTTTGCTATTTTTGGCAATTTTCACTCATAATATCGATAGTTTTTATTATAATAATATACGTTATGAGTAATTTAAAGATATGAAAATTGGTGTGAAGAAAGAGGACAAAAATAAAATGGCGATGGTTCGAAAAGTATGATCCTATTGTTTATATCTTTGCCATAAATGCCGATCAACTTTGGCCGGTTGTATCTCAGAAACCACTCGTCCCAATTAAACGTTTTTTTCTTTTAAAGAAGCGTCCTGCAGCTTTTTTTCCAATACCGTTTTCATAATTTAATTTAATTTATTATTTCCTGAGATATTCTATTTGTTTATAAGCCAAAAAATTGTTTATAATTTTAAAATATTCCTGAGGCCGCTTAAATAGTCCAATTTTAATTCCGTAAAGTACACTAGATGGGTACAGTGTCTTTTTCCCTGGCGTAGAAACTTCAGAAAATTGTTTAAATGCAGAGTTTTGAATTGTGCAGATTAGACAGAAATAGAAAACCTAATGTCTGTTGTCGAAAATGTACAATAATTGGAAAAAAATTGCATTAAATTAAGTTTTTCGACTCCTTATACACAACTTTGGCCTTCATATTCCGTGTGTATAGAACTCTATAAGAAAATTGAAACGAGTGTTAGGGTCGGTAAGAGTTTTTTCACAATAATTTACAATTCAGGGTCCTCAAAAAATTTCAAATTTTCAAAATTTTGCTGGACCCAAAATAAGCATTTCAAATAGTCGAATAAAGAAGGGTACAATGAAAAATTTTCACTTTGAAAAATTTAATTCGGTCAACTAGGAGAGCCTAGGAATTTTTTTGTTGAAAGTTATGGTGGTAGGAGAAGCTCCTTCGCGCGCCAAGCAAAAAGTGAATCGACGAATTCAAAATCAAAACTCGCTACAAAAATTGCATTTTCTCGGTTTCCTGTCGTCCGACTTTGATGGTTTTTTTAATCGATGTCTCGGGCGACAAGAATTTTAAATACGATAATCTCAAATACATGTTTTAATTTCAAAAATAGAAATTTGCAATAATCATTTTTTCTCGGTGTACCGAAGGGCTACTCCCACCACCATAACTTTTTGAAATTCCGTGGGCTCTACTAGTTAACCTATTTCAATTTTTTAACAGTAGAAAGTCTGGCTTAGTGTACCTACCTAGAAAGCCCGAAGGCATCATTTTGGCCCCACGTTCTTTAATCAATTAAAACTCAGTTTAAAGAAATTAAATCTACTCTAGACGATAAAATCTTATTTTATTTTTTACTTTCATTGTTTAACATATTCGCTGTCTATCAAAACCATTCGGAACACCATACAGTTTGCAGATTTTGATATTTGCCACACATTGCTTTGTTACAGCCGTGGCAAGGATTGGAAGTATGATTTTCTTTATAAAATATTTTCAACTGATATTTTTTTTTTCGTTTTTGGACAGTAGCAGTGATAGTAGTTGTCGGTACACCTGATGTTGCTAGGCGTAGTTCAGATTTTGGGAGGCAAGGTATGGGGCCCATAATTCTTCACACAGCCGAAGAATAAACTTACGAAGACTGAGTCTACTTCCAGTTATTTCTTTATAAATAATCCATGCATTTATTGCTTCCAAGTCAAAAGTATTATGGAACACGTACATAGGCCATCGTCTTGAAGTTACTTTTGTAGTATAAAGACGCGACATTTGGTCCTCTACACCAACAATTGTATCTTTGTGTTCACTAACAATTCTATCTTTATTACGTAGATGATCAGTACCAGTATAAGGGTAACCATTTACAATAAACATACATAAATATAATTTTACCCATCCGACTGGAATTTGAAAGAATGGCTTGTCGAATTTCCCAGAATATTTTTTTGTGTTAAATAAGGCATTGTATCAAAATATTAAAACTCATAAAATATGAAATTATTATTGCCTCAAATAAAAAAACTACAATAACTTCAAATCTAGTGTTCTAGTGTTACATTCTAGTGTTAAAGTACGTTTGAGAGCTTAAGCCTTTCCTTATAATTATGAAAAATAAATTTTCAACGATAAAGTGCTTATTTTCGGCCCAGCATGAATTTATAAATTTTTACGGACACACAAATGCAAAATTTTTATGCAAAATAGTTATTTTCTTAACAAGTGCAGAAAGTCATTCTTTTCCGCACGCGACTGCAGTTTGCCGAACGACGCGAAGCGGGAGTTCGGCAAGCAGTCGAGTGCGGAAAAGAGACTTTCTGCCAAAGTTAGGAACAATATTTTTTCTAAGAGCCTTTAAAAAATTACCAAATCTTAATCAATTAATTTAATTAATTTGAAAATACATACACAAATTAATTCTTTGACAAGGTTGTCAAAACCAAACTTTCAATATAATTAGTTAGCATGACGACGATCTTGGTTTCCATGACGATGATTCAAAACCACTGTTATTGTCTACCGATTTGACTTTGGAATATTATGTCAAAATAATTTTATTTCATCGAATTGTCGCGTTAATTTCATTAAAACAGGAACAAAATGAGATATATTTGAAATAAATTAGTAAATAATACCTAAATATTAGTTTATTGCATGTATTATAATTACTTTAAGGCCATATTAACATATCTAAATTAACACGCGTGCGGAAAAGTAAAAACCGCGTGCGGAAAAGTAACAC
Source organism: Diabrotica virgifera virgifera (assembly GCF_917563875.1). NCBI lineage: Eukaryota > Metazoa > Arthropoda > Insecta > Coleoptera > Chrysomelidae > Diabrotica > Diabrotica virgifera. The sequence continues at coordinate 180,119,774 of NC_065445.1, read as the reverse complement.
GCGTACGGAAAATAACATGCGTGCGGAAAAGTGAAACTTTCTAAACTAAAATTCGTGCGCGAAAGTAGACATTTTTGTACGCTCGTAGAAAAACTATTAAACCTATTCTAACGAAATTTTGTCGGATTATAAAGTTTTCCTAGTCGAAAATGAAGGTTATATATGTTATGTTAAAGATGTCGAAAAGATTAAAAAGATTTTGCTCTTTCCAATTATTACTATTTTTTGAATAATAAACATTAAATTTTCAATTTGTAGCTAATTAAGTGTTCTTTAAAGTAGTTAAAAACTAAATAGGTCTGGATCCCGCGTATGAAAAAAAAGTTGATTAATAGCAACCTGAAAATTTGTTAATAGCTTAAGGGTGTCTAGACGGACACACTTTGATGTATGGGAACACTGGAACAGGGGAAGTTTTAATTGTGGAACAGGTTAAAAATTTGGAACGGTCGGACCACGAAAACGTCACATTTATTTTGTCCGACAGAACTTCCAATTTATTTGTTACCCGTTCTTTAAACTTTCATGCAAAAATCAGACTGCTATTTATCACTTGTCATAATTCCTGTCATTTGACATATTCTACACTCACTATAATTCCCATTTGGTGATAAATAGCAGCCTGATTTTTGCATGAGAGTTTAATGAAAGGGTAACAACTCAATTGAAAGTTCTGTCGGACAAAATACATGTGAAGTTTTCGTGGGCTGACCGTTCCAAATTTTTAACCTGTTCCACAATTAAAACTTTCCCTATTCCAGTGTTCCTATATATCAAAGTTTGTCCGACTAGACACCCTTAAGCTATTAACAAATTCTCAGCTTGCTATTAATACACTTTTTTTCATACGCGGGATCCAGACCTAAAACGTTTTCGCCTAAAAATTATTTTTTCTGCAGCCGTCCCGAAAATAAAATTTTCGGTATGATTTATTAAATCGAAAGTACCATTTGACACAACTCGTACCGAAAGTAGCTACTTTCGGGACTAGTTTTGTCACTTTCGGGACGCTTTGTTTACTTTCGGGACGATTTTGGGCTAGGTAACGGCTTTGAAAATAACATCAACTTTGTATTCTATTATGACAACGCTTGTCATTTAAGATTCGTGTGTGTTTTCGCTCAGTTTTTTTATCTTCAATTTCAAGAAATGGAAATCAGCAGTGAAAGTGAAGCCGAAATGATTCCAGATGAGATTAGGGAAACAAAATATCAATGTAAATAATTGCTATAATTGTGTTATTATTATTCATCAGTAGATTTTTCTAATGTTGAATTCACGAGAGTAACTTTAAGGTGTTTAATAAAAGTTCATAAGTAAAGTTTATCGATATACAAAATTGGGATAAAGTATGGAACCAAGCAAATATCTTTGAAACGAAAAGTACAATATTTATGAAACTTTGCATGCAAGTACAGTGACGCAAAAGGCATTTGATGCCATATTTTTTGTTACTAGTCCACTTCCGGTTTCACCGGAAATACCCTTAATTTATTTATTTTAAATGGGACACCCTGTATATTTTTGCAGATTTTAAAAGAACTTGTTTTTAATTCATACATACCAAGTTTGGAAGAAAAAACTAATAAAGCAAGAAATAAATCTCTTTACAGTTAAAAAAATAGGTTAATTTATTTACGTTAGACCCATGATATTAAAAATTAAAAAAATAATTTCAAATGTTGAAAATGTTTGCTGTTCACCTCCTGACAACGTGCAAGCCTATAAATAAATTCGTGAATCACTTTTTGCACGATTTCTCCACGTATTAGTTCACATTCATCAATTATTCTTTGTCTCAAATCCTGCAAGCATGTTAGTCGCCTAACGTAAACACGTGATTGTAGATAACCCCAAAGAAAAAAAAATCTAACGGGTTGAGGTGCGGAGAACGAGCTCTATGAATCCTCTACGTCCAATCCATCGATTTGGAAAATTCACTTCCCAAAAAATTAAAATTCATGATAACCGATTAATTATCATTAATATTTCAATACGATCTTTTTCACTTAAATGAACCATTTCTAATACAAATTATTTCTGTCGATTACTTCAGTAACAGTTTTACCTACTGCATACACCAAATTCAAATAAGTCATGCAGTGCATGTAAACAACAATTTTAGTCTACAGTATAGATGGTACTCGTTTATTTCCTAACCTAATACATTGTATTTTTACAAAAAATTATTTACAGACACTTTACCAAATTTTTCTACCAAATTTGGTGTGTATGAATTAAAAATAACAAGTTTTTTTTAAATCCGCAAAAATATACAGGGTGTCCCATTTAAATTAAATAAGTTAGGGGTATTTCCGGTGAAACCGGAAGTGAAGTAGAACAAAAAATATGGCAACAAATGCACTTTGCGTCACTGTACTTGCATGCAACGTTTCATAAATATTGTTCTTTTTGTTTCAAAGATATTTTCTTGGTTCCATAATTTATCCCAACCCAGTATTCTTTTTAACATACAAAACGGCTGCAGAAAAAATATTGTACGCAACACGATCCAAAAGTGATTTTACTCGCCTACGGCTCGCCCTGGAAAGTTCCTACTCATCTCGTAAAATATCACTTTCGGAACTTGTTACGTAAATTACTATTACGGGCAATATCTTTTGAGTTATAAGCGAAAATATGGGAGAAAATTTAAAAATGTTAAATTCTTTTTTAGATTTTGTTAGATAAACAATTATAACTATTATTAAGTGAAATGTTTGAGACTGGTGCATATCGTGATAATTGGTACAAGGTACATTATGAATAATTGATTCCAGTCAATAAATGTAGACTCCCATGGAAAATGTCCATTATAGTCTGTATTTCAACAGATTCCGCCTGGACTAATTAGATATTTCAGTGTCACATGTACCTAATATTAGGGTGGTTCGAAAAAAGTCAAGTTGATAATTCCGTATCGCTATAGTGCGAAAAAGTTGCGATTGGTAATTACAAGAAAAATTAAAAAGTAATTATTCAAATCGGACTTTATCTTCCGATCCCGCAACGGACCTAAAAATTATCAAAAAAACGAAATTTTACCTTTTTTTCAAAAATTTTTATTTAGCCGTCGAGTATGTTTTATTTATCTCTATAGTAAAATTTATTTACACTTTGCATGGTTGAGTACTAAAAAAAATTGTTTTACGTATTTAACGGATATTTTCCAATTCCGCAAGGTCAATCAAAATCTATAAAAAATTGAAATTTTTGATGATTTTGGAAAATTAAAAAAACTTTAGTTATCTCATTTTTTTGTTACATTGTGAAGCTCTTCTCTTGTTTAGATATTGTATGACAATATTTAAACAATCCAGATCTCAAAACGAGGGGGTGGTTGCACTTCTAGCTCCACACGCACCCTTCTCTCCAACCAACCAATGAGTGTGTGTTTTTTTACATTATTTAAATATGTACACTTCTTTTTCATCTGTTGGTGTCCAGCTCTCAAACTCCAACTTTGCATTGTGATTCCTTAGTAAAATCTGGCAGTATGGATCTTGATTTAAGTGTTGTCCTGATGCATCCATCTCTTGATTGAGGTCCACATACGTTAGCATTAGACTAGACAATGCTTCCGTGGCCAACTTTAGACACCGCTCATCAGCTAGCTTGTGACAGGGATAGCTTTGTACATTCCAGTCCGACATGTCGCCCGATGTAATACAAGGAGTTATATCTTCATTTGAAACTGTTCGAGGAAGTGGTGGAGAAGATAGTTTTGCAACATTCCAGTCTATTATTTTAGTTTAGTCCTGTGCTTTAAGATTTCAAGTAGTAGGGAGAAAAGAAACACATTAGAGAGCTAGGCCAAGGAGAGTGTTAAAAGCCGGACAGACTAAAGCTAAGGGCAAAAATATTAGAAATTTCATCCCTCCTACTTTAAATTTTCAACCACAGGACTACACCGAATTAATAGACTGGAATGTTACAAAACTATCTTCTCCACCAATTCTTCGAAGAGTTTCAAATGAAGATATAACTTCTTGCATTACATCGGGAGACATGCCAGACTGGAATTTACAAAACTATCCCTGCCACATGCAAGCTGACGATCGGTGTCTAAGGTTGCCCACGGAAGCATCGTCTAATGCTAATGTATGTGGGCCCCAATCAACAGATGGATTCATCAGGAGAACATTTAAATCAAGGTCCATGCTGCCAGATTTTACCAAGAAATCACAATACAAAGTTGATGTTTAAGAGCTGGAAACAAACAGATGAAAAAGAAATGTACATATGTAAATAATGTAAAAAACACACACTCATTGGTTGGTTGGAGAGAGGGGTGCGTGTGGAGCTAGAACTGCAATAACCCGCTCGTTTTGAGTTCTGGGTTGTTTAAATATTGTCATACAATATCTAAACAAGCGAAAAGCTTCACAATGTAACAGAAAAATGAGATAACTAAATGTTTGTGAATTTATCAAAATCATCAAAAATTTAAATTTTTTATAGATTTTGATTGACCTTGCGGGATCGGAAGATAGGTATTCGTTAAATGCATAAATCTATTTTTTTTATTACTCTATCATGCAAACACAAATAAATTTTACTATAGCGATAAATAAAACGTACACCAAGGATAAATAAAATTTTTTGGAAAAAAGGTAAAATTTCATTTTTTTTCCTAATCTTTAGGCCTGTTGCGGGATCGGAAGATAAAGTCCGATTTGAATAACTATTTTTTTGTTTTTCTTGTAATTACCAATCGCAACTTTTCCGCACTATAGCGACACGGAATTATCAACTTGACTTTTTTCGCACCACCCTACTAATATGCTCCATTTAAAATTATTGTTATTTTAATATTTTGTGTTTAAAACAGATTTCATTTTCCAGATCCTAACTGTTGTGGATGGAGCCAAAGTCGAATGGGTTAGCACAAATCAAACATTTTTACCAAAATGGTTCGATAGTGATGACTACCATCCAGTGCACTCCAACTGGCATCAAATTGTTAATATAAATTCAACCATTTATATAGGAAGAATCTACGACTCGGAAATAGGTGGTACATTTGGACATATACCGGTCTCCACTGAGTTATACGAGGACGAGGATATGGCATACTATGCTTTTGGCGATGATGTCCGCGAATCTAATGTATACGATATTTTACTGTATTATTTCAAATAATAGATAACGTAAAATATAGTTGTTAACAATATTTATATTATATTTTGATCTAATCCTCTCCTAATTGGCAACGAACTTACTGAAAGTGTGGGGATTAAAGGAAGTGTCCGGCAGGGGTTTATCTTATCCCCACTCCTATTCCAGATTTATTCCTAGGAAATATTAAAAAAATGTATGGAAAATGCAAATGAGGGCATAAAAATAAACGGTGAGTTAACGAACAATATTAAATATGCCGATGACACGGTGATATTTGCCAGTAGCATAGATCAATTACAACAGGCAATGGAAAGGGTTAATTAAGTTAGTGATAAATACGGCCTGAGCCACAACTTCAACTTCAACTTTGACAGTTACGTATAAACAACATACTAATGAAATTAATTTCGACTCGATTCAAGTTCTTTGTTTAACCCAGGTATGACAATACCAAAAGGCACCATTAGGAAATATTCCAATTTAAAGTTCAGAGAACCTGTATGAAACGAGTTTGTGTACTCGAATACAGAGTATGACGTTAGTATAATGTCATACTCTATATTAGAGTACACAGACTCGTTCCATACAGTAGATAATAACTTAAAAGATACTCAATATACGTAAAAAATTATAAAAAACCAAATTTTAGTTTTTTCTATAACGAATATTTTTTCCACCTACCTCTACCGAAAGTATACTTTTCCGGACCTGATTGTAGGGAGCAAAGTTGTACTTTTCCTCCCTAGGGAGGAAAAGTAAAAGTGACGTCATGGTATTTCATTCATGAAATATAACTTATTGACGCCCTGTACAATATCTATTTTCTATTAAGTAAGTATCTATACATTTTAACGTTTATTTAAAAACACTCTGTATATTTCAGAATGGTAAAAAACAGTAAATTGTTATTCTGATTTAACAATGTTTACATTAATAATTTGACTTATATTTGACAGTTGACAGTTATATTGTACCTACTTGTTAGTTTCAGTTCTAATAAATTTTGTTGGTTAGTTACATAAATAAGTTAAGTAAAAATGAAAAAATTACTTGTTATTTGAGGAAGGTGGAAAAATCATATGTATAACATGGGAGTAAGTACCTTTTCCTCCCTTGAATGATTACTGCCCTCCGCTACGCGTCGGGCAGTAAACTTCATTCTCGGGAGGAAAAGTAGTACTTTCCTCCCTTGTTATACAAATAGCTATTACTATTTCTGTAGGGTAAAAAATAACAGAAATAGAAACGTTTAAATCTTAAACTTTATTCAGTGTTAAAATTTCAAACGAATCGGTCGTGTATCGAGTGAGTGAAATTACACTGGCTTTTATAGTTATAAATGGACAATAATAATATTGATAATGATATACCTCCTGAACCACCAGATCGAGGAAAAAATTTAAAATTCAACAACGAAGGCGAAATTATGGAAACAGAATTGGAAACACCCGGATTAGGTAGTATTCAGAAAAATACGCAGGTAACGGAAAATCATGATAATAATAAATATTCAGAGGCTTCGGTAAGTCAAAATAATACTTTTAATCAAAATACAGTAATATCAAAAAGATTTAATTTTACAAATAACAGTAAGTTAGGTGAGGTAAATACCACTCCGAGCGTAAATAACAGTCAGGTAATTAAGAACTCAAACAAAAACTTGTATAATGCAACTGATAATGGACTTTATTATGTTTATATTGAAAATAGTGTAGGCAACATTGAAAAATTTCATCGGATTGGGACAGCAAAAATTATAAATAATTCGGTTCCAGAGATTCAAAATAATATTAATCAAATAATCGTTATAGGTAGAAATAAAGTTAAGGTAGAACTAAATTCGGGAGCAAGTGCAAATAAATTAATAATGTCAGAAAATTTAGCTATTAAAAATTATACTGCGTATTTACCTACCAAATTTTATTATTCAAAAAAGGACGTAATTTAGTTGGTAGATAAAGATTTAGATACAAAAGAATTGAAATCATTAATTAAACCAAGATACGGATACAATTTTGATGTTATAGACGTCAAAAGAATAAATAGAAAGGTTATAAATTCAGGAAATGCAGATTTTGTTCCTACATCTACCATAATTGTTACATTTAAAGGGCAAATAATGCCACATCAGATAGTTACAGAAATATTAGTGTACGAGGTAGAAACGTATCAACCGAGATTATTTCAATGTTTGAAATGTTTACGGTACGGACACGTTAGTTTACAGTGTAGAGGAACAGACAGGTGTAGGCTTTGTGCTGGAGAACAGGAGAGTTTTAAATGTTTAGATAAAGAGTCAGTAAAATGCATATTATGTAACGGGAATCATTCCGCAACAGATATAAGTGCTGAGTGTCCAGAAAGAGAAGACCAAAAGAGTATTAAAAAAATAATGAACGTAGAAAAAATATCTTATTATGAGGCTAAAACAAAATATCAAAAAAATTTCTCATCGGCAGTAAAAAATAGTTAAACATCGAATCATTATACAATAGCAAAACGTAGAAGAACAGAAAGTGTTAATTTGATAACAAATGACACGGCAACGCTTGAACAACGTAAAGAAATACTAAGTAAACCGAAACCACAATCACAAACAATATATAGTAATTTTCATAATGTTCCACAGTATCATAATATTTCATCTAATTTACAAATAAATAAAAAAATGTGTGTGATAATATTTTGGAATGCTTTACAACTATCCTAAATAATTTAAATCAATATTTAGAAGCAAATACATTGTTAGTTTTAAAAAATAGTATAGAGAAAATTCTTACTAGAAATGGCTAATATAAATTTCCTACAATGGAATGGTAGATCAGTTTTATCAAATAAAGGTACTTTAGAGAAATATTTTTTTGACAAGAATATATCTGTATGCTTTTTGTCGGAAACCTGGTTTAAACCAAACATAAATATTAAATTCACAGGGTATAATTTTTTCGAGAAGATAGAGGTGATGGATATGGAGGAGTGGCTGTACTGCTAATAGAAGGTATAGGTTTTTCTCTAGCTCCAGCATTTCATAAAATCAATAATGTAATGTGCAAACAGGTAACCATTCACTTAAATTTAGGAAAAAAGATAAATATATACTCTATTTATGTAAAACCAGGATTATCTATATCTAAAAATGATTGGAAAATTTTTTTAATAGTTTAAAAAAACCATTTTTAGTTGGTTGAGACTTTAATAGTCACAATATTGCTTGGGGTTGTAGTACAACGAATCGAGCGGGAAAATATCTATTAGAAGCATGCGATGAGAGTGGTACTGTATATTTAAATACTGGTAAAGAAACGGTATTACCAAGGCCGGGATTTTTTAATAAATCAGCTATAGATATTACCTTTTGTACAACCGATATTGCTCATTTATTTGAATGGGATGTAGACGATACAATACTAGGCTCAGATCATTATGTAATTTGTATAAAAATGAATATAAACGTTAGTGTAAGTAATATAGATTGTAAAACTAATTGGAAAAATTGAATGTTGATAAAGCAGATTGGGAGATTTTTTTCTCCCATATGGAACAATATGCACAAACTCATAAAGGCAGTCACAGATATACAGACTTTATTACTAAACTAAATGAGGTAAATGCAATTAGTATACCAGAGAAGCGAAAATCAATTAATCCAAAATTTAATAAACATTGGTGGAATCAGGAATGTAGTAGGGCAGTCGAAGAACAAAAGGTAGCATTAAGACGGTACAAGAAAAAAGGAACAATGGAAAACTACATTAATTATAATAAATGTGTAGCCCAAACGAAAAAAATTATACAACAGAATAAAAAGAAAACGTGGAAAGAATTTAGCATGTCTTTAAACAGAAACACAGATATTAAAAATATTTTGGGACAGGTTAAAAAGCTAAAGAATGTGTACAAACCACCAATAAATTCAACAATAGAAGGGGAATGGACAACAACTTCCTTTAATAAAATTGCACCGCCAGATCCGAGACAAGATATATTGTATCCAGTAAATACAGAAAGACACAGTCTAATTAAAAAATTGTCTATGGACGAATTAGAGTCATCCATTAAAACAACTAAAAATACAGCTCCTGTAATAGATAATATACACTATGTTATGCTAAATAAGTTAGGGATGGCTGCAAAGGAGATGATCTTGGCAATATGCAATGATATATGGACAACTGAAAGTTACCCCTCTAGTTGGAAAGAATTATTAGTTGTTCCTTTTCTAAAACCAGATCGAAGTCCCGAATCACCAGATTAATATAGAGGTATCTCTTTGGGATCTTGTATTGCTAAAACTTTTGAAAGAATGGTTAAAATGAGATTGGAGAAGTGGCTAGAACTTAATAATAAAATGTCCATGACCCAATTCGGCTTCAGAAAAGGTTATTCTGGTACAGAAAATCTAAGTCATTTAATAACAGATATTAATTTAACCTTCACTAATAATAAATCAGTTACATCTCTATTTATAGATATTGAAAGTGCATACGATAATGTTAACCTCAACATATTGTATAATAAAATGATTTATGTTGGATTACCAGAGTCTTTTAACACAAAAATAATCTAGTTGTATTGTAATAGAAAATCATATCTTCAAATTAACAATGAACGCTTAGGATCATAAATAGCTCAAGACGGATTACCACAAGGAGGAATATTAAGTCCAATTTTATACCTAATATATACATTTTGGAAAAATCGGTAACAGATACTAAAATATTACAATTTGCAGACAATTTGGTAATTTATAGTGACCAAACAGAAATAAATCCAGGTGTAGAAAAGGTAAAACAGACCTACACTGCAATTAGAAATTGGACGTTTAAAAATGGTATGTCCCTTTCAAATAAAAAAACACAAGCATGTATATTTACCAAACCTAGGAAAGGCATGCCAAAGGAAATAGAAGTAATAGATGGTATTAAATTTCCGGTTAAAAAATCAATCAAATGTCTTGGGGTGATTTTGGATCAGAAACTCTTATGGAAGGAACATATAGAAAACACAGTTAAGAAAGCAGAAAGGGGAGTGAACGTGTTGAGAACCATTTCACATTCTAAATGGGGAGCAGATCCTAATATTTCCTTACTGATGTATAGATCCTATATTAGATCAATAAAAATAGACTACGGATCTATTTTCTATGCAGATGTAGCAAATGTTCATCTACAAAAAATAGAAAATATTTTCAATAAATGTTTAAGACTTTGCATAGGTGCCTTAAAATCTACTCCAATAAACAATCTACATGTGGAGTGCGCAGAGATGCCATTAAGGTTAAGAAGAAATAAACTGTGTAGTCAATTCTTAGTAAATTTATCACATAAAGAATCAGAAATAATTAATAAAATTCATTGGCTTTCGATAAATGATTTAATAAAAAGTTATTGGAAAAAAAGAAATCTCCCTGTATTGCTGAATGTTATAGAGAACTGGCAGAATATAAAGAAACTTTACATACAACCCCAATTTATTTAAATTATATTTTTAATATAGTACAATTAAAAAATTTAAAAATAAACTTCCTAAGAGATTATTCCAATTACCCAACACGTATTAGAGATGTGATGTTTAAAGCTGATATTAAAGAACTATCATCGAATGCTTATCAAATCTACACCGATGCTTCCAAAAGTACTAAACGAACAGCATGTGCAATATACGATCCTCAAACAAATGAGAGTAAGATGTTTAAATTAAACGCAAATAGTAGCATATACTCATCTGAACTAATAGGCATATTAGAAGCCCTAAAATACTGCCAACATCTTCCAAACAAGAAAATTTATATTTTCTCTGACAGTAAAAGTGCTTTGCAAGAAATTAAGCACCTTCAATCTACATCTAAAATAAATTATATCATCTTAGAAATATTACAAAAAGTTGAAGAATTAAATAAAGATTTCAAAACAGTACATCTAATATGGGTCAAAGCCATTGTGGAATACTGGGCAATGAAACAGTTGATGTCTTAGCTAAAAGGGCCATACACGAAGGAAAAGGAACAAAATACAAATGTACAACAAATGAAATAAAAACAGTTATTAACAACGTTTGGAAATCAAAATGGGAAGAAGATAATAAAAACAAAAAAAAGGCAAACATTACCAACAAATTCAAGAAACGATTCCCAAAAAACCATGGTTTATAAAGGGGAATCTTTCCAAAAATGCAATAAGAAAAATTTGTCGTTTGAGGATTAATCACGTACCGGTTTCCAAATTTCTATTTAAAATTCGTTTAAAAACCGATCCATATTGCAATTGTGGAGAAATAGGAGACGCAGAGCATCAAATATTAAATTGCTCTCTAATACAAGCTCAATTGAAAATCTTTTTGGAAAAAATTTATAATTATATAAGTTAAAGGATGTCATACATCCAGTTAATTTAAAATTCTTATTAAATCAAAGTAATAATCTACAAGTGGTCATTTTATTATGTGAGCATATTAAAAATATTAAACTGAAAGAGGAGACAAGAGAAAATGGGCAGAGTGAATGGCTCGAGCATCAGAAGAAGCAGCAGCAACAAATAACCAAAGAGAATTGTATAGAAACACCAAGCGTTTGGCAAATAGGAACACAAACAAGAACAAACCACTAAAACTTAAAAGAGGGCAACTTCTCACAACGACAGAAGAACAGACCCATAGATGGAAAGAGTACTACAAAGAACTCATAGCAGAGCAAGAAAGCGAACCGTTTACGCAAGAAGACCATGCAGCAGGATCAATTAAAAACTGTTTAAAAATAAATGCAGAGAGCCCAACGAAGAAAGAATTATGTGAAGCAATCCGTCACCTGAGGGATAACAAAGCAGCGGGAATTGACAATATTCCACCCGAATTGTGGAAAGCTGACATTGAGGAAACAGTGGAGTTACTGGCACAATCGCTGACAGAGATATTGAATGAAGAAAATGTACCTACAGAGTAGAATAATGGAATTATAATAAATTTCCCAAAAAAGGTGACGCGCTTCTATGCGAAAACTGAGGAGGTGTAACGCTATTATATTCTATAAATAAAATACTAGCGTATATTTTACATCAAGGAATTAACATCGAAATCGATATAAATCTTCGCAATGAACAAGCGGGTTTTAGAAGGGGAAGATTCTGTATTGACCAGATTGCTACATCTCGTATCATCATAGAAGAAATTAAAGAAAAGAATGCAGCACTGATAATGGGCGCGTTCACCAGATGCAAACGTTGGCAATCAGTTTGCGCTTTATGGTTCTGAACGACTTGCTAACGTCAAACATGTTTGGAAAGCGGTCGCCATTTTGCAAACATAAGATATTTAAAAATGAATAACCATTCTAATTTCGTTGCAAAACGAAAATACAGCCGAACCATATTCTACTCCAATCAGAGAGCGCTGCAAGCACCTCTACCGGTTTCGAAACTTATTAGTCTCTCATCAGGAGGCACATATGCTGCTCTCCCTGATCCAACCAAAACAAACCCCAGCATGCAGTCCCGGATTGCAACGAACGAAATGGCATAGATGCCCTAGCGGCAACTGCTACAAAAAGACTAAGTTTTCACTCTAATGGCATATAAAACAACATAATGCTATTCTACATCCCACCAGAATGAAAACAATGGGAACCTTCTCTGGTTACACCTCCGAGGCTTCTACAATTTGCAAGCCATACGGATGCTGAGACTAAGGAAGATGAGGGAATTCTACAATTTGCAATTCACGTCCCATCTGCTCAGCGTGGTAAAGTTCCAACGAGAATGGTTCCCTTCATACTCCACACAGAGTAAATGTAAATCAAAAATGAATAACCATTCTAATTTCGTTGCAAAACGAAAATACAGCCGAACCATATTCTACTCCAATCAGAGAGCGCTGCAAGCACCTCTACCGGTTTCGAGACTTATTAGTCTCTCATCAGGAGGCACATATGCTGCTCTCCCTGATCCAACCAAAACAAACCCCAGCGTGCAGTCCCGGATTGCAACGAACGAAATGGCATAGATGCCCTAGCGGCAACTGCTACAAAAAGACTAAGTTTTCACTTTAATGGCATATAAAACAACATAATGCTATTCTACATCCCACCAGAATGAAAACAATGGGAACCTTCTCTGGTTACACCTCCGAGGCTTCTACAATTTGCAAGCCATACGGATGCTGAGACTAAGGAAGATGAGGGAATTCTACAATTTGCAATTCACGTCCCATCTGCTCAGCGCGGTAAAGTTCCAACGAGAATGGTTCCCTTCATACTCCACACAGAGTAAATGTAAATCAAAAATGAATAACCATTCTAATTTCGTTGCAAAACGAAAATACAGCCGAACCATATTCTATTCCAATCAGAGAGCGCTGCAAGCACCTCTACCGGTTTCGAAACTTATTAGTCTCTCATCAGGAGGCACATATGCTGCTCTCCCTGATCCAACCAAAACAAACCCCAGCGTGCAGTCCCGGATTGCAACGAACGAAATGGCATAGATGCCCTAGCGGCAACTGCTACAAAAAGACTAAGTTTTCACTCTAATGGCATATAAAACAACATAATGCTATTCTACATCCCACCAGAATGAACACAATGGGAACCTTCTCTGGTTACACCTCCGAGGCTTCTACAATTTTACAATCTACAGTTCTACAATCCGTATGGCTTGCAAATTGTAGAAGCCTCGGAGGTGTAACCAGAGAAGGTTCCCATTGTTTTCATTCTGGTGGGATGTAGAATAGCATTATGTTGTTTTATATGCCATTAGAGTGAAAACTTAGTCTTTTTGTAGCAGTTGCCGCTAGGGCATCTATGCCATTTCGTTCGTTGCAATCCGGGACTGCACGCTGGGGTTTGTTTTGGTTGGATCAGGGAGAGCAGCATATGTGCCTCCTGATGAGAGACTAATAAGTTTCGAAACCGGTAGAGGTGCTTGCAGCGCTCTCTGATTGGAGTAGAATATGGTTCGGCTGTATTTTCGTTTTGCAACGAAATTAGAATGGTTATTCATTTTTGATTTACATTTACTCTGTGTGGAGTATGAAGGGAACCATTCTCGTTGGAACTTTACCGCGCTGAGCAGATGGGACGTGAATTGCAAATTGTAGAATTCCCTCATCTTCCTTAGTCTCAGCATCCGTATGGCTTGCAAATTGTAGAAGCCTCGGAGGTGTAACCAGAGAAGGTTCCCATTGTTTTCATTCTGGTGGGATGTAGAATAGCATTATGTTGTTTTATATGCCATTAGAGTGAAAACTTAGTCTTAGTCTATAAGATATTTAAGTTGAACTTTGCAAACGTGTTGAAATATGGCGGGAATTTGAATTGTGTATATTGTAAAATGTATTGATTAATGTTTTATATATAAAATAAAGGCTACTGAAGACATTCTGCTACGTTATTATCTATTAAATAAATTTTCTTTTTTCCTTTATTAAAAAAAAAATTAATTCAAAACCGTATTTATTGAGAAAATTTATTTTAGGTTACGTTCAAACCAAGCAAGCAAAATGTCAAATTTTAACCTAAACAACCAACCGTTCAGTTCGCTGTCAACAAGTTTAGAATCAAAGCGCAAACATTTGTGAATGTGCTTGCATCTGGTGAACGCAGTCAATGACGTTTGTAGACTTTGTCAAAGCGTTTGATGGCATAGAACACAACGCTCTTTGGAATATTTTAAGCCACGCGAAAATTCCACCTAAGATCATTAGAATAATACAAATGATGTATAACCGAACAACATTCCAGGTATTACATAAGGATCAAATGACGGACAAAATAGAAATTAGTGGAGTCACTGAAGGTGGATATGGGCTATTACCTCCGATTTCGTTGAACCTCAATCGATTTGCATGAAAATTGGTGAGTGATTAGAGAATATATCAAGGAACAAAGGTGACATGGTGCCAACTTGCGCTTTTACCATGGGGGTGGATGAAACCCCTTCTCAGGGACGAAAATTATTTTATTAAAAATAACCCCATAATTTGATAGAGGAACAAATTTCAAGCAAAATTTTTTATATAAAGTTATTAAAATAAATCAAAACTTTTTGAATTACTAAAGATCAAAATTTTAATTTTTCTTGAAAAAAATGCATGTTTTTAACCAATTTTTCATCAATAACTCAAAAAGTGTAAGTTTTTACAAAAAAGTTATAATTATCAAAATTGAAGCTAATAAAAAATGAAATAAACCCCTTACAAGAAAAACCTTTTAATGTTAACTAATAGTGAGTTATAGGTAATTGAATGTATATTTTTTTCGGGGTTTGACTAGTCAAACTCCGATCCAGCTTAAAATGTCGTAATTTATTAAATTAGTTTTAATAGAACGTCATTTTTTAATTTTAATGTTTATTATTTTTACATTGTAATTAAAATAAAAAAAATAGTATTTATTCTCACATGTTGAGATATTATGGCATTTTATTTAGAGTTGCACAATACGTTAGATCTTTACACTTGCATAGTTTTGAAAAGCATTTCTTATTGCAGTAGCATTTTATAAAACCTTGTAATCCAAATTTAGAATATTTTGTACTAATTTCTCTTAGAGACAGCTTAACGTCTGAAACATCTTCGAAATTAAGAAAATTCTATTATTTGATTTCTTGAAAACAGTGTATTTATTGTTCCGTATTTCGTACCCACTCTATATACACCGTCAATTATTGTTTTATCTTGTATGATACCCAAAATATTTGGAGCATCTCCTTTGGTTGTATCAAAGCTAGGGATCGCTATGGTTACAGTTTTTCCGATCGAAATTAGATGAATTATTTTTTCACCTAATTGTTCCATAGCATTAGCCTGGGCATAAAGACCTTCAATCGCCTTTCCTTTATTTATTTTAATCTTTTCTGTGTGTGCACAAAGCATGCATGTAACTTTTCTTTCAAAACCTTCATAGTATGCACCAAGTGTGCTGTCAGCGTATACAACATGTACCACCAGACTACAAATTATGCACGTGTGTGCGTCGGAGCTCTCTTTTTGGCAAATACAACAAACCAGATCTGAAGAAGTAATCTGAATTGTTTGACAATTTTCTTCCTCTCCTAGTGACGACGGTCCAGGGGCTTCGTTAGTATTATAGTGATCCTTAGTTTTTTCTCCGATTGCAATATATTCTTTCACAGTTGACGATAAAACAATTGACGGTTTATTAGAGTTGTTACGAAATAAGGAAAAATAAACACACTTTTTCAAGAAATCAAATAAGAGAATGCAAAGAGAATTTACTTAATTTCAAAGATATTCTAGACCTTAAGTTGTCTCTGAGAGAAATTAGTACAAAAGATTCTAAATTTGAAGGACAAGGTTTTATAAAATGCTACTGCAATAAGAAATGCTCTTCAAAATTATGTAAGTGTAAATGTTCTAACGGATGTGCAAATCTAAATGCCATAATTCCTCAATATGTGAGAATAAACACTAATTTTTTTATTTTAATTACGACCATAATAAAAATAACAAACATGAAAATTAAAAAATGACGTTTTATTAAACCTATTATAACAAATTACGACATTTTAATAGCTGATCGGGGTTTGTCTAGTCAAACCCCGATTTCATAAAATTGAATTTCGACTGCCTGACCAACTTAGTCTCTCCTAGGATTGACTAGTCAAAGAACGAAACGTATTTCGGGCTTTGACTAAGGCCGTCAGTCAGACCTGAGGATTGCCTAGTCAAACCTAGGAGGGCCTGAAATTCGGGCTTTGACTATAACATATAGATACCTATGAATATTCTAAAAATTCAATAGACTGACTGTATTAGAGATACAAAAGTTTTAAGAAATAATATGAATAGAGCAGAGGTAATGAACAAAACTTGTTATAAAATGAACAACGTCTTATCTTGGATATATTATTGTCCGTTTTATTATAAGTTCCTCTTCATAATCTCTATTCATATGTCTTAAAACTTTTTCATCTCTAACATAGTCAGTTTATAGAGTGCATTCGTAAAGTGTGGAAACGGTCTATTATATCATGACTTTATTATTTTCGGAGTTCAAGCTCTGACAGGTCGATTTTTATTTTTAAATTATGACTTTTTGACGTATAGTGCATAATAGTGACGTCATTGATTTGGGCGTAATGACGTCATCGATTTTTTGAAATGGGAATAGGGGTCGGGTTGTAGCTCATTTGAAAGGTTATTTAATTCTCTATTCAGTAATATAAAGGTTAGGATAATTATTTCTGCAGGGTGTAAAAAAGTATTTTTTTTTAATTAAATTAATTGACGCAAAAAGAAGAATGTATGTAATTTATTTAACTCAAAATACATTTTACTGATGCTACATATAATAAAAAAAATATTTATTTCATAAATAAACATTGCTTTTCGCTTAAATTAAATATCAAACAGCCACACACGTGCCTCTTGACAGTTTGAACATTTAGTTTAAGCGAAAATCAATGCTTATTTGTCAAATAAACATTTTTTTCTCTTTTCTGGCAGCAGTAAAATGTATTTTGAGTTAAATAAATTACGTGTTTTATCCTTTTTTTGCGGCAATTAATTTAATTCAAAAATTATTTTTTTGGCCACCCGGTATGAATAACGATGTTAATGTTTATATTATTCAATAGATAATTGAATCACCTTTCAAATGATCTACCGCACGACCCCTATTCCCATTTAAAAAAATCATGGATGACGTCATCACGTCCAAATCGATAACGTCACTATTATGAGACATGCGTCAAAAAATCATAATTTAAAAATAAAAATCGACCTGTCAGAGCTTTAACTCTAAAAATAATTAAGTCATGAGATAATAGACCGTTTCCACACTTTATGAATGCACTGTGTATTCAATTCAAGTCATATATCATAATATCTGGTGAATCATAGTCATATCTATTGAATTTTTAGAATACGGCGGAATATTCATATTTTAAAATTTTGCAGTAGTCGCGTCGTAACGAGATAATTGCCAGCGTCCAAGCTTTCACGCCATGTAGTACGATCTTGCACCAGATCTCGGTTACTAAAAAATTATTTCATTTTTATAAATGCCTTTCTGGAATGTTTTGTTCTACATTTAACTTCCTGTGCCGAGCCAACGTCCCATGTATCCAGCATCCTGAATATCTATACTATTAAAAGGAGATTAAATTAATGATTAAAATAATTTAATAAAAAACAGCGATTCCTATTTAAGATTTTAAAGTTACTCCCACCCTACCTCCATGGGATGGAGTGGGGGTCGTGTTTAATTTTATTAGATAGGTTTTTGAAAAATAGTAAACACATGATTTTTGGTTTTTCATTTGGAAGTGTATTCTTGAAATATTAGACCGTTTATACAGAGAGAGTCTGTAAAGTGGACTAAATTCAATATCTCAAATACTAATTGTTTTTTTGGAAAATGCTCAGACCCGTCGATTAGTATTTCAAATTGTCCTTTTTGACATTCAATAAAAATGTATACAGGGATATGATCCCAATTTAGAGATATGACGTCATCGTCGATTTTCTTAAATGGCAACACTGTCATTTTGATAGCTAATTTGATAGGGTTTGTAAAGTTATACATAACTGCAAAATATCAAATTTTTATTCTCTACCATTTACAAGATAATAGAAAATAAAGTTATATCTGTAATTTGGAATATATTCAATAATTAAAATACTAACTGTTTTTTTGAAAAATGCTCAGACCCGTCGATTAGTATATCAAATTGTCATTTTTGACATATAATAATAATGTATACAGGGTGTCCCAATTTAGAGATATGACGTCATCGTTGATTTTCTTAAATGGCAACACTATCATTTTGATAGCTATTTTGATAGCGTGTGTAAAGTTATACACATCTGAAAAATTTCAAAATTTTATTCCCTACCATTTACAAGATAATAAAAAATAACAAAGTTATGAAGAACAAGAAGTAATCAAATAATAATTGAATTTATTTATTTCAATTAAGCAAATGCTCATAACGTTGCCCATTGACAATTTGACAATAATTGAGGGCAACATTATGAGTTTTTGCTTAATTTATTGAAATAATTAAATTCAATTATTAGTTGATTACTTCTTTTTCATAACTTTGTTATTTTTTATTATCATCTAAATGGTAGAGAATACAAATTTGAAATTTTGCAGTTGTGTATAACTTTACACACCCTATTAAAATAGCTATCAAAATGACAGTGTTGCCATTTAAGAAAATCAACGATGACGTCATATCTCTAAATTGGGACACCCTGTATACATTATTATTATATGTCAAAAAGGACAATTTGATATACTAATCGACGGGTCTGAGCATTTTTCAAAAAAACAGTTAGTATTTTAATTATTGAATATATTCCAAATTACAGATATAACTTTGTTATTTTCTATTATCTTGTAAATGGTAGAGAATAAAAATTTGATATTTTGCAGTCATGTATAACTTTACAAACCCTATCAAATTAGCTATCAAAATGACAGTGTTGCCATTTAAGAAAATCGACGATGACGTCATATCTCTAAATTGGGACACCCTGTATACATTATTATTGAATGTCAAAAAGGACAATTTGAAATACTAATCGACGGGTCTGAGCATTTTCCAAAAAAACAATTAGTATTTAAGATATTGAATTTATTCCACTTTACAGACTCTCTCTGTATAATTTACTTAGTGTATCAGGATCAAAAATTTTATAACCTGGTTTTTAAGATTATAAGTTTTAAAGAAATACTCAAATATTTTCAATGCTGAAAAATAGAATATTTGAAATTATTAACAGCATACATTGATCCGAATTTTTTTAAAATATTCAGTATTTTATCAAATGATTCCCACGAACATATTCGAACGTCGAATTAGATTTTGTTCTCGATCAAGCCAAAAATAATCTCGTTAATAAAAAAGCGTACAAGTGAAAGTAATGAGGCATTTTATATAATTTATATCTTATTACCTCGGGGGCCATCTGTTTCAACTAGATTACTTTTGACCTGGATATTAAGAAGAAACTTTTGTTAAAAATTCAAAAGTCGTTTACAGATTGTAGATAACTTGAGTATTGCCATGAATTTTAACGTTGAAAGTAAAATTAATACAAAGAAATATATAGGTACCATTTTGGATTTCTTATACTGTATTTAAATAACACGACGAACAAAAATAATTAATTATTAGAAAAAATCAACAAATGTCCGTTTTACAGAAACAATTGGCTCTTTTATTGGTCCTTAAATATATATTCTTTTAAATAAATTAATTAAAATAATTAAAATGACAATTTTCTCAGCTCAAAAAAATATTAATGGGTGGAATAAAATATAAGGACATGGAGGCAAACACCAACGAGATGAAAGATATAATTCAAAAAACAAAAAAAAAATTTTAAAAATTTAATAGATAATACAAAATAGTAACTTGATCCAGGACTCGAAGTTATGTGATATCAAATATAAAATACTAAAAAGAATCTAAACATATTAAAGAAATAGTCACAGAAATAGCATAGCCATTTAAACATTAAAATTTGTAAAATATTTCTGGATTTTCAACATTGCTGGATTGGACGAAAACTCTACCTATAGGAGAGACAATCTTCAGATTTGAGCACAATGGTAGTCCAAATTACATATTCTCATTTTCCTATAGTCAAACGTGGCCGGATTTTTCTTCTTTGACCCCAGTGTGTTTCTTAAATCATTGCATCTAGTTAACCTTCCGATGACCAACCTTTTTTTGTTACACGGCTGACCAAGGGGGGGAAAGATGACCCCAGGTCAAAAGTGTCAAAAATGACCATTAACAAAAAAATTTTTTTGACATTTGAATTAACAAAAATGACCATTAACAAAAAAAGAAGTTTTTTTTTATTTTTTTTTATTTTTTTAATTTTTTTTATGGCATGGACTTTATGTCATTCAGCCAGTCAAAACACGAGTATTGGTGTCATGTGTAGTGTGTATGTTGAGTAAGTGTCTTGTTACTTTGCAAAGTCGACGTCATTAGCGTAAAACTACTCGGAATTACACATAACAGACGGTATTTTACTAAACATCAACTTCAGAATATATTTTTTATTCGTAAAATATAGGGAATTTTTTTTATTTCAAAATATGAGGATATCTAGAATGATATTACAGTCAAATAAAAAAATAATGAGGTAAAAATTGAAAATACTTTTGAATTTATTAAAGAAAAACATACGCTGGGGTCACAATTTCCCCCGCTTGGTCATCCGAAGGTTAAAAGAGTTGGGACTAATATAATATATTATTCTTCAGTAATGTTTTATTTGTCTTGAAAATATGTAGTGTATCAAAGTAAATTACTAAATGCCTTTCGCGTCCAAAATCCAGAAATTATCTTATAAGCTTATGGCAGTACTTTCGTCTTTATCACGTTCTGTCACATAAAACGTCGCTTTTGTTTATATTAGAACACGTCAAGCACTTTTCGTGCATAGCCCAGTCGGGATAGCATTTGACCTTGCATTACGAGCTGCCCTAAATTTTATTTTTCTAATCTTTAGGGGGATCAATAGTAGTATAAATTTAAAATCTCGACTGAATTTGAATGTTGCGTTAGCCGCCATCTTGATTTTAAACGACAACCGTTTTTGCTCAATATCTCCGCCATTTTCAACTTTTCGACAAAAAGTGAAGAAACAAAAATTGTTGAAAATGCGGTTTTATATAATTTTCTTTATTACAAATTTTTTCGTGCGGTCGATATTTTCCGAGTTATTGGGGGAAAATTGTGACAGTAAGAGCATAATTATTGAATTATTGAATTATCTCGTTTATTATTAGTTTTACAATTAATTTAACTCCATACCAAAATAAAGAAAACTAAATTTTGTACAATTTTAATCTCTTTCATTTTTTTGACAATATCAATATTTAAGGTAGTGCGTATGCGGTAAAGGCGCGAGCTTAAGACCTGATTGATTTTATAGCAATTGTTTTTGTTCAATATCTCCGCCATTTTCAACTTTTCGACAAAAAGTGTAAGAACTGAAATTGTTGCAATTACGATTTACTACAATTTTTCGAGAGAACCAGTGGCGGGTCTACGAGGTGGGGGTGGCGGGGGTTATGGGGAAATTCCTCCAACAGGGTCCACCAAGGTACTACCTTAAATATTAACTTTGGTAAAAAAATGAGAGAGTTTAAAATTGTGTAGAATTTAATCCTCTCTATTTTTGTATAAAAACATTTTTGTCGTGAAACATCGACCGCACGAAAAAATTGTATAAATAGAGATGATAGAAAATCATATTTTCAACAATTTTGGTTGTTATACTTTTTGTCGAAAAGTTGAAAATGGCGGAGATATTGAGCAAAACGCTTTTCGTTTAAAATCAAGATGGCGGCTAACGCTACGGCGGAATTTAGTCGAGATTTTAAATTTATACTACTATTGACCCCCCCCCCTCAAGATTAGAAAAGTAAAATTTGGGGCAGATCCTAATGCAAGGGTAGGCCTGTTATTCGTCTAACTGACTGGACTATCAGAACTCGTAGTGCGTTTGGAATACGCAATATCAAATTTCTTCTAAGTAAACTACTGCCGTTAAGGACGATTGTGCAGTGAATATTTATCTACGTAAAAGAACACTTCAACTATGTAAACTTCAAGTAACGAGTTACCATTTGGTCCTTAATTTGTTGAAAGTTAGAATGAGTATGCACAAGAGCATTACAGAGAGAACTTGATAGCGCAACGAGCCATACAATTATAACGCTTCCTAGCCTTACTCCAGGAACATTTTAAAAACAGGATAATTTCTCGTGGGCCAGACTTCAAGTACCCAGGTCACTTACCTGATCTAACAAACCATGATATATACTTCTGGTGTAGGTACGCTGCATTGAGCTGCATTGAGCTTCAATGGTGTAACATTTTGAACATTATTTAAATAATGTAAATTAAAAAATAAATACAATCTTTCTGTACCATCTCTATATCTCCAATATAAAATTAATAAATGTGAGAGAAGTTTATTCTTTAGAATTAGATAAATTAAAGAAATTAAACAAAACCACTTATATGCCAACTAGATTCTGTAAAGCATTAGATAATAATTATTTTTAATAAATTTTTAAGAAAAATAGAAGGTAATCTAGCTGGTCCAAGGTATATAGACGTGTTAATATTTAATAAACATTATAGAAGTTTTCAGGAGCTTTCGGACCTCGGTGATAATGCAATCTTTCCTTCTGCCTTTAAATTTTTCAAAAATACTTATTAGTTTTATCAGGATTCGAAAAAAATTAATGTGGGCATTTAAAATATATTGGCGGGAAATTTTGCGCCTACGCCTTTAAAATAAATACTTAGAATTACTTCTCTATAATAATAAGCAAATGTAATACATATTTTTATATAACAAACTTATATTTCTTTATTGTTAAATGCCACTTTGATGGACTGTTTTCTATTAACAACAATAGCATATTATCGCTAAAAATAAGGAAAAAAAATAATGTAATCTTTTAATGCACGATCAAATTTGTCACTGCATGATACTACGGTAATGGATATTATTGTAGCCAGTCAATGTTACGATGGCCCATTGATTCCGTTTGTTAAATTATCTAAGACACTCTAAATTTCGTAAACAATTAGGTACGGTATATCGAATTCAGTGAAAGTAAATTATGTTACGGGTTACTACGAAATCGTGAATTCTTGAATTTCTATAAAACGAGCTAGGCGGACTATGTATATTATTTTTACAATACCGGGTGTCCACTTATATTTTCCCCCATTTTAACTGCCTATAACTTCTAAACGGCTCAAGATAGAAATATGCGGTTTTCGCTGAAATGTTTTATTTTAGTAAAAGTTTTGTCTGAATGGATTAAATTTTTTATATCGCTTTCAAATACGAAACAATGGCGGATTTTTGAAAAAAACGTTGTTGGCTTTTTTTAATGGAACACCCAGTATTTTTTTTTTAATTGAAAGAAAGGTCATTCACCTATCCAGCGATAAAAAGTTTTTCAAAATCGGTTGTCAAATCACTGAGTAATTAATTTTTAAAATTAGGGGTGCAACGTGAATATCACATACCTAAATAACATAACTGAGCAAAATGATATTAAATTATGTGATGTCCACATTGCATCTCTCATTTTAAAAATTAATTGCTCAGTCATTTGGCAACCCATTTTAAAAAATTTTATATCACTGCATAGGTAAATGACCGTTTTCTTAAGATGCAAAAAAAAAATTACTGGGTGTTTTAATAAAAACAGTCAACAACGTTTTTTTCAAAAATCCGCCATTTTTTATTTAAAAGCGATATAAAAAATGGTGACTTACCTAAAAAATTGAAAAAACGGTCATTTATCTATCCAGGGATATAAAAATTTTAAAAATCGGTTGTCAAATGACTGAGCAATTAATTTTTAAAATGAGAGATGCAATGTGGAAATCACGTAACTTGGTTAGTTATGTTATTTAGGTATGTGATATCCACGTTGCACCTCTCATTTTAAAAAAATTAATTACTCAGTGATTTGACAACCGATTTTGAAAAACTTTAAATCGCTAGATAGGTGAATGACCTTTCTTTCAATTTACAAAAGAATATACTGGGTGTTCCATTAAAAAAAGTCAACAAGGTTTTTTTCAAAAATTTGCCATATTTTATTTCGTATTTGAAAGCGATATAAAAAATTCAATCCATTAAGACAAAACTTTTACTAAAATAAAACATTTCAGTGAAAACCGCATATTTTATCTTAAGCCGTTTCGAAGTTATAGGCAGTTAAAATGGGGGAAAATATAAGTGGACACCCGGTATAATATGACTATATTTTGGTATCATGCATTCTTGTGCAAGTTACTACATTACGATGATTATTTCATTCATAGAGATTCTACTATTTAGAAACTTACAAGATTAAAAATTACAGCGATTATTTCATTCATAGGAGATTCTGACCAATAGAAAGCTACAGAAATCTGAATTAAATCGATAATTTTTGATAATCTCCCGTCGTTAAGTATATTACGTCAGATGCCCTTCGTTGCTACGAAAAAATACATTCAGTGACATTAATGACAATTAATGTTTTAAAAATTATAAAAGTGATGACTTTCAATCGTCAAATATTTATAAAAACTGTTTGTTTAATGGTACTTACATAAATAAATTACAATAAAATTTTGGTTTTGAACAGTTTTATTCATGAAATAATCGCAACAAATTGCACTCGACCCCTGAAATTAATATAGAATTTTTGCTCTCGTGACACTTTGACATAATTTTACTCGCCTTTGGCTCATGAAATTAAAACTATCAAAGTGTCACTCGAGAAAAATTCAATAATTTCAGAGCTCCTGTGCAATTACTACTGATTATTTTTTGATGATTTTAACTT
Source organism: Diabrotica virgifera virgifera (assembly GCF_917563875.1). Classification (NCBI taxonomy): domain Eukaryota; kingdom Metazoa; phylum Arthropoda; class Insecta; order Coleoptera; family Chrysomelidae; genus Diabrotica; species Diabrotica virgifera. Next base: position 180,094,306 of record NC_065445.1, on the reverse strand, counting down.
CCAATCGTAATGTTGTTCTGAAGCTATTTCCTTGTGGCATTTTTATAATTAAGTATTTTCTATGGGAAATAAGCCACAATTTTACTAAAAAATGAATTTATTAATTTATTAATAGTATTTTGTATTTTGACAACGAAACCCGATTTCGGGCTTCGAAACGTTAATTAGATGAAAGCCGAACGGTAGAAGAATTGGCGTCAATTTTAAAATATTGGGCCGCGACTATAGGAAGAAAAGATGGTACGCAGTTTAAAGAAGCTACGGTCCAAACATGTGAAATGTAACAAGTAAGCTTTTACAAGAAAAGTATTTTTCTACAAACGTGTTAAAAATGCAATTTTTAGCACTCCATAGGAGCCTTAAAAATGTCACTTTAAAGCACTGGGTGCTTTAAAATTTTTAAAGCACTGCAGATGTCACTTTAAAAGTTTAAAATTTTTAAGGCACTGTAGTTAAAAATGAAATGTCAAATTTTGCAAACAAACGTCAATGTATTTATATTTCATTTCATGCTTGCACTGCAGTTTTACCATTTTCAATGGTTAAGGCGGAATAAGTAGAAATAACTAAATTTCCAGTCGACGTTGAGGCCACGTAATATACGATGCAATATAAAACTATCTCCTTTCCAAGGTTTTTTAAAAGGTTCCTTAAAATTAATTTAAACTTCACTGATGATGCATAAGGATGCTGAAATAGTTGCTATATGGAGATGGTAGTCCAACTCTGAATCGAATATAAACAAAACCTGCCTTGAACCCTTTTTTATCTTAAACTTTATTATTGCATTCTTAACACGTTTGTAGAAAAAATATTGTATCATATACGTGTTAAAAGTAAATTTTTAAGGGACTCATGTTAATTCATGAAAATCATTCTAGAAGACGCTAATGCCAAAATAGGCAGAGAAGAAATATTAATGCCCACTATAGGCAAGCACAGTTTACATCCAGAGACTAACGAAAATGGATATTTCCTGGTAGATTTTGCCAAAGAAAAGGGACTTATAATAAAAAGTAGGTACCACCAACGAAAGGACATTTATAAGGGAACATGGAAATCTCCAGACGGCCGTACAGTCAACCAGATCGACCATGTTTTAATTGAGAAAAACGAAGAACACTGCATAACAAAGGTGAGAACATATAGAGGACCTGATATGGACTCAGACCACTATTTGGTCGGAATATGGATGAAACAATTAGTACCAACTCTTCAAAACAAAAAGAGATTAAAATACGAAAGAAACAAACCAATTAGATTACAGACAGAATGTGAACAAACGTTGTATGGACAAATTATTAACAACAAATTAGAGAGCATAGTGGATGAAAGGAATGTAGAATGCATGTGGGGAACATTAAAAGATGTAATTAAAGAAGCAGCAAATATTTCCAGCACCAATGACAACATAAATAAAAAACAAAAAGAATGGTTTGACGAAGAATGTGAACAATCATTGGAAGAACGGGCCAAGCTACGATTAAAAATGATAACTCAAGGAACAAGAGAAGCGCAGGAAAATTACACTAAACAAAGAAATAGAACCAAAAAAATACTACGAGAAAAAAAAGGAAACATTATGAAGCTAAACTGAAAAATATAGAGGAAAGCTACAAAAATAATCAAATAAGGAACCTGTACCAAGGGATAAAAAATGAGAAACGAGGGCACCAACCGAAAACTGTACATTATAAAGACAAAAATGGAGAAATGATTATGGGTGAACCAGAGATATTAGAACGCTGGAAGCAGTACTTTGATGAGCTTCTAAATGGACCTGAAAAGACAGACGATAATAACGAGGAAAGGGAGGATCTAGTAAATGAAATACAAAATCAACAGGGTGAAGAGCAGGCTCCGACTATAAGCGAAATTCAGAATATCATCGATAAATTAAAAATGAACGGCCCAGGAAGCGACGGCATAACGGCTGAAATGATTAAATTTGGAGGAAATCAGTTAGTAGAGAAAATTCATAAACTAACTAATAATATATGGGAACAAGAAATACTACCTGAGGAATGGACAGAAGCAATACTGTGTCCTATTCACAAAAAAGAAAATATGGCTGATTGTCAGAATTATCGAGGCATAGCGCTGCTAAACATAACGTATAAAATATTGGCTATGCATATTAAAAACAGATTAACAACGAAGGTTGATAAAAGCATAGGAGAATATCAAAGTGGGTTCAGAAAAGGCAGAAGTACTGTCGATCAGGTCTTCACACTACGAGAAATACAGGCTGAAAGTTACGAATATAATAAAGACACCATGGTTCTTTTCATTGACTTTAAACAGGCTTTCGATCGAGTGAAAAGAAGCGAGTTATTCACAGCATTGCAAGACATGGACGTTTCTCCAAAGCTTAGTAGAATTATAAAATTAACTCTCCAAAGAACAATGAATAAAGTCAAGATAAACAATACTATAACAGAAAGCTTTGAGGTCAAACAAGGAGTGCGGCAGGGTGATCCATTATCGTCTATAATGTTTAGCATATTACTAGAAAAGCTTATACATGAAGCAAACATTAATAGAACAGGCCTGATCTACCACAAAAAACATCAGTGCTTGGCATTCGCAGACGATTTGGTAATCTTGGCTAGGAGCAAAATAGAACTTATCGAAACAGTCATGAAACTCGAGGAGAGGGCAGCAACCAAAGGATTGTATATAAATGAAGCAAAAACAAAGTGTATGGAATGGACAAATAAGCAATTCGTTCGGGGGCAATACATAACAATGACAACAGCGAAGGGAACACAGTATAAATTCGAAGAAGTTGAGAGATTTGAGTACTTAGGAACTGTCTTTACAAGAGATCCTAACTGTGAAGAAGAAATACAAAAGAGAATTATGTCGGGCAACCGCGCTATATTTGCTCTTAATGGGTTGTTAAGAAGTAAAAATATATCACGAAGAGCAAAACTAGTAAGAACTTACAAGACCGTAATAAGGCCGATAGTAACGTATGCTTCTGAAACATGGGTCACAACAAAAAAACATCAAGAGTTGTTATTAGTTTGGGAGAGGAAAATACTGCGCAAAATCTTCGGTGGGAAAAACTTAAATGGACAATGGGTAAGAAGAACAAATAAGGAACTAACTGAGCTCTATCAAGATCCTAACATACTAGCAGTAATTAAGGCGCAAAGACTTAGATGGTTGGACCATGTGCAGAGCATGATTCCATCTAGAATTCCCAGAATGGTACTATCTAGTGCATTGGCAGGGAAAAGACGAAGAGGAAGACCGAGGTCACGATGGAGTAATGGAGTTAGAGAAGATATGAGAAGAATTAACGTAAGGAACTGGGAAAGAAAAGCGACTGACAAAAGGGAGTGGAAAAGAATAGTACATCAAGACATGGGCCTACTAGGCTCGTAGTGCTTACATATTATTATTATTATCATGTGAATTGCAGAATGAGCGAAGCGAATTGGAAACAGACCTCCGCCTAAGGCGTCGGTCTTTTTGCCACAAACAACAAGCTTTTGAAATATGTTGTTAAATTTTTTCGCATAATTATCAATGTCCTCGGATTATTATTATCTACCGATAATATAACACTTTAATAATCAAGCTCGATATTACATAGAACGTTTATACAAAAATATGAAATATTTTGAAATTATCATGTAAAGTAAAACTTGTTGTGCTGCAACCCTTAGCCCTCCCAGTGTATATAGGTTTTCTTTTTTAAATGAGATGTTTTAAACTGTAACGTAAATGCTCGATCAGATTTAAATTTCATATATTAATAGAGGATCCGATGTAGGTATGATAATGCGATCGAACTGCACCGATCTTTTTAATGGATAAAAATTATTTGATATGTAATTCAGTATGCTAACAATTATAAAAAACAAGCAGTGCCAAATATAATTTTGTTCTGACTAAAATTAACTAATAAAATGACTGTTTTTATAACTTAAGAAAAATTTGGCCAGTGCATATTTATGTAGAATTGTAAATATTTTACCTTAATTTTTAAGACTCCTGTATATATCGCACCTTGAAAACCATAGGGCAGTAACTGCAAAAATCATAATATTGAGTTATGAGCATTTTAAGTTTTTGTAAAGTTAATTTTATTTACTGTAATTCCAAAAATTAAGCTGCTAACCTGGTATTTGGCACAATTGTCTTTAACTTTACATATTTTTATATGAATTAAGAAGTACGTAAAATTTCCCCCAGGAAATAGGTATTTTAGCACATACGGCCATATGGTATTAAAAAATATATCAATTTTCGCACGTGATACAGTAAAAATTCATATAAAATAACAGTTTTTTTATTGATTGTACTTATTTATTACAAATTTTTAGGTTAACACTTAATCAAAGTCTTGCATATTGTAATCTGTCGCTTATATAATGTCTGTCGGTTATAATTCGCTTTTCTTTTGGGATCTGCAGTACGACGTTGCACATCAATTTGTTATAGTCTTGTCGCTTATTTCCAGTGTTGCAATCAAATCTCTATGCAGCACTCTGTTTTGTTGCATTCAAAGGATGTTTCCTTAGTAGATCTTGCTTTCATTTTACGAGCGTGAGTCACATTTTGCACATATTGCCATATAGATCTGGGTTTTTTTTTCCAATTTTAGAACCGTAGAGCATCAACTACTGCAGATAATGCCTGATGGTATAAAAAGTAGAACCGATTTTTGACAAAAGCCATAGGGATGTATCTTTCTGGTGCCGAACTTAAAATTTTTTGCAGACGCTGCTATATAGCATTAAAAAATAGATTTTTTTTCTTATTAGACTACATTCAAAGGTCATTTCATGAAAAAATTGCAGATATTGCCATATGGTTTTCAAGGTGCGATATATTTTCTTTACTTATTAGTACAAACACGAAACGAGCGGGCGTCGGCGACGCTCTTAAAAACAGATGTGGGGGCGTATCTAATCAACGGGTAGTTTAGTGAGAAGATTGTGTTTATTTTCAAACGGTTGAAATCAGTCTTTAAAATAAACAGTAGTCGCCTTGACTAATTTTATAGTTTTCGTTTATTGGAAAAAGTCGGTACATACTTTGACCCAATTTTAATAGGTTAAAACGGAAAAAGGAGATTAGATGTATTAAGAGAATTTGTTTTAGCGTAGGGATGCGAGAGGCAGTCGATTTTAAGATCAGTACCGCGACAGTCGTGTTATTGGGGACAAGACGTAAAAAGACGCCTTAAGACAAATATTATGACAAGCCAGTTATAAGGACACGTAAATTTTGGTCGCAATTACACAAACGCTTTTACATTTCGTCAATTTAATACTATCTATAATTTAGTCATCTATTTTATTAATTAAAACTGTTAAACATCACACGGAATTTTATTACGATTGTCTTTAACGAATCTTACATTTATTTTAGATTTTCTGGATCATTCGAAACAAAAAGTCTTGTGTAATTTTTCTCTGAACTTGATGAAAACGGGCAATCGGGTTGCATTAACAATTAAAAACAATATTCGAACATAAAATAAGTCCAAAATATTTATCAGGAACTGATAATAATGTTTTATTTTCAATTTAGTACTTCGTAATTTCACAAACGATATTTTTTACTTAGGCTTGAGACTTGAAAATCGTCATCTTTCGTTCTTTTTTCAATTTTGAATTGTTTATAATAACTCAAAAACGATTAAAAGCGGAAAAGAACATAAGACCTTGTTTGTTTTGAATGATCCAAAAATCTAAAATAATATTTGCCCGGACAGATTTTTTATTTTAATTGATAAAAAATTAATTTTTAATTATTAATTAATAGAGCTCAGGAAATATGCACTATGCATATTAAGTGCATATTTGCATATTTTGGATAAATTTTATAAGTGCATATGCATTTATTAAAAGTGCATATTTTCAGATATATCACAATATGCACAAACATCTGAGGACAAATATAATGCAATTTAGCGAGGTAGGTAAAAATATCCTTCCAAAATATCCCGTATTGGTATTAGCATAATATGACAATAGACAGTTTTTGAATTATTTATGGAAAACCACTTTAAAGCGTGCATTTTTTTTTTCAAGAAAAATCATAATCTTTGATCTTTGATAACTCAAAAAGTATTGATATATTTTAATAAATTTATATAACTTAATAAAGTAATTTTCAACGAAATCGGGTGGCATCCACCCCCAGGGTAAAAGCGCAAGTTAGTACCATGCCACTTTTGTTTATCAAGGTATCCTGTAACCACTCATAAATTTTCGAGGAAAAGGTAATGTAGTTGATTTTTTACTTTCAGTGACTCACTATAGAACAGAAATTGCAATTCAATAATCTAAATGCGCGTATTTTGCAAGCTTATAAATTGGTTAACGATATTTAGTCGCAAAATAATTAATATTATTCATTTTAAGTACAATTCTCACTTAACCAAGAAGATGGAAAGATGGACAGGTTCTTTGTAGCTCAATAATCGAAATTCGCATATTTTAAAAGTTTATTCTTAGAATTTACACCTATACGAATTATTATCTGCAATACGATATATTTTAATTTTTCTCAACATTTTTCTTTTGAGTTGAATCAATTAAAGAGTTATTTGGGGGCTAAGAGGATAAGCTCAAAAATCAAAACTATCACTTCGAAAACTCATAAATAGCTCGTTATTCTGGCGCAAAGGTCGATTTTATATCTTTATTTTTAAGTAGTCGGGTGGTTTAGTCAGCCCCTCTCCCCGCAAAAAATATTAAATTTCTGCCCAGTGTAACGAACTCAAAACTTATAGTCTACGGTGTATGAAATCTCATAAACAGCTTGTAATTTAGCGCTATTTGTTTTTTTAATTTCTGCAAGGTGGAGGGCCAGCTCAACAGGGCTGAAGTAAAAAGAAGTTTTTCCGCGTATGAGTAATCAATTATTATTAGGTATACGGCACAGTTTTTTTTTCAAGAAATTTAAAAAAATATTTATTAGTATATAGTTTTAACACTAATAATAATATAATAAAGAATGATGATGATGATGATGAAATAAAGAATAAATGCATATAATGATGTAGGTGCGAGAAATCTCAATAATTTTTTTTTGTGACTTTAGCATAAAATAAATTAAATACATTCAATACAAGGATTACTGAGTTTTTATTTATGTGCATTAAATGCATAAAAACATATTTTAGTGCATATTTCAAGTGTTTTTCTGCACATTTGAGGGTTTTTTAAGTGCATATTTCCCGAGCTCTATTAATTAATTATACTTAGAACAAAATTACCTACTATTATATGTAGAGCAGTTACACGGAGCACAGAGCACCAACGTAATGGATACGTGCCTTTAGAATAATATGGGCTACATGATGGCCAATACAGGGTGTAACAAAAATACAGGTCATAAATTTAATCACATATTCTGGGACCAAAAATAGTTTGATTGAACCTAACTTACCTTAGTACAAATATGCATATAAAAAAAGTTACAACCCTTTGAAGTTACAAAATGAAAATCGATTTTTTCCAATATATCGAAAACTATTAGATATTTTTTATTGAAAATGGACATGTGGTATTTTCATCACAGTAGCATCTTAAGAAAAAATTATAGTGTGGGCAAGCCATAAAAATTTTATGGGGGTTTTGTTCCTTTAAACCCCCCAAACTTTTGTATACGTTCCAATTAAATTATTATTGTAGTACCATTAGTTAAACACAATGTTTTTAAAACTTTTTTGGCTCTTAGTACTTTTCGAAAAGTCAGTTTTTATCAATATATTTTGAATATTTGTCAAATCCACCACATATTTGTATATGGTTAAAGTACGATTCTGGAGACTTGGTAATAATATGAAAATTTATGTATGATTTACATTTTTAGGTATATTTTGAACCATATTAAAAAAGAAGCCACACCTCGATGGAAGGTGCCTTCTCGAAAAAATACAGAGGCAAAAAAGTTTTAAAAACACTGTGTTTAACTAATGGCACCGCAGTAATATTTTAATTGAAACGTACACAAACATTTGGGGGGTTTAAAAGAACAAAACCCCCATAAAATTTTTATGTAAACATATTAGAAATAAGCCTCAACTCGATAAAAACTGCCTTATCGAAAAAATACTAAGAGACAAAAAAAGTTTTAAAAATATTGAATTTAACTAATGGTACCACAATAATAATTTAATTGAGACGTACACAAAAGTTTGGGGGGGTTTAAGGGAACAAAACCCTCATAAAATTTTTATGGGGTGCACACATTTCACTATACATGGCGGAGATCAAGGAAGTTAAGAAAGAATTGAACAAATTGAATAAAAGTGATCTAATAAGGATAATAATTGAAAATAAAGTGCCTTTGGACATAAAATCAAGTGATAAAGTGGTTAAGTATGTGGAAAGTGATGAAAATACCAAGTTTCCTGATGTAACTACTGAAATATCTGATAATAGTTCAACTGACCACGCCCATGCGGTAAGTCACTTAACATTAAAATATGACCTCAAAGTCGCAAACATCCAACTAGAAGCTTCAACACGTATTATCAAAGAACTTGAACGAACGATTAGTAATCAAGATTATATTATAAATTTGCTACAAAACCCAGCAAATTTGCAGGTTAACCATGTGCCAAATACAAACAAACAAAGCGGTGTTGCCGGTCATCCTCCAGATTCCGTCGCTAAAGCTGAAGGAAAGAAAACCAAGGGCACACACGAGACACGTGTGAATATAACAATTACAAACCAGCAATTCTCAAGCGCCCTAACGCAGGCTCAACAAAGTTTGAAAATGAATGATATCCACAGTCTTGGTCAAAACCAAAACAAAACTCGGTCCGATGCAAAAGTTGTGGGCAATATCAGCGAGAGTGAAGAGCTTGCAACAAAAGACAAGGTGTGGATTTATGCAGCAAAGTATAAACAATCTTATAGTACACAAAAATTGGAAACATACCTACAAACAAAGGTACTTCAAATTGAAGGATATTCTTTTTCAACCACAGACAAGGCCAAAGGGAATAGAGGTGAGTGAATATTTTTTTCGCAGAAAATATTCCGTCAATATACCTCCTAACCAAGGTAGATACTTTAACAGGAAAAGACAACAGTGAAAGTGTTATTTTAAAAAACTCTGTACCATTTTATAATGAACAAAATTCGTTAGCAAACTCTGACCAAGTTAGTCTAGTTAGTATTTTTCATGTAAACACCCAAAGTTTAATAAACAAAATAGATCAGCTTAATGTTTTTTTGAAAAATAAAAGATACAATATATTATGTTTCTCTGAACATTGGCTCAGAGAAAACGAATTAACAACATTAAAGTTTGATGAGTACTTTTTGTCAACTTTTTTCTGTCGGAAGGTAAGAGAACATGGAGGTGTTGCAATTTTTAGCGATAATAAATTTTCTACACGACCAGTTTGTTTGAATGATATGTATATCATGTGAATATGAGGGTGAATTTTGTGCATTAGAAATTACAGATATTAAAACTATTCTAGTAACAGTGTATAGAACCGGAAATGGGAATTTTAAAATATTTCTAGACCTTTTTGAAAAGTTATTGGTGTTTTGCTCTGCTAATTTTTTGGAAATAATAATAATTAATTGGGTATTTCAACATTGATTTTAAAAAATCTTCTAATGAACTCAAAAATTTCCGTGATCTAATTTCTACTTTTGGCTTAACAATAAATATTAATGAATATACTAGAATAACAACTAGATCAGCAACTTGTTTAGATAACATCTTAACAAACATAAACAGTGGGATAGTTGGTTGTGGAATTGTGGGCCCATGTATCTCTGATCATCTTCTCAATTTATTAACTTAAAAATAAAATCTGAAAAAAATCATAGTGCAAATACATACACAAGACGTATAACGAGTAATGGCATACTGAATTTGAAACATTCGTTAAATAACGTTGATTGGTCTTTAGCTGTTTCTCTCAAAACAGCAAGAGAATTAGCTCAATTTATTACTGAAATATATCAAAAGTTAACTGAAATCAATTTTCCATTAAAAAAATTGCGAAGTCAGAATAAAGCTCCAATTTCTTGGTTTGATGATGAATTAAAACTTATGCGAGAAAATCTTTCCACAGTCAAGGTAATTGCTGACGTTACAAAAAATTATAGTGAATATAATAAGTTTAAGAAGCATTATAGATCAACAATATCATTAAAGAAAAAACTAGCTTATGGGTATTTCTTTTCAAATTCTGAAAATATATCTCGTGACAGTTGGAAAGTTATAAACTATCACAGAAATAAAGGTCAAAATAAAAAAGTTAATCCTAGTACGATCTCATCAAACGATTTCAATAATTACTTTACTTCAGTAGCTAAAAATATTAGAGGTTCTTTCAGTTCTACAAATGAAAATGTAGCTATAGATATTTTGAAAGATGTACACTCTCCTTGCCACTCTTTATTTTTACTACCTGTTACTGATATTGAAATCAGAAATGTTTTGCGTGGCTTGAAAAATTCACATTGTACAGATTTTTATTTCTTAAACAAAAAATTATTGTCGAAACTATTGATATTGTTATTGACAAATTAGTTTTACTTTATAATAATTGCCTTACTGAGGGGATTTTCCCTGATGTACTAAAAGTAACAAAAGTGTTGCCACTATTCAAAAAAGGGTCTTTAGATGAAATTGGAAATTACCGTCCCATCTCTATCATTCCCATTTTCGGTAAAATTTTTGAAAGCATTCTTAATACTCGTTTGATAGAATATCTAGATAAACACAAAATACTTCACTGTAATCAATATGGCTTTAGAAAAAAATGCAGCACTACACAAGCTATACAGAAAATTGTGAGAGATATAGTCGACGGCATGGAGGAAGGTCATTTCGTGTCTTTGACATTGTGTGATTTATCCAAAGCTTTTGACTGTGTTTCGCATAAATTAATGTTGGAAAAAATGCATAAATATGGTATAAGGGGAACCACTCTCAATCTATTTAGATCTTATTTAACAAATAGAAAACAGGCAGTTTTTCTTAATAATAGCTATTCTGATTTGAACACGGTCGAATACGGGGTTCCTCAAGGTTCAATACTAGGACCCACTTTGTTTCTTATTTATCTGAACGATCTATTTCACTACACTTTTCCCATAAAATGTGTGTGCTTTGCAGATGATACCACTCTCATAAATACTGACATTAATCATCATAATTTGAAAATTAAAATAGATAGTGATACTCAGAAAGCAAAAAACTGGTTTTTGCATAATGGTCTGAAGCTAAATGAAGACAAAAATCAGAATTTGATGTTTAGTTCTGACCGGAAGTATGTCTTAGGAAACAGTGTTAAAATCTTAGGAATTTTCCTAGATGATAATTTGGACTGGAGTGCTCATACAGACTACTTAAGTTCTAAACTTGCTACAACTATATTTTTTATACGCCACTTAGTTTTTATGATCCCTAAAATTACCCTTAAAATGATCTACTTTACACTGTTCCATAGCCATTTAAAGTACGGAATAACTGTTTGGGGTGGCTCTTGTCACGCAGACAGAATTTTTAAGTTACAAAAGAAAGTAGTGAGGATACTTGCAGGAGCAGAGTATAGGGAACACTGTAAACCTTTATTTCAGAAGTTAGGTATTATGTCACTACCTTCACTCTATATATATGAGACGCTGATTGAAATTTATTCCAACAAAAGTAAGTTTAACATAAACTCCAACTCCCATGATCACCATACAAGATCGAGCGATGCTATTAGAGCACAACGTTTTAGGTTGACGAAAAGTATAAAAAAACTCAACTGATGTTAGTTTGTACAATTTTTTGCCAGATGAAGTAAAAATTCTTCATTTACAGTCGTTTAAAAATAAAATAAAATCACACTTTTTAAAACATTGTTTTTACACAAAGACAGAGTACTTAGGTACCGCTTATAATATATTATAATAAGTACACTAGTTTGGTCAGGGTTTTTTGCCGATTATGACGATATTTCATGTTTTTAAGTTTATTTCATGTCTTTACGTTTTTACATAGTGTGTTAAATTGTTTCAATTTGTTAGTACCTGTTTATATATCTGTTCATTATAATTTATAATATTTATCTTTTAAATTTTGTCAAAATTTTATAATGTAGGTACGTAGATACTCTTTTGACTTGTCAAAAACAAAAGAAATTTTGTATATTTGATGAAATAAATTCTATTCTATTCTATTCTATTCTATAATTTTTCTTTAAAATGTTCCTGCCATAAGAATGCCACATGTCTATTTTCAATAAAAAATCTTTAATAGTTTTCGATATATTCGAAAAAATCGATTTTCATTTTGTAACTTCAAAGGGCTGTAACTTTTTTTATGTGCATATTTGTACTACGGTAAGTTAGGTTCACTCGAACTATTTTTGGTCCCAGAATATGTGATTTAATTTATGACCTCTATTTTTGTTACACCCTATATTATAATCATTTATTAAATCTCATAAAGGTAAGTATTCACTTTTTTAGCGACCATTCAATATGGCTGTCAAATCGCAAAATATGATCTTCTAAAATGTTTTCAATGTATCAGCTGTCACTACCAAGCTGTATTGCTTTGAAAGGACTTACCGAATTTTTTTTTTTATTTTATTTAAAACTTACAAACACCACCTAGGTAGTAATTACATGTAAGAGTGCTTATTACTTGGTATAACAATATACACACAAAAAGTACAAAAAAATACAATATACACACAAGTACAAAATAAAAGTACAGAAAGTAAACACATTAAAAAAAAGACAAGTTAATAAAATTTTAAAATTGAGCCCATTACTTATCTATTGATGATAACATTTTTTAATATCCCTTACACTGCAGTTAAAGAGGTCTATATCACAGATCTTTATTAATGCATTACACTGATATTGCATATAGTTTGTGGAAGTGATTAGGCGAATGACAGCTACATTAAAAACATTTTAGAAGATCATGTTCTGCATTTTCCGGTCATATTGGATATGACAGATTCGTGCTAATGCACGGTAACGCAGGTCCTCATTTCCTCATATCCCTAGAATATTGACTACTTATCTGGATGAGATTTTATTTCAAAGATTGTATTGGCCACCATATTTGCAGCACCAAAAATTTCACTTCATAATATGTATAATTTAAAAATATTCTATATTTTAATCCATGAGTGTATAATATCGTATAATATCAGTTTTAATCGGCAAATATATTATTTTACTTGAAAGATATTTGACAAAATTTGTAAAACACACTTTATGCACATATTAATTGTAATATCACATTTAATGTGTTTATAAAGGTCGGTGAATTCCGCAACTGTAAGTACTTCTTCTTCTGCTTTTTCTTCTTCATCTTCTTCTTCTTCTTCTGCTTCTTCTTCTTTTTCTTCTTCTTCTTCGTCTTTATGAGCAATGATGCTTGTTCATTTGCAAATTGATATCTTTATGGAAGGTTGTCATTCCATTTTCTGCGCGGTCGACCAATACTGCTTCTACCCATTAGTGATTTATCTCTTATTACTTTGTCCACACGTTTCTCTCCCATTTTGCTTGTAGTTGTTCCATTTATTGTAATTTTGTTCAGTTTGTCTTTATCTCAGTATTAAAATGCCGGTTTCGTCAAATGATGTTATTGATACACTGCCAGTCTACTTCCTCTTTGTATCTGATTTCTCACTTCTTTGTCAGGTCTCCGTAACTAGATAGTATAATTCCAAAGTGTTCTATTTCCATTACTTGTTGCCATATGATACCATAAATTCCTATTTTATATCTGGTCAACCAAACTCCTATATGTACAAAAGGTGCACTACAACTCCCTCGGCACCATAATAAATGAAAAATGGGCCAACAACCCAGAGATAAGAGCGCGTATCGAAAAAGCTAGATCCATCTTCAGTCGTATGGGGGGCTTTTTCAATAACCACAACCTCTCTCTTGGTATAAAAGTAAGAATTCTGCGATGCTACGTCTTCTCTATCCTCTTTTATAGTGTTGAATCGTGGACATTTAACGAAGATATGTGCAGAAAATTGAAAGCATTTGAGATGCGCCTGTATCGGAGAAATCTAAAGATCCTGTTGACTCACCTGTTCATACATGTGGAGGTCCTCAGAAGAATAAAGAAGAACCGAGAGGTACTGACCACCAAATCTGAAAGTTCAAATACTTTGGACACATTATGCTAAATTAATCCTTCACAAGCCATCCTTCAAGGAAAAATATTTGGAAAGCAAGGTCCAGGAAGAAGAACATCTTGGTTAAAGAACCTGAGAACTTGGTTCAACACAATATCTGTGCAGCTTTTCCGAGCTGCTGCAATTAAAATAAAGTTTGTCAACATTGCTTCATCAAAATAAAGTTTTGTCATCTGATTGGTTCTTCACTAATTAGTATTGTCTTAGTTTTATGAGAAGAAATTGTCATATCGAATTACAAGACATTAACTATCTATAATCTACAATTAATTTTCTTATAAAAAATAATAACACTTTCCTAGTTTTAGCAGACATATTATTTCTAAATTATTCCGGTGAAAAATAATTAACGAGAATTTAAAAAATCCAAAATCCATGAGGAAAATAAACTTCCTGTAGCTGGCTGTATACCATAAATCACAAATATACCAAGTTTTTTGTAAAAGGTATATATTAAAATACCCTAAATAAGGGTCACAATACAAAACGTTTTCGGATTAAGGAATCCATCATCAGTGTTTAAAAGCCCTAAAATTAAGTATAACCTCATTAAATGAGATAAAAGTTAAAATTGACAGAGGTTTTCAAGAACAAGAGGCCATACTTACAAAATTTGCATGCCTGAGCCACCAAAATGTATAGGGTAAAAACCCTTTAAATGTAAATCAAAAAGTTATTTTACATATTTATATAAAATTCATCGGATGTTATAGATAAACCTGGATGTTACCCAGGGCAACACAGGACTCTCCCCACGTGGTTGGAACTTTTTTTGGAGAAAACTTCACATATTGGATTTCAATGGCCAACTGACAACTGAATTCAAGAGCAACCCAAAATGACATTAAGAACTGTCAATGTAACCTAGTTGTAATATTACTTCAGCCACAACGTTAAAGATTATTTTGAATGTTTTAAGATAAAAAACAGTATCCAATTTACAAATATTAAAAATAAAAGATGTTCACACAATATGAAAAATTTTTCCCTAGAAATAATGCATTAATTAAGTGAAAGACTAAGTTTTCACTCTAATGGCATATAACATATCCCACCAGAATGAAAACAATGGGAACCTTCTCTGGTTACACCTCCGAGGCTTCTACAATTTGCAAGCCATACGGATGCTGAGACTAAGGAAGATGAGGGAATTCTACAATTTACAATTCACGTCACATCTGCTCAGCGCGGTAAAGTTCCAACGAGACTGGTTCCCTTCATACTCCACACAGAGTAAATGTAAATCAAAAATGAATAACCATTTTCAATTTCGTTGCAAAACGAAAATACAGCCGAACCATATTCCAGTCCAATCAGAGAGTGCTGCAAGGACCTCTACCGGTTTCGAAACTTATTAGTCTCTCATCAGGAGGCACATATGCTGCTCTCCCTGATCCAACCAAAACAAACCCCAGCGTGCAGTCCCGAATTGCAACGAACGAAATGGCATAGATGCCCTAGCGGCAACTGCTAGCAAAAGACTAAGTTTTCACTCTAATGGCATATAACATATCCCACCAGAATGAAAACAATGGGGACCTTCTCTGGTTACACCTCCGAGGCTTCTACAATTTGCAAGCCATACGGATGCTGAGACTAAGGAAGATGAGGGAATTCTACAATTTACAATTCACGTCACATCTGCTCAGCGCGGTAAAGTTCCAACGAGACTGGTTCCCTTCATACTCCACACAGAGTAAATGTAAATCAAAAATGAATAACCATTTTCAATTTCGTTGCAAAACGAAAATACAGCCGAACCATATGCCAGTCCAATCAGAGAGTGCTGCAAGCACCTCTACCGAAATTGAAAATGGTTATTCATTTTTCATTAATTAAGTATTCAAATAGGGAAATAAAACGTAAAATAGGTAAAATAGGTAAATAAAAATGTTCTGTAACGTAAACATTTTATTTCCCTATTTGAATACTTAATTAATGCATTATTTCTAGGGAAAAATTTTTCATATTTTGTGAACATCTTTTATTTTTAATATTTGGAAATTGGATACTGTTCTTTATCTTAAAACATTCAAAATAATCTTTAACGTTGTGGCTGAAGTAATATTACAACTAGGTTACATTGACAGTTCTTAATGTCATTTTGGGTTGCTCTTGAATTCAGTTGTCAGTTGGCCATTGAAATCCAATATGTGAGGTTTTCTCCAAAAAAAGTTCCAACCACGCGGGGAGAGTCCTGTGTTGCCCTGGGTAACATCCAGGTTTATCTATAACATCCGATGAATTTTATATAAATATGTAAAATAACTTTTTGATTTACATTTAAAGGGTTTTTACCCTATACATTTTGGTAAATTTTGTAAGTATGGCCTCTTGTTCTTGAAAACCTCTGTCAATTTTAACTTTTATCTCATTTAATTAGGTTATACTTAATTTTAGGGCTTTTAAACACTGATGATGGATTCTTTAATTCGAAAACGTTTTGTATTGTGACCCTTATTTAGGGTATTTTAATATATACCTTTAACAAAAAACTTGGTATTTAAAAAAAATCCAATTAAACTAATATAATCGAACGCAACGGGAGAGAGTAATTGATAGACGGATATGTGAAGAAACTGAAATATCCGATAATTAATTTGGCTTTATGCAGGGCAGATCAACAACAGATGCAATTTTCATTGTAAGGCAACTGATGGAAAAATACAGGAATAAAAAGACCAACGATCATAGGATATTCATTGATCTTGAGAAAGCCTATGATAGAGTTTCTCGAGAGACTCTGTGGTGGGCACTCAATAAGAAAAGAGTCCCTGGCGAAGATGTAAAGATTGTGGGAGATATGTATGAGGGAGTAACGACTAGTGTTAGGACAGGTGTGGGAGAGACTGATAAATTTCAGGTGAAAGTAGGATTGCGCCATGGCTCGGTGCTTAGCTCATTAGTTTTTGACCAGATAACAGCGAAACTACAGGGTAGCATTCCATGATGCCTAATGTATACTGATGATGTAATGTTAAAAGGAAATAGTGAAAAAAACTTAGAAAAAAATCTGGAACAGTGGAGACAAGCTCTGGAGTAAAAAGGTTTAAAACTTAGTAGGACAAGAACAGAGTATTTGGAATGTTCATTTAAAGATGGAGTTACTACAAATAAAATGGTATCTCTGGGTGGTGAAATGATTGTGAAAAGCAATAGTTTTAAGTACCTAGGATCGGTATTACAGAGTAATTGAGAAATGGATGGAGATGCGTGCAGTAGAATTAGGGCTGGATGGATGAAGCGGGGGGTGTAGGGTTGTGTTGCAGAGGTAGTACCTTTTATCGGAACGACCACATCGAGTATCATAGACAGGAGATGGTTCTTGATAACTGGTCCTCTCAAGACACCTAACTCTCACTTATGGCTCCACGTGCCACACCCCGGGCAACTGCATTGGTCTGCAGGCTAAACTAGGTGGGGGTAACCAGATATGGTGAAACTGTAACGTCTGTACCCAGAGTGGGCGGTTACAAACGGCGTCTGACCCAAAGTTGGCAGCCGAAACTCAAGCCTAGAAATGTCATGAAGGAAGGCAACGGCATACCACCTTCATTACTTATTATCCCAAGAGAATCACAATGACGTCATTTAATTATAAAATTTCCGGAGTAATTAACAGTTCCCCAATCGGATCTCCGGGGGGAACACAGTTAAATGATAAAAGCCTAACCCAATTGAACTTCCGAAGTAAAATGAAGATCGGAACATGGAACGTGCAAAATTTGTATGAAGCTGGGAAGCTGACTAACGTAATCCAAGAAGTAAAGAGATTGAAGATAGATGTCTTGGGGATAGCAGAAATATGGTGGCCAGACGTAGGAAGGTGTGCTGTCGAAGGGGCAGTTATGTACTATTGTAAAACCGGCTATGATGTACGGAACTGAATGTTGGGCAGTGAAAAAGAAAGAGGAACAATGAATGCATGTGGCGGAATTGCGAATGCTTGGATGGATGAGTGGAGTGACAAAGAAGGATGAAATTAGAAATCACTATATTAGGGGAAGTCTAGGTGTGGCACCAATTGATGCCAAAATGAGAGAGCATAGGTTAAGATGGTTTGGTCATGTCAAACGTCGAGACGTTAATCACCCAATACGAAGAATAGCTGAAGTGCAGATTTCTGGAAGGAGTAGGAGAGAAAGACCAAAGATGACCTGGGGGAGACGATAAGGCAGGACATGTTGGTAAAGGGGATTAACATTGATATGACCCAATATAGAATTATGTGGAAAAATGCAATTAGGGAAGCCGACCCCGCATAGGGATAAGCCAAAGTGAATGATGATGATGAATAGAACGCAATGATAATGTCAAACAATGATTAGATAATAAGTTTTAAAAGACTTTTATTGGTGTACAAAAATCTCGTTCCTGCTTGGTTCTCACCCCACCACTCGGTTTCCTGCAGGTGTGACAGTTACCTACAGTCAATGATCATTGTAGTGGTAAATTTCAAAAATCTTTCGTTTCGGCTAATCTGTTTTCTATTTTTTTGTTCTAGTTTGAAATGTTTGTTATTTTAATCTCATCCCTAACTTGGTCTTCACATTTTCACTTCGATATTTCTCTTGGTATTGTGTTTGTTGGTTTCCACTAAAGATTTTCTTGCTTGGTTTATCAGATTCCCGTTTTAGGACGTCAACCAGTTCAGCCTTTGTGTCGTACAACTTCTTATTTATTCATTTAGGTTCTTGCCTTGCTATTATACAATCGTCTAAATTACCATTTTTGTATTTATTTCGCCCTTCCTGAACCCAGTATTTATTACCCCAGGAGTATTTTATTTTCTAGAACTTTTAATTTATCTTCATCTCTGTTAATTAGACAAATAGTCTCTGTCTCAAATGTTATGACCGGTCTGATTGCCACTTTGTATTTTCTTGATTTTCGTTTTTTGCTGATTTTTTTATCTTAAAGAATCTCTTGATATTTGTAGTAGGTACCTTCTATTGCCTGCTTTTATTTTTTCACTTGATACCATATAGTCATCATGTGAACAAGTCAATTTCGAGCTCAATGGTTTCTAGAACATAATACATTGGATATTTTAGACATCCATATTAAAGTTCCCATGAAGGATCAACTGTTAGGTTTTTTACCCACATATTTTTGTATTTTGGTGGTTAGCATGTTAGATTCACGTAAGCACTGATGATGATCGGTCATTCGATCGAAAACTAGTTCTGTGATGTAGCCCTTTTTAGGGATTTTAACAAATGTATCTTTTATAAAGGATTTTATCGTTTTTGTAATATATTGTGGTATACAGCCAACTACAGGAAAACTTTTTTCTCGTGGATTTTTATTTTTCGTTTCCTTCTATGCTTCTATTGGTTGAACTGTCCATTATTACTCTTAAGTATTAAGTCTCTACTTTTGAGCTTTAGTGTTTGTTCTAAGTTTTTTGTCTATTATTTTGTTATCATTTTATTAACTCCGGTTTTCTTAATTCCTCTACCTAAAGTTATGTTAAAAGGTATTCTGGACAGACTATCTCCTTATCGTACACCTACTTTGATATTGATCTTTTCCTCATTTCTGTTACTGGCTGTAACTTATGTTACAATGATGTTCATTGCCATTTCTCGTCAATCTAATTAGTTTTGCTGAAAGAATTTTTTTTCTACTATGAAGGTGTCGTATTCGCAGCACTTTTAAATCGATTGCCTTAATATGTATGAGGCATTTATCGTTTACCGTCTTTCGAGTATTTTTCCATCTTGTTTCAGAACATATTTGTTAATATTTTGTATGGAATATTAAGAAGCGTTATCTCTATATATTTGTTGCTAGGTCTACCTTTTTATAATAATAATAATAATAGTAATAGTCTCCGTTTTATACCACTAACACGGGATTATATCAGGGTAGTCTGCTATATCTAGAGCCTACGGAATACAAGGAAGGTAACAGGGCCAGAGATACGCTTTAACCGCCTTTTATTACCCCTGGTTTTACCCAAGGTACCCATTTTATTCAGGCTGAGTCGACCTAGGGCCTATAGACATTTAACCAGCCAGTGGTCGCGCTGTAGTTCCTTCTAGTCTCCTAACTATCCTCCCTCGACAATCTAATAGACTCGTCCACTCAGATAGTGACTCAGTTTTCTTAGTATCACCATATTGTTGAGTCAGTGCGCTTCATGTGAGAGATTCTCTCATCGCGCGACCATATCGGCGTCACCAACTGTGTATAAAAATTAATTTTATTTTTCCCCATAAAACCTAAAATAATATCCTTTTATGATGTATTAAAAGGCGCTATGGATGTGGTCGATGATATGAAAATCCTATATCCTGTTTCACGGGTTAGTTGTAGATGGTCACTTACCATATATTTTTCAATGTTAAATATTGGCGGCATCAATAGTCACATTTTATATAAAGATAATAATAATAAAACAGAAAAACTTCATGTATTTTTAAAGCAAATGGCTTTACGGTTGATGAAACCTCATCTTTTTTGTAAAATTTTGTAAAGGATGGCAACAGTTGGATATGTGAGAGATTATTTCATTCATAGGAGATTCCGACCAATAGAAAGCTACAGAAATCTGAATTAAATCGATAATTTTTGATAATCTCCCGTCGTTAAGTATATTACGTCAGATGCCCTTCGTTGCTACGAAAAAATACATTCAGTGACATTAATGACAATTAATGTTTTAAAAATTATAAAAGTGATGACTTTCAATCGTCAAATATTTATAAAAACTGTGTGTTTAATGGTACTTACATAAATAAATTACAATAACATTTTGGTTTTGAACAGTTTTATTCATGAAATAATCGCAACAAATTGCACTCCACCTCTGAAATTAATATAGAATTTTTGCTCTCGTGACACTTTGGCATAATTTCACTCGCCTTCGGCTCGTGAAATTAAAACTGTCAAAGTGTCACTCGGGAAAAATTCAATAATTTCAGAGCTCTTGTGCAATTACTACTGAAAATCTCACGCGCGACCACTCGCGTAACAACCGACCTAGCGACCAATGCCGAGTTAATAGTGTCAAGATATTCTCGCCGGCGCCGGCGCTGGAATTCGAACCCCGGCCTACCTGCGTCGAACAGAAAACATACTACCGCCTGAGCTATCTGGGCTTATTTTATCCTTTTTTATAAATGCTTATAATATGTCTATTTCTCCCCGCATGGGCATGTTTTCTTTTTCGCAAATATCTTTTATAAGTGTATACATACATCTGCCCTGGCTCCTTCTCTTGATTTCAAACATTCCACTAGATCAATAAATTATTTATACGAAGCATTAGCTCTTTTTCCGTTTTTTCGTCATTGAATCTTTTCTTCTTCTTTTAGCCCATTTCTATCCAACTTTGGACATAGGCCTTCCCCAAATCTTTCCATTTCCGTCTGTCCTTGGCTTCGTTTTTGCAGTTAGTTCCTGCAGCTTTTACAATATCGTCTTTCCATCGCATCTGAGGTCTTCCTCTTCCTCTTCTTCCTGTCCACGGTCTCCAGTTTTGTATTTCAGCATTCCATCTTTTATCTTCCTGTCTCGCATTGTGGCCCGCAAATCTCCATTTTAATCCTGTTATATGTTCAGTTACATGTTTTACTTTTGTTTTCTCTCTTATCCATTTGCTTGATTTTCTGTCTTGTAGTTTTATTTCCAACATGGATCTTTCCATTTTTCTCCGAGTTGTTTCAATTTTGTTTATGTTGGCCTTTGTTAATATCCATGTTTCTGATCCATGCGTCACAACAGGAAGGATGCACTGGTCAAATACACGGGTTTTTAGGTACTGTTGTATTTTTATGCTTTTTAGTATCCATCTTAGCTTTCCAAATGCTGCCCACGCCAATCGGATTCTTCTCTGTACTTCAATTGTTTAGTTCTCTTTAATAGCTTTGATTATTTGACCCAGGTATATATTCGTCAACAACCTCAATATTGACATTATTTATATTTACATTTATTCTGTCGTTTGTATTTGTCATGATTTTGGTTTTACTTATGTCCATTTTTAATCCTGTCTTCTCCGATGAGTGTGCTAGTTGAGTCAGCATTGTGGCTAGTTCTTCTTGGTTGGTTGTAATAAGGACAACATCATCGCAATATCTGAGGTGATTGAGATTCTTCCCGTTTATGTTAATACCCATGTCTTCCCATTCCAGTTCTTTAAAGACGTCTTCCAGAGCTAAGGTGAAGAGTTTTGGGGATATTACATCTCCTTGTCTTACTCCTCTATGTATTTCTATGGAATTAGTTTTGTTTGTTTTATTTTCCCATTCGACTGTCTTAGTTGCTGTTTTATAGATGTTATGTAAGAACTCTTACTGAATCGTTTGCTGCCATTATAATGCTAGGTTTATAGTTTCCAAAATGTGTGGCTCAACCTTTTTTTTACTGAAATAAATGAAATAAATGGCGACTCGATTCTTTTTTACTGATTTTTAGTCTCTAATATTGTTTTTTGCTAATTCATTGTTTGTTTCCATATTCAAATATTTCTTGATTATTTTTGTTTATTTCTATTGAGTCCACTTGTTTATTAATCCATTCCAATTTCTACCTTTTGTATAATTTTGGTACTTTTTGTTTTGCATATTTATACTGGGTGAGGCAAATAAAGGGCCTATTAGAAATATCTCGAGAACTAAAGGCAACAGAATCATGAAAATTGGAATAAAGGGGTTTTGAAGGATGTTCTATTAAATGAAAATATTTTCATCTCTTTGCAACTTCCGGTTATACCGGATGTTGCTTATAACTTCGTGTTTTTAAATGGGACACCCTGTATATTTTTACATTCTTGGATTCTCTTCGATGTCTTCTTTCTTAAAATATGAGGTTTTGTAATATTATACAGGGTATTTTAAAAGATAATTACGTTTTTTTATTAATTTCGTAGCAACATTCACACCCTGTAGAATTTTAGTAGCTTGACATCTAAAACTCTACTTACGTTCAAATGATTTTTAATATACTCTACTATTGTTAAGAATCATTAGTATAGCTAAATTTTTAATTTTAGTATACAGGGTTGGTCGAAACTCGGAATGAGTATTTTCTGAGTTTTCTTAAATGGAACACCCTGTATTTTAGTATTGTAATGAAATGATATTTTATGGTACTTTTTTATTTCTTAAGCATTCCCTATACCTAACTGCTTTAATTTGTGCTTAATTGTTAATCGCACCAACAATCTTAACTACGTAGGTATTTTGATAGCTAAGCCATTATTGGTAATTGGACCAGTCTGGTTTAATATGTATTTATTGCTGAAAAATTATTTGGAATTGAGTACTTTCACGGCCAACCTAATAAAATTTTACGTATTTTTTGTTGCAATTAATGTTTAGCTTCAATCACCGATAACTCACAAATTATAGCAGATAGGTATAGGGAATGCTTAAGAAATAAAAAAGTACTATAAAATATCATTTCACTACAATACAAAAATACAGGATGTTCCATTTAAGAAAACTCAGAAAATACCCATTCCGAGTTTCGACCAACCCTGTATACTAAAATTAAAAATTTAGCTATGCTAATGATTCTTAACAATAGTAGAGTATATTAAAAATCATTTGAACGTAAGTAGAGCTTTAGATGTCAAGCTACTAAAATTCTACAGGGTGTGAATATTGCTACGAAATTAATAAAAAAAACGTAATTATCTTTTAAAATACCCTGTATAATATTACAAAACCTCATATTTTAAGAAAGAAGACATCGAAGAGAATCCAAAAATGTAAAAATATACAGGGTGTCCCATTTAAAAAAACGAAGTTATAAGCAACTTCCGGTATAACCGGAAGTTGCAAAGAGATAAAAATATTTTCATTTAATAGACCATCCTTCAAACCCCCTTTATTCCAATTTTCATGATTCTGTTGCATTTAGTTCTCGAGATATTTCTAATAGGCCAGTTATCTGCCTCACCCTAATGTAAAATATTCCATAGATAAAATGCTTGAAAACTATGGACCTAATAAATTAATAGACGTGTAATGTTGTAGGCTATAAAAAATATCAATTAATTTACATACTGCTAGCAAGTTTAGATTAATAATAATATACATCGAAAAAATTAAGTGTAACGGAATTTAGAAACAGAAATTTTGATGTAAATATTCATAAGGAAACTATTAGACTATATGTAAAATCTACTGCTAATGTTGTTTATATTAAAACGGTAAAATTTGAAGTAATTTTCTCTACCACAGACCGTCAACAGGTAGACAGCAGCTTTCACTAGCCACAAAAATTATAACCTGAACATTCGCTTATAGAAATAAACTTATGTCACGATTGGCGGCATAAGTAATACTAACTGTAAATTGCTGCATAATAATTGCAATATTTTTAACAATTTTAGTAAACTAGTAATATTTTAATTGGATGCAAACGGCTGCATCGAGAGAGAAGTTCCGTATTTGAAATTATTTCAACTACGAAACCGAAGTGATTAATATGCAGTTATTCTGGTTATGAAATGCCATAACAAAACTCTTATATTCTGGAGCATAGGGGGATTAGTACATATATTATACACTTTTGTGTCCTCTCGGTACCTTGACGTTTTTGTGTTTTGTTTTCACCCAATTTTGAAAAAATGGCAAAACGTTGAATTATCCACGGTCGGTCTGTCCGTCCGTGTACACAACTTCCCTGTAATTATACCAGGTAGAATTACAAATGAGGTATCGAATGGAAGCTTATAATCCAGGGATGGTACTAAAGGTGAGAAATTTGACTTAGATCTTCCGGTTTTAAAAATACAACCGGAAGTACTGTTTCAAAGTCAGCGGAATAGTGCAAGCGGTATATTATTTGAAGCAAGACGAGAACAAATATATATTTCCGGTTTTATGACTGTCTGTCCATCTGTCCATCCGTCCGCGAATATAACTCCTCCGTCATTATACCCGGTAGAATGACAAGTGAGGTGTCGAATGAAAGCTTATAATCCAAGGATGGCACTAAAGGTGAGAAATATGACCTAGGACTTCCGGTTTTAGAAATTCAACCGGAAGAACTGTTTGAAAGTCAGCGGAATAGTACAAGCGATATACTATTCGAAGCGCCTTAGCAAGACAGAACAAATATATACTTTAGGTTTCATGAATGCCATTGAATATCGAATTAAAAGCACTCTACACTCTACAATGACGCTGATATTGTCCAAGAAATTATCATAGCGACTAAGATGGACAGGCCACGTGCAAAGATTTGATACCGAGAGACTTGTAAAACTGGTATGGGAGGAGATTACTATAGGCAAAAGACCACTCGTACATCCCAGAATGCGATGGAGAGATAACATCCAAGCAGATCTCCGGAAAATGAACATCCCGTTTGACCCTTGGCTAATGGAAGATCGAACAAATTGGAAAAAAGTTGTACAGTAAACCAAGACCCACCCACGGTTGTACCGCTACGTGATGATGATGATGAAATAGTCTTCTTCTTCTTCTTATGCAATCCACTAATGGATGTTCGCGATCACGTTTGACCATTTTTCGCTATCCCTTGCAGTATGTATTAGGTCTCCTATGTTCTTAGTCCTGTCCATTGTTTGACATTACGGAGCCATGACATTTTCTTCCTGCCCACTCCCCTTCTTCCTTCGATCTTTCCTTCAATTAAGGTTTGCAGAAACTGGTATCTTTCATTTCCAATTAGGTGCCCCAAGTATGCCGTTTTTCTCTGTTTAATTGTGCATAGCAGTTGTCGTTCTGTACAAATTCTTCGCAGGATTTCTTCGTTTGTTATTCTTGCGGTCCAGGGAGCTTTAAGGATTCGTCGATAGATCCACATCTCAAATGCCTATAGCTTATTCACTGTGTTTATTTTTAAAGTCCATCCTTCCATGCCATATAGGAGCACTGACCATATATAGCATTTTGTGAATCTTAGTCTTAGGTTTAGGTCAAAGTCAGAGTTCGTAAAGACGTTTCTGAATTTCATGAATGCACTTCTGGCCCTTTCTATCCGACATTTAATTTCCATATCCGACATTCAGTCTTCACATAGCCAGGTTCCCAGGTACTTAAACTTTCTTACGCGCTCTACATCTTGGTTGTTATATGCTAGTCTTGCATTTTGATGTTGACATAATGGACGGCTGATTATAAGGAACTTCGTCTTTTTTATGTTGATGCTAAGGCCCATATTCTCGCTATGCTCTCCAATTTTATTAAGAAGGTTTTGCAGGTCTTCTATATTGTCTGCTATTAAGACCGAGTCATCCGCATATCGTATATTATTGACCCAGGTACCATTTACTTTGATGCCGCTTTCGCATTCCTCAAGAGCTTCCTGGAAGATACTTTCTGAATATAAATTGAACAGTAGTGGGGAGAGAATGCATCCCTGTCTTACACCTCTGAGAATTTTTTGAGCTTGCGTTGTTTCATTATCCACCTTGACGACAGCTGTTTGATTCCAGTAAAAAGCTTCTATGCAACGAATGTCTTTTTGATCTATGTCGAGTTGTTTTAGTATATGTACGAGTTTATGATGTTGTACTCGATCGAAGGCTTTTTCATAATCTATAAAGCACATCATTACATCTTTCCTTTGATCGTGGCAGTTCTGAGTTAGCACTTGGGTTGCAACTAGTGCTTCCCTGGTACCCAGGCCTTTTCGAAATCCAAATTGTGAGCACCCAGTAACCTTATCGCATTTTGTGGAGATTCTGTAGTGAAGAACTTTGAGGAATATTTTTAAAGAATGGCTCATCAGACTTATCAGTCGATGGTCTTGACACTTGGTTGCGTTGTTCTTTTTTGGCCAAGGGATAAAGGTAGATACAAGCCATTGGACAGGGAATTTTCCTTTTTTATAGATTTGGTTGAAAAATCTTTGGAGTATCGTAATTCCCTTTTTATGAAATCGTATGAAATAGTATAAGCGATATATTATTCAACGTCCCTTAGCAAGATGGGAACAAATGTATACTTTTGGTTTTTATTTAATTTCCGGTTAAAAAGTTCTAACAGGAAGTACTATATTATAATCGCAGAAATAGTACATGTGACATATAAGTGTATTAGAAAGTTGAACTCTAATCCTTTAGTTTCGGTTTAGAAGTAATTTCTGTTTAAACAATTATGACCGAAAGTTTAATAAAAATGACTCAAAATTAGTGAAATAGTCTATCAATCGACGCTAAGTTACACGAACAGTTCAATTATCGACTTCCAGTTCTACTTTCGGTTACTATGGGTGAAAACCTAGGACTTATGAAGCCCAATTAGTTGTTTTGCTGGATCGATTCGACTTTTTTCGATGATACTAAGCTGAAAACCCGTAGATAGTTTGTTACTAATAATTTAGTTGTGTAAATTATTGTATCTTCTAAAGAATTAGATATATTAAATCTTACCAAAATGAAAATTGTTCCTTAAAAAAATGAACAGAATAGCGTTTAGTGAACTTTGATCCGATTATGGCAACCGGAGTCATAGCAAAACTTCGTTAAAGACAATTTAAAAATTGGCATTCGATTTGGCTTTTCAAGTACAGCGCAGCTTTCATAATATTGTTATGAAGCTATTTGGGTATGGCATCTTATGCAATTTACTATTTTAGTGTTAGAAATAAGTCACAATTTTAGTTAGAAATCAGCTTTTATACGTGCGATTAACTTTCAAATCCCGCTCATCTTAAAAGTAGTTGCAACGAATATACAGAGAGAGTCTGTAAAGTGGAATAAATTCAATATCTTAAATACTAATTGTTTTTTTGGAAAATGCTCAGACCCGTCGATTAGTATTTCAAATTGTCCTTTTTGACATTCAATAATAATGTATACAGGGTGTCCCAATTTAGAGATATGACGTCATCGTCGATTTTCTTAAATGGCAACACTGTCATTTTGATAGCTAATTTGATAGGGTTTGTAAAGTTATACATAACTGCAAAATATCAAATTTTTATTCTCTACCATTTACAAGATAATAGAAAATAACAAAGTTATATCTGTAATTTGGAATATATTCAATAATTAAAATACTAACTGTTTTTTTGAAAAATGCTCAGACCCGTCGATTAGTATATCAAATTGTCCTTTTTGACATATAATAATAATGTATACAGGGTGTCCCAATTTAGAGATATGACGTCATCGTTGATTTTCTTAAATGGCAACACTGTCATTTTGATAGCTATTTTAATAGGGTGTGTAAAGTTATACACAACTGCAAAATTTCAAATTTGTATTCTCTACCATTTAGATGATAATAAAAAATAACAAAGTTATGAAAAAGAAGTAATCAACTAATAATTGAATTTAATTATTTCAATAAATTAAGCAAAAACTCATAATGTTGCCCTCAATTATTGTCAAATTGTCAATGGGCAACGTTATGAGCATTTGCTTAATTGAAATAAATAAATTCAATTACACAGGTTTACAAAAAAAAATAAACTGTGGTCTATTTGACGAAACCATATGACAAGGGGGTTTTTGGGGTCGCTGATCACAAATCCGGGATCCGTTGATCTCTATCACATCAGGTAAAGGTCATTTCAAGGTCAAATCAAGATAAATCGATAATCGCTCTGAAAAAGTATATTAGGGGTTTTTAGGGTCGCTGATCACGAATCCGGGTACCGCTACCTTCTCTCACGTCTAGCTTAAGGTCAAATCAAGATAAATCGACACGATCGCTTTGAAAAAGTATATTAGGGGGTTTTTGGGGTCGCTGATCACAAAACTAGGGTCCGTTGAGCTCTACCGCGTCAGTAAAGGTCATTTCAAGGTCAAATCAGTTTTGTGATCAGCGACCCAAAAAAATTCCTAATATACATTTTCAGAGCGATTGTGTCCATTCATCTTGATTCGACCTTGAAATGACCTTGATCTAGACGTGAGAGAGGTCAGCGGACCGCGGATTCGTGATCAGCGACCCCAAAAACCCCCTAATAAACTTTTTTAGAGCGACTGTCGATTTATCTTGATTTGACCTTGAAATGACCTTTACCTGATGTGATAGAGATCAACGGACCCCGGATTCGTGATCAGCGACCCCAAAAACCCCCTTGTCATATGGTTTCGTCAAATAGTCCACAATTTATTTTTTTTTGTAAACCTGTGTTATTATTTGATTACTTCTTGTTCTTCATAACTTTGTTATTTTCTATTATCTTGTAAATAGTAGGGAATAAAATTTTGAAATTTTTCAGATGTGTATAACTTTACACACGCTATCAAAATAGCTATCAAAATGATAGTGTTGCCATTTAAGAAAATCAACGATGACGTCATATCTCTAAATTGGGACACCCTGTATACATTATTATTATATGTCAAAAATGACAATTTGATATACTAATCGACGGGTCTGAGCATTTTTCAAAAAAACAGTTAGTGTTTTAATTATTGAATATATTCCAAATTACAGATATAACTTTGTTATTTTCTATTATCTTGTAAATGGTAGAGAATAAAAATTTGATATTTTGCAGTTATGTATAACTTTACAAACCCTATCAAATTAGCTATCAAAATGACAGTGTTGCTATTTAAGAAAATCGACGATGACGTCATATCTCTAAATTGGGACACCCTGTATACATTTTTATTGAATGTCAAAAAGGACAATTTGAAATACTAATCGACGGGTCTGAGCATTTTCCAAAAAAACAATTAGTATTTGAGATATTGAATTTATTCCACTTTACAGACTCTCTCTGTATGTATACTTTCTTACGTCTATTAGTAGTTATTTGAGCTGAGACAAAACTTTCCAAAATTACTTTATTTTTATTAATTATTATTGCTTTTTTTATTTAGAAAACACACATATCCCACATCAACCACGCAGGGTATTAGTGGAGAAACTTACACAAGAATTCATTTTATTTACATTAAATAGATGTATATAAACGTAAATCTTTAAAAAAATTATTACATGGTCAGTGTTTACGGTTAAAGTGCTTTTGATGTCATCTGAGATTCCATATTTTCTTCTTGTTTCTTCGTAGTACTGGCAGTCAATCAGAATATGCTTCACCGTCAATGGGAGAGAACAATTTCTGCAAGTTGGAGAAGATTCTTTGTTGATTAAGAATTTATGGGTCAATTATTATTGCTATGGCTTAATTTTGTTCACATCTCTTATAAATAAAACTTAACTCACAACTTTTTCGTGAAATTTTTAATAGTTAATTTGCATATTTTGCAATTGTTTCTAATGGTAGGGGAGCAAAGTATGCTACATGTGCAGTCACTCGAGCGCTGTGGGGACCTATTGGGTTGTGATTATTAGGTCCTAAAACCGAATAAAGTTAAGTAAAATTTTCCATGGGGACTTGCAATTTTTTAATTTAATTTTCCATTTCCAACAATCGTTTTTTGCGACTATAGCGCCATCTATCCATAATTCGAAAAAATGTTTCGAATAAAAGTTGCTTATTTTTACGTAAAGAATCCAAAACTGCAATAAACATTTGGAGCTCCTATTTATGATTTTTAAGTAAATCCCCCCCACCTACTTGGGGGCTCATGTTTGGTACCATTCGATAAACTTTTCAAAAATATTGAATAAGTGTATTTTGCAGTTTTTCGATCTGCTGTTACGAAATATCGCAGGATTTGTATTTAAAATTTTAAATTTACCCCTCATCCCCCTCCATGGGGGTCATGTTTGGTATCATTCGATAAATTTTTGAAAAATATTGAAAACGTAGTTTTTAGTTTTTCGATCTGACGTTCATTTCGCGAAATATTCGCTTTTTTTTGTGAAACTTTTTGACTCACCCATTTCCTCACGCCCCTCTCAAATAGTCAGATTTTTGAAATATACACTCTTTTGCATGTACTTAACTTACCTTATCTTAATCTGACAATTTCGAGTATTTTTAAGGATAGATTTTTTTCGGGCCCCCCTTAACGAACTCCCCTGTGTTAAGAGCAAATATATGGTAGAGTTACATCTACAGGATACCAGGTTTCTCCTCATATTATAATCTCACTCGAGTAACTGCAAAAATCCCCGCTTGGGCACCTCTACCATAACGAAATTTGTATAACTCCGGTTCTAACAATCTGATCAAAGTTTGCCAAACGCCATTTTGTTCATTTTTTCAAAAGAAACAATTTTCTTTTTGTTAAAATTAAATACACATCTCTAATAGTTCGGTAGATTCAATCATTTTAACAATTAAATTGTTACTAACAAAATAATTTGATTTGAAGTGTTCATAATTTGCAGTGCTATTGGTGATAATTTGTGATAGCCATAACGATAAATAAATAGCAAGTTTTTTGGAAGTTTTCGGAATAAACTTAGAGCGTCCAGTTTCGAGCATAAAAAATTAATCGCGCGTTATTTTTACGCACCGCAATAAAATATTGCTTATCAGAAATAATTAAATTGATTCCTAATATATAATACTTTTAGTATTTTTTTTTGGTTTTTTGTTAATTTTTATTTATTGAACTTTGACACATCATTTATTTCTAAGACGGTACGAAGTTCGGGTCAGCTAATTATATATATAATCTTAAAATCAACAATAATCAATTGATTTCCAGATAAAACAAACTGTTCTATGGTGCTTCTCAGAGGATTTTTTCAGCGCGATACAAGTGACAGAAAAAAAGGTACGTCCGTGATGCATCCACATTTATAACATTCATTCTAGTTGTTGACAGATGGCGCTATAATCGGAAAACAACATGATTTAGGTATTTACCCATTATTTACCTATTACATATCTATACTCTATCTATACGACTAAAATTTAAAGTTATTCTCAGTCTTTCAGTGTGTCATTAATAAAGACTGGATTATATGCAAAATGCATATGCATATATATGCTGCATATTTCTCATGTTTTTCATAAATGCATATGCCTTGCATATTTGGAGATTTAAGAGCATATAAATGCATATTTTGATGGGAATTTACTCTACCCCATTTAAAAATAAGGTATATATTAGTAACATCAACATCCATTAAAATAAAATGTGAAAGTAAATATTTTGCTGTTAAGCTCCTTTGTTGTTGTACCCATAAACATAATGGGCGTTATTTATAGCTGCAGGTATCATTATCCGGATATTTAAGATTTATAGACTTCTCAGAATTTACAAATTACCTAAGTAAATACCGATTATATTTTGAATAACATTACAAATATTACCTGTACTTTCTGCTGGTGTCGGCCAACTATGAATTATTCTGGGAAAACCAACCAAAACGAAATTTTAAGGCAGCGTTGCCAATTTAGCTTATTTTATGCTAGATTTGGCATATTTTTGTGTTGTTTAGCTTATTTATTTCTTGTTTAGCATATAGCATATTTTCTAGCATATTAAATAATATAAAAATTATTTAGTAAAAATCGAAAATCTTCTAATTCAGAACAAATTTTTATGTTGGCCTTACAATTACTAAAACAACTTAGGAACTCTCTCACAGGAACTTGAAACTGATATCAGTGAGTCAAATCTGATTCCTAACAAAAAATGTTTAACCATTCACACATACACACCTACATCAGCAAATCCCTTCGCCTTCAATAATGTTTATATTAGTACTTATGTCTGTGGACCATGAGATTACTATTAACTACAGGATCATGTTTCAGCATTTTTTAAAACAAATAATTTATCTGTACTGGGTTATGCTTGCTATAGGGATTTTTTATTAGTTGATAATGGAATACCTACTGTTGAACTGATCATTCCATCATTCTTGTGAGGTTTGGCAAATACTATATTGGTCGAGTTGGCAACACTGTTTTAAGGGTAGGATAGATTATTTTATTTTATGAATGGTTAGTCTTAAATCAATCGCCGATTATTCAACTTTTGTGATTGCAAGTTATTGACTATACTGTGTAAAAAAATCATTTTATTATTATTGTGAAAATGCCTAAAGTAGCAAGGGAAAAATCAAGTCTTCTCAGAAGTTGGATTGGAAGTAACAATCATCTAAAAGTTATCGACAGTGAAAGTATGTTTTGCACCATTTGTGATAAAAAGGTAAGTTCTCCACTTCAATAGATTTTTAAACTTATCAAACTTCTTTGCACATCTATGTGTCTGTCTATTCTAAAATGACAAACCGTCCCATTTCTTCAAAAACTGTTTTTTAAAGTTCGCAACGGTTTGGCTTATACAGAGCGAGGTGTTGAGAGTGGCCCACCCTGTATACTACGGTACACTGACTGTACTTTATTGTTTGACGATTTCAATTTCACTTTGAGAAATAAAAAAAAATTGGGGGAGGTTTAAAAAGTTTGATCATTTTAATGTAGGTATCTATTTACGAAAACATCTAAAACATCATTATCATTATATTCCAGATTCCATGTCAAAAGAAATTCCAAGTAGTTCAACACATAAAAACTTCACTTCACCAAACTAAGCTATCAAAAAATGATAATAAACCTCGCCAGCAGATTCTACAGAACAGTTTGCAGATTCAGAATACGTCAGTTGGGCAAGAAACCTTTGCAAAGGATTTATGCCATTTTTTTTTGAACTGCAATATCCCTCTGCACAAGTTAGAACATAAATCGTGTCAAAACTTTTTAAAAACTTATTGCAAGATTAAAGATAAACCAGCTCAAATACCAAGTTCTTCAACTCTTCGGAAAAAATATGTCAGTGCATGTTACAAAGATGTGATGACGAGTATTAAAAATCAGTTAAAAGCCGATTATCTTTGGATTTCCGTCGACGAAACAACGGATACAAAGGGTCGACAAATTGCGAATCTAATTGTTGGAGTTCTTAACGACTCTGGCGATTTTAAAAACTCATACTTAATTAGTGTAAAATGTTTGGAAAAAACAAACTATGCTACAATAGCTAGATTTGTTAACGAATCCCTAACAAATTTTTTTTTACCTGATCAAGTACCATTTGAAAAAATATTATTAATGCTTAGTGATGCCGCCTCATATATGATGAAAGCTGCATCCAATCTTAAAATCTTTTTCCCTAATTTAATTCACTGTACATGTTTGGCGCACGGCCTAAACAGAGTTGCAGAGAAAGTTAGAATTGAATTTCCCAATGTAAACACCTTAATAAATAATGTAAAAAAAGTATTTCTGAAAGCACCACTACGTGTACAGGTATATAGGGAGATGCTTCCCGATATTCCTTTACCACCAGAACCAGTATTAACCAGATGGGGAACTTGGCTTAAAAGTGCTATATTTTTATCTGAACACTACGACGACATCAAAAGCGTTATTTCAAGTTTTGATCCGACTTGTACCGCTATTGATAACTGTCAAAATATTTTTAAAGAAAAGTCTATTAAAAATCAATTGTTGTATATAAAATCGAATTTCGATATCATTGAAAGTTCAATTACAAAATTAGAGGCTCAAAATTTATGTCTTCACAATAGTATGTCTATTGTTGATTCGGTTAAACAGAAAATAACAAATCTGAATGGGGAAATTGGAGTAAAAATTAAAGATAAACTTGATGACGTTTTAAACAAAAATGAGGGTTTCACTTTATTGCGTTCAATAAATAATATAATCAATTTTGGAAACTTCGATGAAAATATTAATATGGATCCGTCTCTAATAGCAAAGTTTAAATATGCCCCAATTACATCTTGTGACGTTGAGAGATCTTTTTCTGCCTATAAACAAATATTAACAGATAGAAGACATAATATTAGTTTAGAAAATATGAATCAATATATGATTATTTATTGTAACAATAAAAATATGTAAATTTGTTTTATTGTACTCTTTTTATAATATTAGTTTAGAAAATATGAATCAATATTGTAACAATAAAAATATGTACATTTATTTTATTGTACTCTTATTTATCTTGTGGTCAAAATAAAATATTTTGCCGTTTTATTTGTCACAAAACCTGAAGTTAAAAAAATATATTAAGAAATAATAATACAATTTGGTTTAAATTCAAACCTATTTATTTATTTTTATTATTTTTTATTTATTTATGTATTTAACGTAAACCATAAAATTATTCATATAAAAATAAGTGCATATATAAATGCATATTTGCATGTTAATTGTGCATATTCAGCTTGTTTTAAAATGCATATTGCATGCATATTTTAGACATTTTTTAGTGCATATTTTCCAGTCTCTAGTCATTAACGACGTAATATATGATTTTAAGAATGTAGAGAATCATAGCATGACATTTTAGTTAAATCTGACAGTTGTCAGAATCGTAATCGTAATTTGGTATAAAAACAAATCAATTGTGTTTATTTCATTTATAAAAAGGTATGTTCTTTGAATTGTATAGTCTCATAAATTGTAAATATTATAGTCGTATAGATAATACATAAATCATTTTTTGTTCGATTATGCTCCATCTATAAACAACTAGAATAAATGTTATAAATAACTTTAATCACGGACGTACCTTTTTTTCTGTCACTTCCAATTTAATGCGTTAGAAAAAAATCGAAAAACTGTGACGCACTGAAAGATGCCTCTGAGAAGGAGTATAGCAAAGACATTTAGATATCGACGTAATTATAATAGTTCCCCTTGGACCGTTCTATCATTAGTCCGCAAAAGCTAAATTTGAGTTAAAGTGATCTTGATTAAAAAAGTTCTGTATACAGGGTGGCCGCGAAAACTAAGCTGACTCATTATAAGGAACTATCAAAACATTTTTAAAAAACCCAGTGACAAGTCAATTTTTTATTGAAAAGGGATACCTTTTTCCGGTATTTTCGATTATATTACTTTAATTCCTAACCCTTTAATCAGTTTTTTTCGTCACTTCTCAGACCTGCGGTGAATAACATTATAATAGCTGATATGATAGTGGATATGGTACGAATAGAAGAGAATAATAAATACGCTTTGTTCATTTAACTAATTTTATAGAGGCGTTAATATAAACATTGTAAAGAGCGTAGTAATGGAAATAATCCGTTGATTCTTAAAAAATGGTTTTTCACGGATATTCAAATTTTTAGTGGCCTGAAGTATATTATGATGAACCAACGGAACTTACTATTTTTTTACACAATGAAGAATGCAATGCTTAGTCGCAATAGAAACCTTAAAAGGAAGAAAAATTATCTGTCACGAGTTTCTTTTTTTTATTTTTCTTGAAACAGGAAGTAAAATTTCAAATTCTGAATTATTTCATTTTTCTGCAATTTTCAAATTGTTGGTTTACTTACTTCTTGGTCATTTCCTTGTTTTAGCAAAAAAATAGAGAAAAGCCATAAAAAATTTAAGTAAACATGCATTCTAAATACGAAACCAACGAGTAATTGTTTTAGTTTTAATTAAAAAACAATAATGTATTAGAAGAAGTATGTTTATAAGTAGTATTGTACTCTTCTTCTTTATGTGCCGTCTTCTACCGAAGGTTGGCGACCATCAAACGATAGGTTTCTCTGTTTTGTGCCGCATGTATTATGTTCGCAGCTTCTGGTATTTGAAACCATTCTCTCAAGTTTCTCAGCCAGGATTTCTTCTTCCTGCCCAAACCTCTTCTACCTTCAATCTTGCCTTCGACGATAAGCTGTAGCAGACTGTACTTATCATTACGGAACACATGGCCCAGGTATGACGCTTTCCTCCTT
The DNA here is from genome assembly GCF_917563875.1 of Diabrotica virgifera virgifera. Classification (NCBI taxonomy): domain Eukaryota; kingdom Metazoa; phylum Arthropoda; class Insecta; order Coleoptera; family Chrysomelidae; genus Diabrotica; species Diabrotica virgifera. The sequence goes on along the minus strand of NC_065445.1, from coordinate 180,057,592 downwards.
TTAACAGTTGTTAACAATTCCAACTCTTTACCCATTCGTCTCAATACCTCTGTGTTGGTCACTCTGTCTGTCCAAGGAATTCTCAGTATGCGTCGATAAAGCCACATTTCTAGAGCCGCTAACTTCTTTATAGTTGCTGCTGTTAACGTCCACCCTTCCACTCCGTAAAGTAGCGTAGAGAGTACATAGCATTTTGTGGCGCGCCATCGGAGGTTAACGCTTAGGTTGCGGTTGCTTAAGAGCTTTCTCATTTTTATGAATTTGGATCTTGCTATTTCAATTCGGATCCTAATCTCTACGTCTGGGTCCCACTTATCATTTACTGTATATCCCAGATATTTAAATCGGTGTACTCTTTCAATACGTTCGGCTTCAATATTCAGGTCGATATGTTGAATGTTCTTTTTACTGATCACCATAAATTTAGTTTTCTTTCTATTGATCTTCAGTCCAAATTGGTTGCCAGTTGTATTTACTCTATTTAGCATCATCTGTAAATCTTCGATGTTATCGGCTAGTATAACAGTATCATCTGCATATCGAAAATTACTTATTGGTACGCCATTAATCTTGATGCCCTCATTGTACTCTTCTAGTGCCTCTAGAAATATTTGTTCCGTGTACACGTTGAAAAGCAGTGGCGAAAGAATACAGCCCTGTCTAACCCCTCTAGAAATGGTTATGTTTTCACTCACCATATGTCCATTCTTTATGTGGGCTGTTTGATTCCAATATAGATTTTTTATAATCTGGATGTCCTTAGTGTCAAGTCCTGAAAGATATAATAGTTCTATGAGTTTGTCATGTTTGATAGTATCAAATGCTTTCTCATAGTCGATAAAACAGGCGTAAACATCTTTCTGTTGATCCAGGCATTTTTGAATCAAGACTTGTATTGCAAATAGGGGCTCTCGAGTTCCAAAACCGCATCTAAAACCGAACTGTGTTTTACTTATGCTGTGTTCTAATTTTGCTCGTATTCTGGAATGGATAATACGCAAGAATACTTTAAGGGTATGACTCATTAAACTTATAAGGCGATATTCGCTACACGTCTTAGAATTGGATTTCTTGGGAAGGGGCACAAATGTAGATTTCAGCCAGTCCGATGGAATTTGACCAGTATCGTATATCTTATTGAACAGTTTCAATACTACATTCATGTTGTTCTCGTTAAAAACTTTTAAAAATTCGACTGGTATTTCATCGTATCCTGTTGCTTTCCCATCTTTCGTTTGATCTATAGCTTTTATCACCTCACTTTTCAATATTTTTGGTCCATTCAGATCAAGAGAGTTCGTAGAAATATGACGATAATCCGTAAACAAATCTTTTATGTAAATTGCCCAAGTCTGTAACTGTTCTTCTTTATCTACAATAAGTTTGTTGTTCTCGTCTATTAACTTACCAAACTGTTTTTTCTTGTAAGTATAAGAAAACTCCTTAATTTTTTTATGCATGTTAAAACTATCGTGTCTTCGTTCTAGCTCTTCTATCTCTTGACATTTTTCTTGTAACCATTTCTCTTTGGATTCTTTTATCTTTCTGCTGACAGTTCTATCCAGTTCTTTATATTGTTCGGGATTTTTCTTATTTTCCCTCCTTCTGCCCATGAGGTGTAATATTTCATCTGTCATCCATTCGTTCTTCTTCTTCCGCTCGTAGTCACCAATTACTTCTTTCGCACCGTTGCATATAGCGTCCCTTAAGTTGATCCAGTCTCTTTCAATATCATCCGTATTTGTTGTTAAAGCAACATTACTATTAATGCTATTTGTAAGCTTGACTTTTATCTCGGGATTTCTAAGTTGATCCATATCTAATCTTTTGTTATTCTGTTTCTGGATTAAGGTTTTTAGTCTGACTCGTAATTGGGCTACAAGAGGATTATGGTCAGAGTTTATATCAGCTCCAGGATATGTTTTGGCTGATATTATTGCGTTACGGAATCGTTTGTATTGTACTAACCTATGTATATACATACATAACATTTATATTAAACATTAACTAAAGTAATAAAATATTTTTTACTGAATTTTTTAATGAATGCTTTGTTCAAACCAGCCCACAAACAAAGAGAAAATGTTCATTTAAACTAATAACCTATGTATTTTTATTAGTCAATTTCACTTAAACAAGACATCAAATTCAATTGAGCGTATTTTTTAGAACTTCCCTCTAATATCTAGGTACCTTACACAAGAGAAAGCATAATTTCTTCTAAGCTAAATACATGTTTTTCAAGCAAAGAAACTATGAATGAAACTTATACCTACATTAAAAAAATTGGTAGTTATGTATATTTTTAAAGCATAAATATGTAAAGAAAACCAGTTAGTTTTAAAGTCTCTAAATACTAAATAGGTTCCTATGCGAAAGTTCCATTTTAGGTACTATCAACAGAAACGCCTATGTACCGGGTGGCTCTTGGCCATATCTTAGGAACCGTTTATAGTACAAATTTGGGAAAAAAAAATTTATAACAAAAGTTGCCTATTTTGATTTTGTACAATAAATAATTTTCTTATTTGTTATCAATACATTATAATGGTGTAAATAAATAATTCGTGATTGACGTAAGGTTTATGTTATGTCTGTTTACTATTAATAATATAGGTTATGAGCAGGTAAGTTGGTTGTGTAGTAATTTTCAGTCACGTCTAGCAACCTATCTTTCCAAAAAAGAAATTACCAACATCACTAAACAGCTGTGTAAGACATCTAATATCAAATTGTCACGAGGACAACACAAATCGCTCTAAGAACTCGAGTGTACCTGTTTCGGTAATAGTGCACTAACTTAAGGTTTTCACCTCCGATGTCGTTGAACCTCCATCGATTTGCAAGAAAATTGGTGACTTGTTAGAGGATACCTCAGGGAACAAAGGTGACATGATGCCAACTTTCGTTTTTACCCTGGATGTGGATGCCCCCCTTCTCGGGGTTAAAAATTATTTTATTAAAAATACTACCATAAATCGATAAACGGATTTTATTCTTTCGTAAAAAATGAATGTTTTAAAGACGTTTTTGACGTATAACTCAAAAACAAAAGCTTTTACAAAAAAGTTATTACCAAAATTGAAGATAATAAAACATTGAATACCACTCTCGCTTAAAAAACTAAACTAATTAGTATGATATAATTGATCGAAATAATGGCATAACCCAGACATCCAAAGTGAAAGTTATCCTCCAACACCAAATTGTTCTATATGGTCCACATAATGTTAAGTAAAAAGTCACACCATTTTGATCGTCGGGTTTGCGGGGGAGAGAGGGGAGAAATCAGTAAATTTGTAGTTGTAAATTGTATCCCCAAGTGCTATTTGCCATTTTATGAGTCTTTGTAGATTACTATTTAGGTACCTGTTATATTCAAGTATTCTTCGTTTTATCAGATGTTAGACTTCTTTTTTTTCAAGTGCCGTCTCCTAATCGGAGGTTGGATATCATCATCACTAGCTTTACTCTATCCACCGCTGCTCTAAAGAGTTCTACAGAACTGCATCTAAACCAGTCCCTTAAATTTTTAACCATGACACTCTCCTTCTTCCTATACTCCTTCCGCCTCTTATCTTTCCTTGTAATATTAGTCTTAGCATTTCATATCGTGGTCCCCTCATTGCGTGTCCCAGATATTGTAACTTTCTTACTTTTATTGTGTTTATTATTTCGCATTCTTTACCCATTTCTCGCAGTACTTCCGTGTTCGTTTTCCTCTGTGTCCATGCTATTCTAAGCATCCTGTTAGAGCAGTGTTAAGTGTCTAAGCAAGTGTTAGACATAAAATGTTTATTGTCATTTATATGTTTAATAATATTTTTTATACTAGTAAGATAACTTCCATATTATTATAAATAAAATTTCATTTCTCAAGTTAATACTTTCATTAATTTTTAAAAAAGTGACCCACACTTTAAAAGAAAAGTGACATACCTAAGTCAAAATGTTTTTTTTCTTTGTTAAATCAGATATCATATTTTTTTGGTTTTGCTTCTTACACAATTAGAAACATTCACTTATCCATATTCTTCGTTTTTTATTTGAAAATTTTAGCAATTATAGTATGGTATAACTAGACCCAAACCCAGACATCCAAAGTGAAAGTTATCCTCCAACATCAAATTGTTCTCTATGGTCCACATAATGCTCAGAAAAAAGTCACACCATTTTTAGCGTCGGGTTTGGGGGGGGGCAGAGGAGGGAGAAATCGGTAAATTCGTAGTTTTTTAAGTTTTTCGTAAATATTTCTAAAACTATACGATTTAGCATAAACAACCTTCTATACAAAAATGTTCTACATTAAATTTGAAATAAAAAAGGTACAGGCATAATCCTTCTAAAATGAACGGTTTCAAAGTTACGGAGGTAGTATAGTATAATTGGTCCAAAAAAAGGCCTAACCTAAACATCCAAAATAAAAGTTTTCCTCCAACACCAAATTGTTCTATATCGTCCACATATTGTTCAGTAAAAAGTTACACCATTTTGAGTGTCCGGTTTGGGAGGGAGATGGGGGAGAAGTTGGTAAATTAGTAGTTTTTTTAAGTTTTTCGTCAATATTTCTAAAACTATGCTTTAGCGTAAACAATTTTCTATACAAAAATGTTCTACATACAATTTTAAGCAAAAAAGGTTTTATACATAATTGTTAAAAATCAACGGTTCCAGAGTTACGGAGGATAAAAAGTGGAGGTTTTCGATACTTTTTATATTGTTTGGGTAATTTCCTACTGATATTCTTTAACAGGAATGGGTTTTATAAATCAAATTTGCTATTTCAGTGGCCGATGGTATGTTAGTGATAAGCCCTTGAAGAAACGTCAGCTCACCACCCAAAATCACCATCAATTGCCCAAATAATATAAAAAGTATCGAAAACCTACATTTTTCACCCTCCGTAACTCTGGAACCGTTGATTTTATAACAATTATGTATAGGACCTTTTTTGTTTTAAATTTTATGTAGAACATTTGTGTATAGAATATTGTTTATGCTAAGGCATAGTTTTAGAAATATTGACGAAAAATATAAAAAAAAACTACTAATTTACCGATTTCTCCCCCATCTCCCCCCTCCCAAACCGGACGCTCAAAATGGTGTAACTTTTTACTGAACCATATGTGGACCATACAGAACAATTTCGTGTTGGAGGAAAACTTTTATTTTTGATGTCTGGGTTATGCCTTTTTTTGGACCAATTATAATATACTACCTCTGTAACTCTGGAACTCTTCGTTTCAGAACGATTATGCATTGGACCTCTTTTATTTCAAATTTAATGTAGAACATTTTTGTATAGAAGTTTCTTCATGCTAAGCCGCATAGTTTTAGAAATATTGACGAAAAACCCAAAAAACTACGAATTTACCGATTTCTCCCCCCTCTCCCCCCCCAAACCCGAGGCTCAAAATGGTGACTTTTTTCTGAACATTATGTGGACCATATAGAACAATTTGGTGTTGAAGGAGAACTTTCACTTTGGATGTCTGGGTTATGCCATCTTTTGGATCAATCTTATCACACTATTACCCTTTAAAACTGACAGCTAAATTAAGATCTAAAAAACCTATTTTTGTTTCTCCTGAAAAATGATGTTTTTTGACTTGTGACACTGTTTTTCCGGATGAGCGATATGCTACCCATCAATGAGCTATTTTCTTGATACCTCATCAGTAGGATTTTTCTTGACTATTCGTATCTAAGGTGTATATATTTATAAACAAGTTATCTTCGATAAATTCTAAATTTGCCTTGTGTTACTGGGCACAAAGTTCGTCATGTACTTTGTTTTGAAGATATTTATTTTTAAAGCTGTTTCTCTGCAGGCTCCTTCCAGTTCTTATAACATGGTGTTGATGTCCGCTAGGTCATCTCCTATCAAAACTATGTCATCAGCATAAGTTAAGTAGTGCAGTATTTTCCCATTCACACTTCCCCCTTAAATTCCAACCAAGGGTTTTAAAAGAACAGTGTTAATATATTTATATCTCTCTAAATGTTTACTTCGACACTGTTTATACTTCGACACTTCGAAATTATAAAAATATGGAAGAAATTTGAATACATTGAAATTATTCAACTGCTTAAAACATATCTAACATGAAATATAGTAGGAAAAATGAAAGAATACCCATGAACGAACATATAAAACACGCTGTATTTTCCTATCACCGTGTCACACAAAAAATTGGCCAGCGCAAGTACATTGTAATAATTATTGTTACATGTACTTGCACTGGACAATTTTTTTTGTGACACGGTGACAGGAAAAGACAGCGTGTTTTATATGTTCGTTCATGGGTATTCTTTCATTTTTCCGAATATGTATATATATTTTATAACTACAATATCGCTAATCAATTAAAACGTTCTTAAAATAAGATAGCTTAGATAACTAAGACACTAGCTCATCATAAAATATTAAAAATATAAAGAATTATTTCATTCATAGGAGATTATGACCAATAGAAAGCTACAGAAATCTGAATTAAATCGATAATTTTTGATAATCTCCCGTCGTTAAGTATATTACGTCAGATGCCCTTCGTTGTTACGAAAAAATACATTCAGTGACCTTAATGACAATTAATGTTTTAAAAATTTTAAAAGTGATGACTTTCAATCGTCAAATATTTATAAAAACTGTGTGTTTAATGGTACTTACATAAATAAATTACAATAAAATTTTGGTTTTGAACAGTTTCATTCATGAAATAATCACAAAAAATTGCACTCGACCTCTGAAATTAATATAGAATTTTTGCTCTCGTGACACTTTGACATAATTTCACTCGCCTTCGGCTCGTGAAATTAAAACTGTCAAAGTGTCACTCGGGAAAAATTCAATAATTTCAGAGCTCTTGTGCAATTACTACTGATAATTTTCTTCATAAGTATTTTTCCTACGGTCTGTTAACTTCGTACCGTAATAAGACCATTTACCAATTAAGAAATATTACCAAACAGTACTGATATACCATCTTAAATAAACTTAAAAAATATAATAACAGTAATTTAAAGATACCGTATTTTCATTATCTTCGTTTAACACAAAGTTCATTTCAAGGAAGAATTATTTTAAACATTGAATAATTATAATGGTGAAAGTCAATTTTTAAATTAAAATTGCGTTTGTACTGCATAAATATTATTTAATATCAAGAGTAAGACGCATTATTTATGTTATAATTTAGTATCATTGAAAGTACCATTTCCTTAATAAAGACAGTATGATTATAATATTACATTTGTGATAGTAAATTACCTATTGCATATGGTGCTTCATAATAATTGTAAATCATTTATACCTTTTATCAGAAGAAAGTTGCTATCTTATAATAATTGTAGTAATGTCATTATAGTCCATGTGGTGAGACCGCTTCCGTCTGAAAAAATTTCTGATTCGGTTTCTTTGTGGATTTCTATTCAAAAATGTCCCCTTTAAACAAATCTGAAGGGTGCCGGGCGGAATTTTTGGGCAGAAATTGTTTAAACAATTTTTTTAAACAAATACAAAAGATCACGTTTTTTGCCCTGGAACATATATATTTTTAGATTTTTTGGCTCATTCTAAACAAAAAAAGTATCTTGTAATTGTTCTTAAAAATTTATAGTTTTCGAGTTATAGGCGATTTAATATCTGAATAAAAAAAATTGAAAAAATCTAACACATTCGTTAAAGAAAAGCGTGGCGCGTCTTCATCGAATAAACGGTTTTAGCCCCACGATTTTCTTTAACGAATTTGTTAGATTTTTTCAATTTTTTTTTATTTTTTGCTTTTTAGTTGATTTTTTATAATATTTTTAATTTTAGGCACTCGTAACTAAAGAAAAGCGTTTCTTAAAACTTTTTTTTTCATATTTTTCTATTTTTTACTTTTTAGTCTTACACTTTTCAAACATTAAAATATATCGTCATGTTTATTAAAATATGTATAAAACATAATATGCCATTATGATGTAGGTACAAACATGAAAAGTAGTCGGAATCGGCAAAAAATTTGAAACTTTATTTCATAACGTAAACAATTAACGTAAAAAGTGAAATTGTGTATAGTTCATATAATTAGCTACAATCTGTAAAAGCCTTGTGTGTGTAGAGGAAAGGGATGGCCTTAGACGCAGTCTATTAGCCACAGAATTTATTTTTATTCATACGCATATTTATATTAGATGTATATAAGATTAAATATCGATATTAGCTTCTTTAACGAAATTTATTATAGCATCGAAGACGAGTTTATTATTGCTAGATAACAGGGAACCGATGTTGAGAGGGAGAGGTGTGTTGTGTTCTATTAAGGAATTATATAGTTTAAAAATAGCTGTGCTATTCTTTTGACACTCCAGGAACATGTGGTTAATGTCACCTATGGACATGTTGTCACAGTCACATAACGGGGAGTTAAGTATTCCTAATTTATGAAGGTGCGCCGGAAAACGGCCGTGATTCAATTTTAAGCGAGTTATAACTGAAGTATGTCTTTTGATATAATCAAAAGGCGTATGCGGTATTTTATTTGGAAGTTGTGGATAAAGCTGAAAATAAAGATTTTTCGATGTCTTGCTAAAATTATTGTAAGATTCTGTCCATCTGTCTTTAATATATTTTTTTAATTTAGTACTTAAGTCGGTATGTGAAAATATTTTTACGAATTTATCTGATTTACAAGCTTCTTTCGCTTCATAATCAACCCTTTCGTTACCGATAATACCGCTGTGACCTTTTACCCATATGAGAATTATTTTTTTATTTTGCTGATTTAATTGGTACAATAAGTTTTTTATTTCACAAATTAATTCTTGATTATATATATTTATTGGAGGTCCTTCAATAGCTTGCAAAACGGACTTAGAATCTGACATAATACAAACAGTTTGAACTGGATTTAGCGTGCACCATAATAGGCTTTTTTTAATCGCCAAGGACTCGGCGCTGTAAATAGAGAATATATCCGCTAGTTTAAATTTTTCGACATGATTGATGTGTGAAACAAAAAATGCTGCACCTATTCCAACCTCACTTTTGGACCCATCTGTAAATATTTTAGTTACATCCTTTCCAAAAGCATTCAATGTGGTGGTGAGTATTAGGTTATTTAAATTAGGGATTTCTGAATATTCAGGGTATATAATTGTTGGCCGAAATATGATACTTTGATAACTATATTGAAATATTGGATATTTGGGACAATTTAATATAAAAATTTCATAATGGTTGGTATTAACAAAGCCATCTGCCAAGGGAGGGGAATTTTTTATCCTCCAATAAGGTGTTGTAAGATTACAAGTGTTAATAAAAGCTATTTTTCGGATCATACTCGTATTAAATGTTCTGTATTTAATTATTTGTTTTTCAGCTAAGTACTGTCTACGTATATTTAATGGGGGTTCTTGTATTTCTGCAAGGACTGCTTGGTTAGGCGATGACATCATTAGACCCATACAAATTTTTAAAGCCTTATATTGTATACGATCAATAGTGATTAGATTCGTTTTGGATGACGCCCCGTATAATGTACAACCATAGTCCAATATGGAACGAATATATGCTTTGTAGAATGTATACGATACAGTAACATCTGCTCACCATTGTTTTTTGGAAACCACTTTTAGTAGATTTATGCCGTGTTCGGATCTTTTTTTAATATATTTTATGTGGTTAGTCCAAAGCAGTTTTTTATCTAGTACTATACCTAGGTACTTATATTCGTCGACGAATGGAATCGTGAACTCGTCTAGACAAGCAGCTCTAGCAGTTCTAACTCGGTGACGAGTAAAACATACCAAGGCAGTCTTATCCTGAGAAACACTGAATCCCATGTCATTAAACCAACCTGTTATCAAATGCATACATTCATTTAAGTCATCTAAACATTTCTCATATGAACCATGGCTGAAGTAAAAACATAAATCATCCGCGTATTGTATCATGTTGAATTTATCACCTACTAACGTATGCAGATCTGCAGTGTATATATTAAATAAAATAGGGCTCAATACAGACCCCTGAGGTAAACCGTTACATACTGTGTGTGGACCATGTAATACGTTATTATGATCACGTAAAAATATTTTTCTATTATGAAAGATACTTAAGATATTGGTACATACAGTTTTATTAATTCCAATTTTTTCCATCTTTTTTGATAAAATATTTAGGTCAACTACATCATAGGCCCCTGTTAGATCTATGAATAAACATAATGTATATAGGTTTCTGGAAAAACTTATTTGTATATCTGAAACTAAGTGACTCACCGCATCTATTGTTCCCCGTCCTCTGCGAAAACCATATTGAATGCTTGGTAAAAGGGATCTATATTCCACAAAATGTTCTAATCTAAACTTAATTAATCTTTCGAATGTTTTGGTCACGCATGATATTAACGAGATTGGGCGGTATGATGATGGAATTTCTGGATCTTTATAAGGTTTAAGTAACAGACAAATTATAATATTTTTAAAGCAGTCATAATATTTTTGTTTCCTCCACCAGTCATTAAATAATTGCAAAAGAAAATTTTTAGCAGAATATGGTAAGTTATAAATTATTTTATAAGTAAAGCCATCTAACCCGGGAGCTGTGTTCCGACTATTTTTGATCGCTAAATCCAATTCGTCCATTGTGAAAGAAGTAGACAATTCATCTTCATGATTAAATGGGAATTTGTTAACTGATTTAACCACAAAATTAGAAGCAGAAGTAGGACCTATTTTGTTTAGTATTTCCTCTATTAATTTTTTTGAAAGAGGTTTTTTGGGACAATGAAAATTTTTATTATTTACAGCTTTAACGAACTTCCAAATTTCAGTTAGTGGTGTATTTTTATTAAGTTTATTTAGGAAGTTAATCCAGCTACAACGTTGTTTGTTTTTAAATAAACGTTTAGCTTGGGCAGCTACGTTTTTATAAACTAAATAATTATTATGATTGGACAGAATTCTATAATTTTTTAAGGCCGTTTTCCGTTTTTCTACCATCTTACTACATTCCTGATCCCACCAAATTGGTCTTGGGGAAATGGGAGTAAAAGATTTTTTAACAGGCATAGACCGAGTCGCTGCATTGGAAATCATTTCGAAAAATGTTGATGCATTACTTGTGTTATTTTCAGTAAGTAACTGAGTAACATCTTTTTCCAAGAGTGTTTGGAATAATTCCCAGTCTGCGCATGTGTCATTCCACTTAGTGGATGGGTTTATTGAAAAATTTGAAGGCTTAATTTGGATGTCGATAGCTATTGGGTAGTGGTCCGATCCCATAGTGTCATCTAAAACCGTCCAAGTTAATTTATCAACTAAAAAATGAGAGGTTAATGTTATGTCAACAGCTGAATGATTTCCACTAGAGTTAATTCTAGTGGGAGTACCATCGTTTAATACAACAAGGTCTAGATGATCTATTGCATCTACTAAAATTTTACCATGTCGATCATCAGGTATAGGTCCCCACCTATCATGGTGCGCATTAAAGTCTCCGCAAAAAAGAGTATGGGACTTGAACTGCTGAAATAATTGTAGCCAGTCGGTAAAATTGACAATCACGTCAGGTGGTCGGTAAATAGACACTATTGATAAGTTTATAGAAGGTAAAGTAATTGCGCACACTTCTAAATCTATGTTTAACGGCTGGATGATATTAACCTCTTTAAAACCGAGCCCTTGCGCTACAAAAATACCAACGCCACCATAACCATCAACTCTACATTTTTTAACTAAATTGAACCCTTTCAAAAAAAAGTTTTCGTCAGGCTTAAGCCATAGTTCTGATATAACAATGATGTCAATAGTTGTACTGTTAACAAAATTAATTAAACTTGCTTTATTTGATTTTAAAGATCTGCAGTTCCACTGCAAAATATATAGTTTGTCTTTTTTAATATTATGGTCAGGAATCGGGAAGGTTAATAATATTCGGATTCAGATCCACTAATATTAATGTCCATTCCATCTGTGTGATTGTCGGTATCAAACATATTATTAACAAATTCTCTTATATCTGATTCTGCAAAAGAAACTGGGCTAGACGGAAAACTTTTTTGAAGTTGTTTAACGAATGTAGATAGTATAAGTACTGACTTTTCTTTATAGTTCATATATTCGTCCCTATAAGGATTAGGAAGAACAGTATTAGCATTTGATTTTAATTGGGGGGTTTTTTTTATTGGTGACATTTCTGTAGTGGGAGATAGTGGGGAAGGTTTTCGTTTTTTGGAAGTAGGAATATTTGTTTTGATAAAGGGTTTCCTTAATACGGCTGAAGAACTCTGAGAAGATGTTTGCCTTACTTCAGGCAATGGTGGAAAGTTGTTAATATTATTTAACACCGAGAACCTGTTATTCGTAATAATTTTGGCATAGGAAGGATTTACATACATATTTTCAGCTTCTTTAAAGGAAATGTTTTCCTGAGCCATAATATGTTTAATTTGTTTTTGTTTTGTGAAAATAGGGCATTTACGGGAGATTGAAGTGTGTTCATTGTTTTTACAGTAAATACAAACATTTTCTGATTGACACTCATCTTCCAGATGATCCAAACCTGTGCATTTTTTGCATCTGCTTTCTTTAGATTTGCACTGTCTGGCCGAATGGCAATAACGCAAACATTTAAAGCATTGGACAACCGGTTGTACATAAGGTTCTACTTGAAAGTTACAAAGATTAATTTGTATGTTTTGTGGGATTTCATTGCCCAGAAATTGTACTATAATCATTTGTCTGTTAACTAAACTGGAATTTCCGTCTGAGTCTATAATTTTTCTTTTCATTCTTTGAACGCTTACAATTTGTTTATTGGAAATGATGGCTTTTAGTAGATACTCCTCGGAGAAAGTCGTATCAACCATTCTGACGATGCCTTTTTTATGGGTGTAAAATTTAGGGATATATGCTACTAAGTTATTTTGATTTATAACATAATGATTTACTAGCGAATTAGCGGATTCCATAGTTTTAAATATGACTTTTACGCGGTTTATTCCTACCGATTTTATATCCTCCACTTGTTTACTTAATTTCTCCTCCGGGAGTATATAGTGACCAATTTTAATTGGGAAAAGCCTTCCAATATGTTTTTCTTTACTTTCCACGAAAACAAAATAAGGACCTTTATCGCCTGGTCTATAACGATTTTCTAAATCAATAATATTATTATAACTAGAATCAATATTTTCTTTTTCAGTATTGTTCGGACAATTATTTAAATTTAAATCGGGCGGTTTCCCGCCCGTATTTTCCCCCATGGTTTATAAAATATTAGTAATGTTTTTAAATAATATTTGTAAATAAAATATATAAATCGTAAAATCAAAACCAAACTCTTAAATATAAATAGGAAACAATAGTTGAAATACTAGGTATTTCAATTAAAATATAATTAGCAGGTAATATACTTATCTCAGCAAAAAGTAAAAATACCAGCACACGAATTTATGTCCGCACTATTAGACTGATGAATTCGAACTGTGTAAAAGCCTTAAGTTTCTTCATTGTAAAAAACAAGAGATTTTAATCATTTTCCGTTAAAATCGTTTTTTTATTTAGACAATGAATAACATTTTTTTATTGACTATTCATGCATTGTTTCCGAAAATGCATATATCTGCATCATATTTTTAGTCATTTGCATTGAGCAAAAGGAAGTCAAATTACAGTCCAGAAATTTGACCCAAACGATTGAACTAAAGAAAACCGTTTAATTAATACGCCACAACGAATGCGTTAATGTTAATTGTAGCACAAAACCTCTCTACTGGTGGTTTTTCTAAGACTACGATAAAAACAGGAATTTTTTTAATTCGAGGTTTGGTTGGATGTTTTGTTTCGTATCATATTGAAATTTGACACGAATAATAGGGGAGCAAATTATGCTAAATTTGTAGTCACTCGAGCGTTATGGGGACCTATTGGGTTGCGATTATTAGGTCCTAAAACCAAAAATAGTTAAGTAAAATATTTCATTTTAGTGGGAACTTTCCACTTTTTAATTTAATTTTCCATTTCCAACAATCGTTTTTCCGATTATAGCGCCATCTATTCATAGCTCGAAAAAATGTCTCGAATAAAAGTTGCCTATTTTTACGTAAAGAATCCAAATCTGCAATAAAAATTTTGGGGCTTCCATTTAATATTTTAAAGTAACCTCCAACCCCACCTTCGTGGGAGATCATGTTTGATACCATTCGATAGATTTTTCAAAAACATAATCAAATTGTATTTTGCAGTTTTTCGATCTGATGTTTATTTTGCAAAATATCGCGGGTTTGAAATTAAAATTTTAAATTTACCCCCCAACCCCTCCATGGGGGTCATGTTTGGTACCATTCAATCGATTTTTGAAAAATATTGAAGAAGTATTTTTTAGTTTTTCGATCTGACCTTCACTTCGCGAAATATTCGCTTTTTTGTGAAACTTTTTGATTCACGCATTTCCTTACGCCCCGCTTAAATCGTCAGATTTTTGAAATATACACTCTTTTGCATGTACTTAACTTACCTTATCTTAATCTGACAATTTAGAGTATTTTTAAAGATAGATTTTTTTTTCGGGCCCCCCATAACGAACTTCCCTGTGTTAAGAGCCAATCTATGGCAGAAGTACATCTGCAGGGTACCAGGTTTCTCCCCATATGATAATCTGACGCGCTCAAGTAACTGCAAAAATTCCCGCTTGGGCTCCCCTACCATAAGCGCCGATTTTATATAAACAAATATGAGCGTTCAAAATTTGAAACTTCATTGTTTATCTATGAAGCATAACGTAAACAATTAACGTAAAAAGTGAAATTATGTATAGGTCATATCATTAGCTACATAAGGTAAAAGTTTCAAGTTTCTACATTGTAAAAAACAAGAGAATTTAAGCAGTTTGGAATAAAATCTTTTTTTTTTTGTATTTAAACAATTAATAAACATGAAAAACATTTTTTTATTGACTATTCGTGTATTGTTCCCGCGAATACATATGTCTGCAAATTTTCATTCATTTGCATTGAAGAAAAGGCAGTCAAATTAACGTCTAAAGATTTGATGCAAACTATTGAACTAAATAAAAGCGTTTAAAAATGCGAAAATACGCATTTTCAAGGCTTAAAAACTCATATTTAAATTAGTATTTTTGAGGTTGCCAGATACTTAAATTGAAGATTAAACATTCAGCTTCAAGATTCTCAAGAGTGATCGCGTCTATCTTTAATTTCCACCGTTATTTTTTAATTATTATATAATATGCGTGTTTATCCGATTTTTTTGCCCGTGCGGCGCGCTCTATTTCAAAAATCTCCTATTTTCCTCCGAAAGATATTTTTTCTACATTCTTTGGGATATTCTAAATAAAATAAGTTTCTTGACATTTTTCTTTAGAGTTAATAGTTTTAAAGTTATAAGCGATTTAAAATCCGAAAAATGCCAAAAAAACGCATTTTTCGATATATTCGAAAAAATCGATTTTTAGTTTGTAACTTCAAAGGGCCGTAACTTTTTTTATGCGCATATTTGTACTAAGGTAAATTAGGTTCACACGACCCCTTTCGGAGGTGGGGTGGGGGTTACTTTAAAATCTTAAATGGGAGCCCCCATTTTTTATTGCAGGTTTGGATTCCTTACGTAAAAATAAGTAACTTGATTTCGAGACATTTTTTCGAATTATGGATAGATGGCGATATAAGCTAAAAAAACACATGAAAAATGTGTTTTATTAATGGAAATGGAAAATTAAATTAAAAATTGAAAGTCCTCACTAAAATGGAAAACTTAACTTAACTTTTTTTGGTTTTAGGACCTACTCTTCACAACCCAATAGGTTCCCATAACGCTCGAATGACTGCACATTTAGCATACTGTGCTCCCCTACCATTTAAAAAATTTTATTGTTTGTTTTTACCATTTGGCAAAAAAAGGGCCATTTTCAAATGGCTGTGTATGCTTTGTCAATATTTAGAAAGGCTTGTTTGGTCCCACTCTCTGTGTATCATCTTACATTTTTATGTTTTTAAAAAAGTATATTAATTTTTAATTGTTTGCTAATAAATAATTTATGCTGAATGAAATACAATTTTCACGTTATAAAAAATTAAATTATCTGCGCCATTTTAACCTTTACAAAAAACAAAACGTTTTGAAAGGTTATTAAAATACAAATTAAAAAAAAAAAGAAAAAGTTTGCTCGACCCATTGAACTGCAGATTTTTTTCCGTTTTTTAACACAGCGCAATTGTTTCTAACCATTAAGAACTGACATTTGGGCAATTTGTCAATTAAATCTCATTTTTTCGTTTAAAATTAAACTTAGTTTAATAGATATGAATAATTAACATTTTGAATTCTTATTGTTAACAGTAGTTAACCAAAAGTAACTGAACAATTTTGAAACAAAATTTATAAAAATTCCTTTTTTCTACGGCCGTGCTAAAAGAGCCACTTTCACGCACGAATTTCGTTCCACAAAGTTACACTTTCCCGCACGGCGTGCGTGAAAGTAAATTTTCGTGCGGGAAAGTAAAATACCTTGTAATATGGCATTATAATATATTATAATTCATGCAATAAACTAATATTTAGATATTATCTACTATTTTATTTCAAATTTATCTTATTGTATTCATGTTTTAATGAAATTAGCGCGATTATTTCATTCATAGGAGATTCTGACCAATAGAAAGCTACATAAATCTAAATTAAATCGATAATTTTTGATAATACCCCGTCGTCAAGTATATTACGTCAGATGCCCTTCGTTGTTACGAAAAAATATATTCAGTGACATTAATGACAATTAATGTTTTAAAAATTATAAAAGTGATGACTTACCGTGAAATATTTATAACAACTGTGCGTTTAATTGTACTAATTTTGTACTTACATAAATAAATTACAATAAAATTTTGGTTTTGAACCGTTTTATTCATGAAATAATCGCAACAAATTGCACTCGATCTCTAAAATTTATATAGAATTTTTGAGCTCTTGTGCAATTACTACTGATTATTTCATTCATATGAGATTCTGACCAATAGAAAGCTACAGAAACCTAAATTAAAATGATAACTTTTTTGATAATTGCCCGTTGTCAAGCATATTACGTCAGATGCCCTTCGTTGCTACGAAAGAATACATTCAGTGACATTAATGATAATTAATGTTTTAAAAATTATAAAAGTGATCACTTTCAACCGTCAAATACCTATTTATAACAACTGTGTGTTTAATTGTACTAATTTGTACTTACATAAATAAATTACAATAAAATTTTGGTTTTGAACAGTTTTATTTATAAAATAATCGCAACAAATTGCACTCGATCTCTAAAATTAATATAGAATTTTAGAGCTCTTGTGCAATTACTACTGATAATTCGATGAAATAAAATTATTTTGACATAATGTTTAAAAGTCAGATCAATAGACAATTACAACGGTTTTGAATCGTCGTCATGGAAACCAATATCGTCGTCGTGGTAACCCATTATATTGAAAGTTTGGTTTTGACAACTTTGTCAAATAATTAATTTGTGTATATTCACTTCTAAATATAAATTGATATAACTCTATTTTTTGTGGCTTTTTTCCAAACGTACGGCCCTAGAAAAAATATTGTTCCTAACTCATGCGGAAAGTGTCTTCCCCGCACTCGACTGCTTGGCCGAACTCCGCTATCGCGTCGTTCGGGTCAACGGCAGTCTCGTGCGTGAAAGTATCACTTTCCGCACTAGTTATAAAAATAACTATTTTCGCTTCGATATAACTTTTTTAAGAGCTTGGATTATAAAGCCTATTTTAGAGTTTTTCGAGGCCATTATTCAATAGGTTAGACATTGTAATAAAAACACAAAAATACAGTTGAGTCCAGGGTTCTTTACCCGTGCGTCAATAATACCTGGCGAGATACAACACATACTTTCTATATCCTTTTACAAACTAAAGACAAACCAGATACCGCCTCTTATTAAGTAAAGACACATGTTATTCTTATAAACGCTCAAGACTCTCGACTAGTACATCGAAAAGATATAGGTGTAAAAATGGCGCTTTTCAGATTTTTACAATTTGTGACGTTTCTGGTTTGTTTGATTGTCACTGTAAGTTTGTTGGATTTTTTGCTGTTTTATTGTCCTGTTTTTGCATTTAGAAGTTATTACCACTAAGCATCAAAATTAACGCAACACCCATTTTTGATGTGTCGAATTTTCTAAACCTTTTGTCTGATTTGAGTAATTTTTTTAGTATGTTATAGCTTTATTCTTCAAGAATATCAATGTAATAATATTGTTGCTAAACAGGTAAGTGTCGTTGTATACCGGGTGTAACAATGATAGCGTCGATCTAAATCGCAAATTGCCTAAGTCCATTTTTTGCGAAAATTGTTTTTTGGTGTCATCTAGTAGTAGACGGTAAAAGCTACAGCCTGACAATTCCCACAAGCGCAATTATTATTTTATTTCACGACAATTTCGCTAAACGAAAGTTATTTTACTCATAGGACATAGGCAAACTCCACACTTTTTTGTCTCTCCTGTAAAATTTTCAATTTGTGACTTAGGCAATTTGCGATTTAGACCGACGATAGTGTGTCTTTTCCTCAAAGTTTGGAACACCCTGTGAAATATTCTAGCGTAGGTAAAATATTGAAATTAAAACTAAACTGTAGCCTTAGGCTTTCTTAATATTTTTCTTTTTGATTTCTTCTCTAATGTTAGATAATAAAAGAGTTAGATACTTTAACATCTAGCAACGTTCATCAATACATGGTGTTTCCATATAAGATCGACAAGCTTTAAGTGGTAATTCTGCATGAAAAATAAATAATGACCGTTTGTTTTATAAACATATGCCCGCAAATGCTTCGTTTTTGAGATACGGGATGTTGAATTTTTTCTTACAAACTGATGATTTATTTATTGCTCTAAAACTGGTTGAGATATGCAAATGAAATTTAGTAGGTTTTAAAAGATAGTTATTGCGCATTTTTTGACATACAATTAAGAATTTTATAATCACGATTTTCGTGCATACTGGTCATTGGTCATATTACTCAGTCATATTAACCGTATGCACGCCAATGGTGAATATAAAATTCTTAATTGTATGTCAAAAAATGCGCAATAACTACCTCTTTAAACTAACCAAATTTCATTTGCAGTTAGTTTGTAAGAAAATCGGACAACAGGTTTAGGAAATACGAGACATCAAAAATGTCCCTTTTTAAGGTGGTGCGTTAATCTTGATGCTTAGTGTATATTGAACAAATAATTGTTTTCACAACTAATTTTATACTGGAGTTTGAAATTGTATGGTAAGTGTATTTTATCTTGCCAATAATTTACATACAAAGTTAACCTCACTCGTAGTTAATGGTTATGTTTAAGTTTGCGTAAAAGTGAAATAAAAAACAAAAAGAAATTATTCTATTTTCAAATATTTATATTATAAAAAATATTTAATATAACTAATGATATTAAAAGAATATATAAGTAAGCTACTTCAAATGTAGCTGTAAAAAAAAAGATATATTATTTATTTGATAACGCCAAATCTTATAATATAATCCGTGATCGGAGCACTACACACTTTCTTTTACTTGCTGTTGCGTGGAATAGATTTCCAACTTATTTCGTATGTTTTAAATGATGACGCACATGTAAAGAATCATGGACTCAACTGTATATAATGAAAATCAAGTATTTAAAATTGTGCAATTCCATTTTGATTTTATATAGGATAAGTAAGATAAAAAAAAATACATAAAAAAATTTATATACCATTAAGTTTTGGTATATTTAGTATAATAATGTAGGTATAGCATTGAAGAACGTCTCAACTTTAACGTTCCACATACATTGATTATTTCCTATCATACCCACAAGTTGAATGTTATTTTAATTACAAGAATATGATGCTTCCATATTACCGTAAAAAGATTACCTATAGTTTACCCAATTATAAGTCATAAAAAATTTGAAATGTGGCTCTACAGATGCATTCTTGTGTCCTTGAATGTTTGAAAAAATACACTCGAAGAAGAATTAAAACACATTGAACACGATAGACAACTTCTGAAGACAGACACAACACAAGAAAAACTCATATACCTACGGGGCATATTACTTATAAATGATCAGTACTCTATCTTATACTCAATAGTGTAAGAAAGAAAAAACTGGAAGAAAAGGCGTGGCAAGAAAGGGAAACATCTTGGGACACTATTACCATAGATTAGATTAGACGAACTTCAGTGTAGAACAGGTATTTCACGTCACAAAATATAGGAAATCTTTTAAAGTTATTATAGCTTTCGTTAGAAGAGGACACGAAAAGAAAAAGTTGTTGTTTTAAACATGCCATAGAGACTTTCGACTGCATGTACACTGAATGAGCGCTTGGTTCATCAATCTTTTTCTTGGGAGTATAATTATGTGTTTTTGTCTCTGTTTTTTGAGGTTCTTTAGTTTGTCTATGAAGCTTTAACAGGAAAAACAGGATATTTTTTTATTAACTACCATGTTTTACAAAATACCTTGGTACGTCAATTAAATGATAACTTTATAACATCAAGCAACACTGCTTAAAGTTTCTAAATGTCCGATGCATTTTATGCTTTAGGTTATAGAAATCTTCTGTCAGTTTACAAAGTGGATAGTAAGCTCGTAAAGCTGTAGGTGTAGTCCATTGAAATGTTACATTTAGGGTTACATTTATTAAAAGAGTCAATTTTATTTTATTAATGTGTAGGGAGGCTTAGTAGAAGCTTAAGTTCAAGTTTTTGGGGTCACCAACCTTGTCCCCCGGCCACCATCTTGGAAAAAGGGACGCAAAGGGGGTTCGCGCTGTATTTTGTAAACTAGCAACCCTACAGAAAATTTAATTACACAAAAAATTGTAGCAAATTAAATTTACTACAATTTTATTTCCATTACTTTTTATTGTCAAGTAACCAACAAAAAAGTTATAAACAAAAATAACAGAAAATTTTGTAACAAGTTTCCTTTTGGAAGATATAACTTTTTTTGTTCATTTCACCATAAAATAACACCATTGCAATTTTGTAGAGGATTTTTCATTATTTAATTTTATTTATTTATCTAGGTTTTACAGCGCTCCAAACTTGACCAGATTGTCGAATGCTCATAGGAATACAATAAAAACAAAACGTTGGGCTTACTTTTTTATCTATGTATATATTCATTTATTATGATATTAAGATTCCTATGCTATTATTAACCCTTTGCTATTTTGACTCTTTTACCCGCCACCTATGAGAGTCTGGCGGAGTCTGAGAGTGCGTTTGTTTGTGTGGTATCCCCAATAAGCCTAATCCACAGACAATTTCTAGACAAAATAATATTATTTATTATTATATGTTGAAAAAGATCTATCATAGTTATTATTTTTTCATTTTGTTCTGTGGTCCAGGCTGCGAGTCAAGATCTGAATCAGTATCCGAGTTGAATTTTTGTGGTATAATGAGAGTTAGCGTTGGTGTCATTGTCGTTAATTCATCTTGAAATTCATTTCTTCAATAATTAATGTTGATACGTCCTCGATGTTGCTGCAGCTTTCACCGCCACAATGGAGGCACACTGCCAAACATTTGAGGTCTGCTTTTCGAGAACCACACGACCACACGCACTTCCAGTTTCGATTGCATCTGCAAAAGATGAATTTAATAATCTCGTTTTGTGTTTTTTGATGTTTTTTCGGCCCCAATCTTCTGGATCGCAATGTTTACCGAGCCATGACTGAATCTGGTGATACACTCGGAATCCGTGGAAACGGGCTGCATCTTGTGTTGGAGGAAGTGAGAAGAGATTAAATGCATTTTTTCTGGCTGTTTTAGCGACTTGTTTGTATCTCAGGGTTTCCAGAGAATCGTTTTAATTTCAGCCATATAAAAGAGATGAAAAAACGTTCGCCACTAACACTGAGCAAAGATGGCTTAATTTTCCCACTGACAAATTCTCCCGAGGTTTCTTACAAATAAAATAACCCACCATGATGGCCATGATGCACGCTTACAAAAAGGACAAACTGCTTATCTAAGCACAAAAATATAAAGTATACCCACAAGACTCAATAGTATTATCTATAAAATTCAAAATACTTTTTACAATTTTTAATACGACCGCACGTGGCAAAATAGGTATTTAGCACAACTGTAAGAGTAAGTTGAGTGAAATTAACTCCTAAAATACTATATGTACAGATGATACAAAAACGACAGAACTGTAACAATGTGCTGAGCCACTATTATAGTGTAGTTGAGTCGTTATTGAAACAGGCGCTATGTTAGACCTTGTTTCAGATGCATAATGAGGCAACCATAGAGAGGGTTGAAAATGGGGGGATTAAATTAAAATAATGGAATTCAAACCAATATCGATGAAAATAAAACCACCGTTGTCAAAATAACGCCATACCGATGCTCCTGGACGATTACTCTTCACTTAATCCCTATTTTAAATATTGAAAATTCGTTTTTCAATCCTTCTGAAGAATTTTGCATTTTGCGGTTGCGTCATTCTTCTTCTGGACCAGCGAATTTGTCCTCAAACAATTACTTGGGCCTTTTCTATATCCTTAGGGTTCTAAGTTTTAGTGGGGAGAAAGGTCAAAAATAGTTTAATAATAGCATAAAAATGTTAAAGTCGTAATAAATTGTATGAATAAAAAAATATATAGATAGAAAAGTAAGCCTACTGTTTTGTTTTTATTATATCCCTATGAGCATTCGAGAATCTGATCAAGTTTGGAGCGCTGTAAAACCTAGATAAATAAATAAAATTAAACAACTTTATAGTGACAATTGTTCGCTGAAAAACCCTCTACAAAATTGCTATAATGTTATTTTATTGTAAAATGAACTGAAAAAAGTTATAACATACAAAAGGAAACTTGTTAAAAAATTTTCACTTAATTGTGTTTATATCTTTTTTGTTGGTCACTTGACGATAAAAATTAATAAAAACAAAATTGTAGATAAATTAATTTGCTACATTTTATATTTTATTAGATTTTCTGTAGGGTTGGTAGTTTACTAGATATAGCGCGAAAACACTTTGCACCCCGGTTTCAAGTCGGTGGCCGGGGGACAAGGGTGGCGACAACAAAAACTTAAAAAAACTTCTAAGCCCCACTACACATTAAAACAATAAAATTGACTCCTCTAACAAATGCAAGCTATGGACTAAAAAATTTAACATTTCAATGGACTAATGTCGTAATTATAAATAAAATATGTGATTATTAATCAATAATGTATGATGTTCATTGAGAACTAACATTTGCACTACCTCATTCTAAGATTACGATATTCATTCATGTATCTACCCATAAATTTATTCCATAAAATTAATTTATTACTAATTATTTTATACACAGTATTAATTATTTTGTCAAATTAAATATCTATAAATAATGTGGTCCAAAATTTAAAACTGAAATATTAAGAGTATTAAGTAAGTACATATTTATATTACCATCGAACTCTGGTAATTACGGTTAAAGAAATTAATATACTATTGCCTTCGGCTATTGGCTATTGAGTTACGTAAATTGGAAAGGAGCTAATAACTGTACTAGATTGAAGGTGGTTTAACACATTAAACTGAAATATAAGAGATATTTGGCATAATCGTGATGAGCTGTAATGTGGATAATTAACTGGAGATGGTTACTAATATTCGTAGTATGGAATTCCTATTAACGTTAAGACGCGACGTTTCAGAAAATAGTCCGTATCATGTAAATGAGATAATTAAAAGGCAATAAATAGATGACTGCAGAAATTACGAAACAAATTAAGAAAAACAAGACCTTCGTTCCCACGTTAGTTTAAAAAATAAACTTAATTATGTTTGATTCTCAGATATTTTTATCTAAGTGATATACAAATCCAGACATCCTGATTTCACCCGGATTACATCCATTTTATATTATTATATTATGTAGGGTAGCAAAACAACCGTACAACAACAACACAATAGCACAACAACAACAAACGGAATACCACAAAATTGGAGATCAAGCATCCTGATACCTCTCTTCAAAAAGGGAGAAAAATCGGACCCGGAGAATTACAGAGGAATTAATTTATTAAACACAACACTAAAAGTAACAACCAAAGTCATAACAAACAAACTGAATCAAGTTATAATATTAGCAGAAGAACAACAAGGATTTAAGTAGGGAAGATCATGCACCGACGCTATATTTATAATGAGGCAGGTTCAAGGGAACTCGTTGGAATACAACAAACCAGCGTACGTATGTTTCTTGAACCTTAAAAAGACATTTGACAGGTTTGACAAGCAAATTAAAGGACGCTATCCATCTATTTTACGCAAGAGAGGTGCCCCTAGGAATAATTAAAACGATCGAAAATATCTACTAGACCAACACAATATAAAGGTAAAAGTAGATGAAGAACTAACTGACGCAATTTAAGCTGGCAATTGATTAAGATAGGGAGACTCCCTGAGCCCTCAATTGTTCAACATTATCATGGATGAAATAATAAACAAAGTAACAAATAAAAAAGGATACCAAATGGGAGAAAAACAACTTAAAATAATCTGCTATGCAGACGACGGAATACTAATCTCTTAAAGTGAAGATGATTTACAACGTATGCTGTAAAGTCCTTTTCATGAACATTTTTCAGTGCATCACAAATCATAGAAAAAAAAAAAGGGTAAGTCCGTGATAATACATATTTATTACATATATTCTAACATGACATTTGAGATAAATCTGACAGTTGTCACATTTTATTTGAAATTTGGCATAAAAACAAATCAATCGTATTTATTGCATTTATAAAATGTTATTTTCTTTGATTTGTATAGTCTTATAGATTGTACAGATTATATTCGTAGATATATAATTCGTAAATATTTTTTTCGGTTATAGCGTCATCTATCGACAACTAGAATAACTAGAATAAATGTTATAAATGTCTGTAATCACAGACATGCCTTTTTTCTGTCACATACAATTTAATGGGTTAGAAAGAAATCGAAAAAGTGTGACGCACTGAAAAATGCTCACGAAAAGGACTTTACCAATTTAATATAACCGTAAAAATTAACATGTCACTTTCCCCAAGAAAGACCAAATGCATGGTTATAATAGTAAATCTAGGAAGATGTAAATTAAAGCTGGACCGTCAGATAATAGAATAAGACTACCTAGCTACGGAAAGCTCGAAACAGAAGGTTAAGGTCAACTGAATAAAGCAAACAACCGCAGGTTGCCTGAATGAAACAATATCCTAATGAAAAAATAAAAATATTGGAAAACAAGTCAAAGACAGAATTTACAAAACAGTCATCATATCAATAATGGGAAACGCAGCAGAAACACGACCTGATCCAGACAGGAAAAAATAATGTTAGAATCAGCAGAGATGAAAATAGAGCTAGAAGTGCAGATATACGACGGAGATGCCAGGTGGACTACATTAATAATTGGGTAAAAAACAGAAGAATAGAATGGAACGAGCACATAAGCCGAATGACAAAAAGAGAGTAGTAAGGACGGCGGTACACGTTTCCTCAATACGAAGACGATCAGTGGATAGACCAATAAAACGATGGAATGCATAAACCATATCTACAAAAAAAAAAGAAGAAGAAGAAGAAGAAGAAGAAGAAGAAGAAGAAGAAGAAGAAGAAGAGTAGCAACATAAACCATTGATCAAAATTTAAATATGATTAAAACAACAGGGATAACTTGGTTTACAGAAGTAAATCAATTAATAATGTGTTAATGCATCTCAAAAAAGTGCTTTTAACCGCTGATAGTTTTTTATAATAAATTATCTAAAAAAATATTTAAATTATTTTGGAGTAACAACGCACCCCGTGTACCCCTAAAATAGTTATCCAGAAAATATTTTTTATCTATACCATCTATATGCCCTTTAAATAATCTGTAAATAACATGAAGATAGCTTTGATGTTGTCGAATATTATAGGTACATAAATCTCAAAGTTTTACATGTAATAAATTTAATGAAAGATTGTTTACTCAAGCATGGTTAGTACAGATAAAAGTTACTAAACTTATCTTAAACTGTGTTTATTTCATAAATTTATATCACCTGTTAAATATTTCATACTATAAACAAGGCTATATAACTTCAAGTGAATGTAAGCGGTTTATTACAGTGTTAATATATTTCTTAGAGACACTTACAGCAGTTGTCCTTCGTTGCGCCTGAGTCAACAGGATGAAAAAGAACAGGAGAAATAGTGGAAGAAGTTTCATCTTCATGTCGGTAGTTGCATTAGTTGTTGATTGCTTGGAGACTAGAGTATTCTGATAGGCTTAGAACCCTAGAAAATGAAAATATAAATTATTATAATTTGAAAAAAAGTTGGATAGCTTTAATGTAATTAGATTTAATGACTAAAATAAACATAATTTCTTATACACTATATTCACTATAATAATGAGAATGGAACAGATACACACAAAAAACAAATTCTAACAGCGCTGGTGGTACCTATATCACGGATAATACATCAAGTTGAGTTCACATACAGCTTAATTTCTCTTTTATTTTTGTATTGACTCTTATTGACTTTACTTTTGTTCGATTGATTAGATTAAACGTTAATTTGGTGATAATTACTTGTTACTATTTTTTAAATTTAACACTAAGCTGCGTTTTCAGCAAGTGCATGCTTTTATGCACCTACGCCATTACAAGACAATTTTAACCTGTAAAATTTTTCAGCAGTTATAGTAATTCCATTTTATCTTTGCCCATGGGGCATGACTCATTTTCAAACAAATTAAATCAAAACATAAAGTGAAACGTACGCCGATGTGTGTAGTATACAGGGTGTAATAAAAATACAGGTCATAAATTAAATCACATATTCTGGGACCAAAAATATTTCGATTGAATCTAACTTACCTTAGTGCAATATGCACACAAAAAAAATTACCTACATCCCTTTGAAGTTACAAAATAAAAATCGATTTTTCCGATATATCGAAAACAATTACAGATTTTTTAATGAAAATGGACATGTGGTATCCTTAGGGCAGTATCATTTTAAAAAGAAATTATAGAGAAATTTATGCACCCCATAAAAATTTGATGGGAGTTTTGTTCCCTTAACCCCCCCGAAACTTTTATGTACGTTCCAATTAAATTATTATTGTGGTGCCATTATTTAAACGCAATGTTTTTAAAACTTTTGCTTCTTAGTATTTTTTCGATAAACCAGTTTTAATCGAGACGCGGCTTCTGTTTATTATGTTTAAAAAATTTATGGGGTTTTTTTGACTTTAAACCCCCCAAATGTTTGTATACGTTTTAATTAAATTATTATTGTGGTACCATTAGTTAAACACAGTGTTTTTAAAACTTTTTTGTCTCTTGTTCCGATAAGGCACCTTTTATCGAGATGTGGCTTCTTTTTTAATATGGTTCAAAAGATACCTAAAAATGTAAAAGGTACTAGGAGGCAAAAAGGTTTTAAAAACATTGTGTTTAACTAATGGTGCCACAATGATAATTTAATTGGAAGGTATACAAACGTGTGATGGGGGTTTAAAGGAACAAAACCCCATAAAATTTTTATGGGGTGCACAAATTTCACTATAATTTTTTTTAAGATGTTCCTGTCATAAGACAGGAACATCTTTTGTCTAATTTATTTATTTTGTAACTTCAAAGGGCTGTAACTTTTTTTATGTGTACATTTGTACTAAGGTAAATTAGGTTCAATCGAACTTTTTTGGTCCCAGAATATGTGATTTAATTTACGACCTGTAGTTTTGTTACACCCTGTATAATATATACTATACAAAATGTAGATACACATCGACGTTAGTTTCACTTTATGTTTTGACTTAATTTGTTTGAAAATAATCGTGACGCATGGGAAAAGCTAGAGTGGACGAACAATATTACCTCGATTTGCAAAAAAAATTATGATCCGGATCAAGTCTGCGATGGATTTTCCATTAACTCTCTGTTTCTTGCAATATGTATCAGAGATTGTATGTCGTTAATCCCTGTCCATTATCTTATGTTTCGGAGCCAGAACAATTTCTTTCGTTTCAATCCTCTCTTGCCTGCAATTTTACCCTGGATTATAAGTTGCAGCAACTGGTATTTTTCATTTCGCATGGTGTTACCCAGATAAGCCGTTTTCCTTTTCTTGATGTTTTCGGAAATTTTGCGTTCTTGGTTGATTCTTTAAAGGACATCTACATTTGTGACTTTCGCCTGTGTTTAGTATACGGCGATAAAGCCACATTTCGAAAGCTTATAATCTGTTTATACCTCTTGTTTTAAGTACCCAGCCTCTACACTATATAGCAGCACCGATCATACTTAGTAAACTTTATTAAAAGCTACGCATGATTGCTTAAAATTTTTAGGCCCATGAAAAAATCCAGAATTCAAAATATCCCAAAAAATCTGACTTAAATGGGCTATGGAATATTCTCTATGGTTATAGAAATTATTATGGAACTTACTGGAATTTACTTTAATTATCCTAAATAGACTACAATTTCATTTTAAAGTAAATTTTAATAAAAAATATAAAAACGATTTTCGAAGTCGAAATCGTGCTGTCGCCAGGAGGCGGTACAACTGCCTTCTTTATTTAGATGGACTTACTTAAGTGTTTTATGTATTTTGACTCGTAGAACACGAATTTTTTGTTTAGCAGTTGATCCGGATGTCGATAAAATTGCTATAAACAAAGAACTTGTAGAATTACATAACAGCGATTTTTCGCAAAACAAAACTGTTTTTCTGTTTCTTTAGTCATTCTAAGCAAAAAAAGTTCTTATAGTGGGTTCGCTAAACTCAGACACAACTGGCTAGTGGTTTTAGTAAGGAATTTTGCCAATTTGGCAAAATAGGCAAAAAAATAATTACTAAATAATTAATAATTACTAAATAGTTAGTAATTTTGCCAATTTTTCAAATTGGCAAAATTATCTACTAAAATCACTAGCCCGTTGTGTCTGAGTTTAGCGAACCGACAGTATAGGATGCATAGTTTTCGAGATAAACGCGGTTGAATTTTCAAAAAATCTGAAAGTTCCAATGTTTGAACCCGAATAACTTTTGATCAAAAATAAAATAGCAATTTTGCTTTCAGAATTTGAAAGTTCAAGTCAAATCTTACCGATTTTGATTATTTGCATTGCTACAAATTATTTTTTTATTGTCAAACACATTTGTTTATAGCTTTGTTTAACAATAAAAATATAAATTTTTAGCAATGCAAATAATGAAAACCGGTATAATTTGACTTAAACCTTTAAGTGCGGTAAGCAGAATTGCTATTTTATTTTTTTTATCAAAAGTTATTCAGGTTAAAACATTGCAATTTTTCGATTTTTTGAAAGTTCAACCGCGTTTATCTCGAAAACTGTGTGTGCATTCTGCCAAAAAACTAGTAAAAACATTTTTTATTTAAAATGACCCAAAAAATATAAAAAATAGTTTTGTTTTGCGAAAAATCGCTGTTATGTAATTCTGCAAGTTCTTTGTTTATAACAATCTTATCGACATCCGGAGCAACTGTTACCTAAAAAATTCATATTCTACTGGCCAAAATATGTAAAAAACTTGTGTAAGTAAGTCTATCTAAATAAAAGAGGCCGTTGTACCCCCCTGGCGACAGCACTATGTGGCGTATTCCAAAAAAAAAATGTGAAATTGTATTAAAATGCCACAAGAAAATAGTTTTAGAACAATATTGCTAGAATTTTTTAAAACATTTGGCCAACGAGTGTAGATCTATCTGATTCTATTGAGTACGTAGATTTCCCACCTTTAGGCATATCAGAGGAGCACGTGAACTAAAACTGTCACTGTCACAGTGGTAGTTGTCAAACTCGTCCGAGACGTCTAAAGGTGAGAAACAATAAATAGAATGTAAATTTATAGATTGTTATCGCTAAATTTCCCAGCTCTACTAGTTTCATTTCTTTTTATCTGACAACATAAATATGTTTTCCATCTTTTGCGTTATTTTGCCGGTTATTAGCGCGCTCATCACTTTATATTCCGCATACGGGACATATACGTCAAAAATATTCCCAAATAAAATATCACGAATAGCCGAAGAAGAACAACGTGACTAGGACGGGCCTGGTATCTTGTAGCTTTGGAAAGAAAAACAAAACAAAATTAAATAGGTACATATTATATGGAAACAATACTCCAAATAAACTCTATCACAACAAATAAGTTGTTTTAACGGCCTAAACATTAGTCCTTCAACCAGTAGCAATAAATTATCCTAACATCTAAAAAAATTAATTTTATTGGTGTAAGATAGATTTTAACACAATTTTAAACTGTATGTTATGGACCATAGAATTAAACAAATGCAATTAATTACCCAACACTCATCTGCTGCAGATGTCAATGAGCTGAAATGTGGTAATTTACACTTGTGGTTTCTTTAAGAGCTTTAGCAATTTTAATTTTCATTAAAATGACTTGGCTCTCACTTTGACTAAAATGGTACTTTCTAATGTCCATTGTATTGAACATTTTATTGCAGATTTATGGTTAGTAGTTAATTTTTGTTATGAACTTAACAACCTAATTTCACATGTTAACCATAAATACAACATTTTTATATTATTTATATAAATACGATATAGTGCTAATGGCAAGAACTGAAAAGAAACTGCTAAGGATTTTCAAACTCTTTGGAGTAAAGACTTAGCAGTATGGACTGAGGACTAATGAGCAAAAAACAAAGTATATGGAAATGAGATAGGCAGATATGAAGAAACACCACTGAAGAATACCACAAACAACGATAGTAAAAAGTATTGCTTCAAAAAAGTGACAGAATTTCAGTATTTAGGAGTAAATCTAACAAGTAAATGAGAAGAAAGCCAAGAAACTCAGAAGAAAATTTCGAGAGGAAAGAAAATTGCCGGAGCCCTATATAAACTACTAAGAGCAAGAAATATTCCCTGAGAGGCAAAATTGAGACTATACCGAAAAGTGATCCAGCCCACAGTCCTTTACGGAAGCTAAACAGGAATCATGAACAAAAATCAATAAAATATGCTGAATATCTGGGAGAGGAGTGTGCTAAGGAATATACTCGGTGGGAGCAAAAGACGATGAAGACTTTTAGAGGAGACGAATAAATGCAGAAATCAGAGATCTGTACAGGAAACCAGAAATACGCCAGATTGTCAGAACAAAGAGACTTAGTTGGTTAGGTTAGCTTGCGATAATGGCTGACGGAAGGTGGGTAGAGGACTCGCTGATGAGAGGGAAAGGAAATGGAAGAAGAGGGCAGCCAATAAAAAGTGGGTAGAAGTGTGTAAGGAAGACATGGAAATAATCGGAATAACAAATTGGAGAACTGCGGCCATGGACAGGAGAAAATAGAGGAAAACCGTGGAGAAATTCTAAGCCACGGGCCTTTAAGGCCTGTTGAGCTAAAATATATATATAATATATTGTTTATATAAATAGACTCATTGATAAATGAGGCGCTCAGAAGCAATAGTGGCCCAACACCAAAAATGAAGTTTTGAGATAAATGCAATCTTCGCAATCGTATTTCCATTGTGCTTATGAGACGGCGCTACAAATTATGTAGAGCCATTTCGCCAAATATAGAGGCAGTTTATGTAGACTCTTGTTACTCTGAAGATGTTGCTGCTTTTATTGATATAATAATCTAAATCTGTTCAATTTGTGGGTTAGGCCCATTGACATATTAAGTCTAGACTCGGCATACTCACCAAAAAAGCGTAACGCGGAAAGAGCATGGAAACAGTCGATCGGTGGTCTATCTATCTCTTTTAACAAAACGAGCCCGTGCATGTGACTGACAAAGATGGCTAGACCACTCAATCCTATGTCGGCGTTACACCCCCATGCATTGAATGGCATATCCCTAGCCAAGTCTATCCTCTTTACATGTCTCTGGTTAGGCTACTGTTGCTCTGAGCGCCTGCAATCACTAACTACTAGTGTCGCAGAATAGGATTGTTTCCTATTCTGTGGCAGTAGTTTATACAATCCTCGGAGTTCTAATCTTTGATTGGAGATTGTCCTGTATTCATTTCTGTCCATACCTTTATTTTACTATTCAGGATATACATATGTATATAAAACAGATACAGTGCGGTGGAATAAGTTTTACCCCCCTGTTAACCTATTTATTTTAAGAATATAAGCAAAACGCTCGGACAGGTCGATTTTTAAACTAACCATAGTATATTATAGCATCAACGTTTCGATCTTTACGCGATCCCTCTTTAGGTGACAGGCATAACTTTGACTTTTTTAAATGGGAAAGTACATCATGTGACACCTCATTTAAAAGCTCTTAAAATACTGATTTCGAAAATGTATAATACTTTAATCCTGTTTGAGAGTGTAGGCGCAAAATTTCGGTCGAATTCTTTCTAAATGCAATAATTTTTTTCGAATCATGAAAAAACTAATAAATATTTTTGAAAAATTTAAACGCAGAATGTAATACTACAGTATTCTCGATGGTCCAAAGTCCCTGAGAACTACTATAATGTTTATTTTAATAAGTCATAGTGGTGAAAAAAAGAGAAAATTTAGTGTGATTTTTAATTTCAAATATATCATTCAAAATAAATTTTTTGTTTATTCTAGGAGACTGTCAGCACTCGGTAATAATCTAATCTTTCATTCTGCGTTTAAATTTTTTAAAAATACTTATTAGTTTTCTCAGGATTCGAAAAAAAAATAAATGCGTTTAAAAAGAGTTCGACCGAAATTTTGCGCCTACGCTCTCAAAAAGGATTAAAGTATTATACATTTTTGTAATCAGTATTTCAAAAGCTGTTAAATGAGGCGTCACATGATGTACTTTACCATTTAAAAAAATCAAAGTTATGCCTATAACCTGAAGAGGGATCGCGTAAAGTTCTAACCGTTGATGCTAAAATATACTATGATTAGTTTAACAATCGACCTGTCCGAGCGTTTTGCTTATATTTTTAAAATAAACAAGTTAACAGGGGGGGGTAACGCTTATTCCACCGCACTGTATATAAAACAGGAAGGGTCTAGTGCAGGGTTGGGCAAATACTTTTAAGCGCGGACCAAAATGAAATTTTCAAAATGTCTCCCGGGCCGGAGGACTATATCCAGTATGTACGCTAATGTTTTTGGTGAAGGTTTTTCTCTGCCCAAGAAATTTTTTTGACAAAAATACTGTACGTGTTATTTTAAAGCATTTGGAGAAAGACAGTTGACTGTTAATATTTATTTATTTATTATTTATACATATGACCTGGCCTCTAGTGACTAATCCAGGTCGTTTTTTCCTGATGGGATTACAGATATTTTTTTTTTATATTTTTACATTTTTTACTCAACTATTAAATCTATTTTTACAATATCAATTTGCCATAATCTCTTAATTACGTATAACAAACAAATTTAAATAAACAATTTAAAATATTTTTGGTACTATCAACTCCCTTCTAAGTTATAAAGACAGTCCCTCTATTTTCAGAAGAGAGTTGGTAGTTTTTTTTTTTTATTTTTTTTTATTTTTATGAATTATGTATTGAATTATTATTTTTATTTATTTATTTTATATTGAATTATTATTATTATAATTGTAAATATCTATTTTTGAATTTATATTTTATTTTATTTATTTTAACTTTATTTTAACTTTATCTTACTCAACTTCATCAGGGTAATAATAATAAATTGTCTTTCTAGTGTGTACATGCGAACAATTTGTTCCCAGTAAAATTACGAAATTTTTAATATGGTCATTTTATTAAGCCATAACAAGGATCCAGATAAAAAATGAACTTCAGAAATTCGATCAAGAATAGAGTAATCAAGAGCAGCCTTTTTGAAGATGAGGAAATTTTTGAGTAAGCAAAGATTCAATCTGCAAATCTGATGTCGGATGTTAAAATGTTATGTCAAGTCAACCATCATAGACGAAATTCAAAGGAGGCAACTGATCTGGTATTGTCATGTACGACGCGACGTCAATAGATGACGACAGGCTGTCAAAACAAATTTTAAAATGGACGAGAGAACACTATAAAAATCCGGGATAATAATAAAAATGTTATGTCCACTCTATTCTTCTTTATTGGATTGTTAATGCTGACTTAATGAAAAAGCTGCAAGCTTTTGAGGTGCGGAATTTTGAAAATACCATAGATCGATCATATTACGAACGATAGGGTGTTGCACAGAATGGAAAAGGAACAGAGAACTTTTGACCATCATTAAAAGGAGAACGACAGCAAGGAGAAAGGGCACATACTTAGAAATGATAACGTAAGTTGTAAGTTGTTGCAGCAGCTGATTATGAATGGTAAAATCGAAGAAAAAGGGGTCCTGATAGACGACAAATACCCTGGCCGAAAACATTCGTAACTGGACCTGGTTAAACACACATACGCTTTTAAGAAAAGCAGAAGATAGATGTTCATTATGTATACGAACACTACGAACACTAATGCTTTTTAAATGCATTCATTTTTTTTCGAATTTTGAGAAAACTACTAAATATTTTTGAACAATTACATTATTCCCGATGGCCGAAAGTCCCTTAGAATAAACAAAAAGTTTCTTTGAATGATATATTTGAAATTAAACATCATACTAAATTTTCTTTCTTTTTTTTTTCACCTCTGTGATAAACATTATAGAAGTTTTCAGGAACTTACGGCCAGTGATAATGTAATATTTCATTCTGCGTTTAAATTTTTCAAAAATACTCATTAATTTCCTCAGGATTCGAAAAAAAAATTAATGCATTTAAAAAGCACTGCGCCTATGCTCTTAAAAAAATTGCTTGCGGGATTTCTCAATGGGCCGGATAAAGTAATCAAAAGGGCCGGATCCGGCCCGGCTTTTGCCCACCCCTGAGTCTAGTGTATCAAGCTAAAAGGAGACATATTGAAAAATAAATCGCCACTTTTTCAAAGTTTTGTTTATTCTTTACCTGTAAAATGGTTCTAACATTTTTTTTTGACTTATTTTATTGCAAAAAGAAGCTTTCCGGGATAAACAATTTGAATAAAATTTAAACAATTAAATGAATCACTTTGAAATTTTTGTGACATATTAAGCACCAAAGAACGCTCATGGGACAAACATTTGAAATTTCGACTTTTTTTCGCAATTATATTAACAATAAATGAGTGTATTAAACTTTATAATACGCCATTTTAAAACTTTTCCATTCTCTCGAAGATGTTTGTACTAAGAAAAGCATAAGTCTTACTGTTCTCCATTAATTTGAAAAAAAAAGAAAAAAGACCCTTTTTTGACACTAAATTGTTTATAAATAAAAATGGCCGCCAGATCCTACCCAGGAAATTGCTAAAATTTGTTCTTATGGGTGTTACGTGTCAAAAAAACGTTTCAGTGCCCTGACTGTTGAAGTGTCATGGAAAAAACCTTATTGCCCTGGACTATTACACTAAGTGATATTTCTTTTATTATTTAGACATATCTTAAATTGTTGACGTACTTTATATTAAGGGTGTAGGCGCAAAATCTTGGTCTAAGGCTATTTAAATGCATTCATTTTTTTCAAATTCTGAGAAAACTAATAAGTATTTTTCGAAAATTTAAACGCAGAATGAAAGATTACATTATTACCGACTGCCGAATGTCCATGAAAATTTCTGTAATGTTTATTTTAATAAGTTACAGTTACTTTATGAGTTAAAGGGGTGAAAAAAAGAAAAATTAGTGTGATTTTTAATTTCATTCAAAAGAAATTTTTGTTTACTCTAAGGGACTTTTGGCCCTCGGTAATAATATAATCTTTTGTTCTGCGTTTAAATTTTTCAAAAATATTTATTAATTTGCTTAGGATTCAAAAACACGAATGCATTTAAATAGCATAAGACCAAAATTTTGCGCCTACCCCCTTAACCAACTTTAACAGACCCTCTAACACATACCTTAAATTAGCCGAGATCGTATGAGGCCTAAGATCAACGTGCCCCACTTTAAATCAAACAAATTACTTTAACAATAATTTGCTTATTATCTATTCCGTGGGAAAGTAACAATTTTAATTTACAATTTAAACGCATAAGCTGTTGTATATAATTCCTGAGTACGTATTGTTAATTTCTCGTTTATTATTATCTCATTTATAAAAATTAATCTTAATGACTTGTATTATTATTAATAAAGGCTTATATCTATATCGAGTGTATTTAATATTGCAATATTGTTTGTATATCGATCATTTAATGTATAAATAGCAGTAAGTATCTAATTTTAATAATTATTCAAGGTAGAATTACTGAAGCATTGAGAAAACAGTCATTTCCGTGCGATTTATACAAAGATTTTTCCTTTCTATATTCATTTAAATATTATTTTGTCTAATCGAATTTAACAATTTGTTGTTGCTTACGACAGCAGTTTATGTTTAATATTTTTTTATATGTTTAATATTCTTAATAATTTTAATACTTATTTATAATAAACTAATAATTTTTCCCGTTGCCGTCGCCATTTAACTGGGAATAAAATTAATTGCCTTCTATAGTCACGTCACTAATAGGTCTGGATCCCGCGTATGAAAAAAAAGTTGGTTAATAGCAAGCTGAAAATTTCTTAATAGCTTAATATAGCTTAGGTGTCTAGTCAGATAAACTTTGATATATGGGAACACTGGAACAGGGGAAGTTTTACTTGTGGAACAGGTTAAAAATTTGGAACAGTCAGACCGCGAAAACGGAACATGTATTTTGTCCGACAGAACAGACTTAAACTCTCCGAACAGAGATTAAACTCTCATGCAAAAATCAGACTGCTATTTATCACCAAATGGGCGTTTTAATGAGTGGAACATGTAGAATATGTCAAATGACAGAAATTATGACAGGTGACAAATAGCAGTCTGATTTTTGCATGATAATTTAATCTATGTTAAGGGAGTTTAAGTCTATTCTGTCGGATAAAATAAATGTGCCGTTTTCGTGGTCTGACCGTTCCAAATTTTTAACCTGTTCCACAATGAAAACTACCCTTTTTCCAGTGTTCCCATATATCAAAGTTTATCCGACTAGACACCCTTAAGCTAGTAACAAATTTTCAGCTTGCTATTAATCAACTTTTTTTTCAACGCGGGATCCAGACCTATAAATGATTTGTGGCATCTTACTATTTTATTGTATCTCCTTGCAATTTTTATTATTCCCTTAATTTTTTTTGGCACCCTCCAATTTTATCTGATACCCTCCATTTTTTTCTGACCCTTATTGTTTTATATTTTTTTATTTTATAACTAGAGAAAGATTGGATTAATTTGGCTACTTTTAATTTGGAAATACATAATTTGTAGAAATCTAAGAAAGAAGAGACAATATTCAATCAGATAGTAAATTTTATTAGTTGTATAAGAAGTTTGTAAAAAATGTGCTACTTGCACAAGAATTTCTCTATTTTTAACAATATAAAAAATTAATATACAGAAAATATGTTCTGCTTTTTCTTCTTCTTCTTAGTTTTGTAAGTATGCTCTAAAGCCTGTTTTTCTTCAATATTGGCCTCCTAAATTGTTTAAATAATTATCACACCAGCTTTTTCTTGGTCTGGCAATACTTCTTCGTCCATTTGGTGACGTCCATTTTTTGGTCTCGTGCTAAACGTACATTTATTCTATTCTCTGCCATTCTACTAATGAGTTCGTTCCACCCCTATTCCTGTTTTGTCACCCATCCATTTATGTCTTCCACATTGCATGATATTCTTATGTTTTCACTTCTCTCCCTATCCAACAGACTTTTCCTTGATATTCTTCGAAGTATTTTCATCTCTGTTGTTTCTAGTAGTCGTCTCGTTTTAGATGTGTCAGTCTTGTCTCCACCGTGTATGTCAATATAGGTATAACTGCTGCTTTATAGATTCTTGCTTTTGTGTCTTGTCTTAGTTGTCTGCTTTTCCAGATTGTGTCATTAAGAGATCCCTCCACTTTACTTGCTTTTAAGCTTTGTTGTCGTACTTCCTCCTCAACATCTCCGTAACTGGTTATAGGCGAGCGGCAGCAACCCCTAAAATTATGTTATACCGACCACGAATATCAACTTTAAGGTGAATGCCCAATTTTAGTCATTCTTTATGTTTTTGGGGTCGGTAAATCCGAATATCAAGTTTATTGTTTTCTAGAATTGGTGGAACATGTTCAAAAATCAAATTTTATGCAAAAATTGGAAAAATAAATTTTGATGATTTTTTAACTTTACCTCGTTGTCCCTTCTTCTTCTTCTTTAAGTTCCATCTTCTATCGAAGGTTGGAAATCATCATGGCAATGCGGACCCTGTTGACTGCCGCTCTAAATAGCTCTGCACTACTGCATTCGAACCATTCCCGAGGGTTCTTAAGCCAGGATGTTCGTCTTCTTCCCACATTTCGCTTTCCTCGGATTTTGTCTTGCATAATAAGTTGTAATAATGAGTATTTTTGCCCTCTCATCACATGTCCCAAGTACCTACTCAAGTTTTTGTCTTTTGATAGTTAGTATTATTTCCGGTTGATTTCCTATCCTTCGAGTTACTTCCACGTTCGACATTCTTTGAATCCATGATATTCGTAGGATTCTTCCGTAACACCAAAATTCAAAGGCGGCCAACTTATTCAAATGGACTTGTTTCAACGTCCACGCTTCCAAGCCATAAAGAAGAGTAGAGAACACGTAACATCGAAGCATCCTTAGGCGTAGTTCTAACCTTATATCCCGACAACAAAGAAACTTTTTAAGTTTAATGAATGATGCACGTGTTATTTCAATACCTGTCTTAATTTCTTTGGTTTGGTCTACATTTGATGTTATCCATGTTCCTAAGTATTTGTAGTTATCCACACTCTCAATCACAGTATCTTCAATAGTTAATTGGATGTTACGTGTGCTGATTTAGTTATGATCATGCATTTAGTCCCTTAGGTCGCTATAAATATTTCCTTTTGAAAATTTTACTGTGTCATCTCTGAAGTATTTGGATAACAATGATATTTTTGCAAAATGTTTAATCAAATCAGTAGAGGAGTTGTTCATTTTTAAACACGTTGTCGTCAGATTTCGTTAGTTTCATGTTTACTAAAAAAGTTGAGTGAAAAAGTTTTCAATTTATAGTTTTAACGAACACAGCAATAAAACATAATTATCCATGAAGAAGTTTTCTGGAAAATTTTAAGTCAAAATAATAAATGTAATAGAAAAAAAAGTTATGTAACTTTATAGACGAGCGGCACACCCCAAAACACGCATATTTCTTGAGATACTGTCCACGGTGTGGTGAATGGCTCATTTTGGTAATATTTTATGTTTTTCATGGTGATGAAAACAAAAATTAGGTTTATTGTGAATTTTACGTGGGGGAATCTTGTCAAAATCGCAATTCTACCCTTAAAATAAACAAATGAAATCACGTTTTTTTGCGTTAACTCGCTACAACTTTTTTCCATTCCATTTTAATACTCTTTTCTAAAATTTTTATCGCACATATTTCTCACCTTTCTGAAGGCAAATGGGACCTGTTTCAATCTTTCTGTCTTATTATAATAAAAGTTGTTTAAACGTCATTCGATGTTTACATATCGAAACGGTACCGGGCAGACTGCTTGACTTGTCGCATTGGGATTTTATAAAATAAGATATGTTTTATTATCTATTATATTAAAACTTTTAACAAAATTAGGTATATTTTTTTTAACTTAATGTCTCGACAGCTAATGGCCATTGGCACGGTACTGTTAATTTTGCAATCAGATAGTGTAATGTGTAGTATATGTTGAGTAAATCACTTTTTACTTAGTAAAGTCGACTTCATTGTCTTTACAAAGAAACGCTTATTAGATTCGAACGACTGCGGTCCCTTCGTTAAGTACCGATACCACAAGAATAGAAACTATCTTCATTTATCAATTTTTAAGGGGAGAGTGTGGTTTAAAATCAACATTTTAACCATATTTTTGTGAATTTTTTTAAAGTGTGGTAGAATTATTTTATATTTAAATTAAATAATTATATTCAGTACAATTCAAAGAATAATAAAAAAATTCAAGTAGTGCAGTAAGTGAGGGTATTTGGCTCCGAGTTCCATCCTACTCCATAAATTTATTTGATATTTTCACTGTATTTTGATCACTTTTTCAGACGGTTTTCTTGTGAATACCTTAAAAATTATGCATCCAACGAAAAGATCTATATAAAACATGTCGCTTATAAAAAATCAAAGGAATTAATTTCTTCATTAATCTTCTAGTTAAAATAATATAAAAAAGATACGGTAGGTGAAAAGAGATTTATTTGGTGCCTGCTCAAATCGGTGTATTCAACTTATAAAATAACAGATAAATGGTCGATTTTATGGGTATAATGCTATGAATACCTTTTGTAGTGCTTGAACGGACCTTTAAAATGAGTACTACTTTAAAAATTAATGACTAATGTCTTTTAAGAAAAAATAACAAGTATATTGAACCCCTTATCCACCAGAATTTAAATGCATCGTTTTCCTTCTATAATACCTTTTACTGTTACAGTATTATACAGTAAGCACGTAAAGGTTGGAATAAATTCATTTTCTCAAGAATGGACGATTTTGGAAAAAATCCCGAAAGAGGTAAATTTTTATTTTTAAATTACGACTTTTTGGCATATATATCATACTAGTGACGTCACACATCTGGGCGTGATGACGTCATCGATGATTTTTTAAATGGGAATAGGGGTCGTGTGATAGCTCATTTGAAAGGTTATTC
This sequence comes from Diabrotica virgifera virgifera, assembly GCF_917563875.1. Taxonomy (NCBI): domain Eukaryota; kingdom Metazoa; phylum Arthropoda; class Insecta; order Coleoptera; family Chrysomelidae; genus Diabrotica; species Diabrotica virgifera. Next base: position 180,016,821 of record NC_065445.1, on the reverse strand, counting down.
AATTCTCTATTCAGTAATATAACCATTTATATAATTATTTATACAGGGTCTCCAAAAAAAATTTTCGATTAAATTTACTGACATAAAAAGAAGAAAGCAAGTAATTTATTAAATCAAAATACATTTGACTGCTCTCATAAAACAGAAAAAATGTTTATTTGACAAATAATCATTGCTTTTCGCTTAAATTAAATGTTCAAACTGTCAAGAGGAAGGTGCGTGGCTGCTTTAATACTAAATTTAAGCAAAAAACAATATTTATTTGTTAAATAAACATTATTCTCTGTTTTATGATAGGAGTAAAATGTATTTTGAGTTAAATAAATTACGCACAGTCTTCTTTTTATGTCAATAAATTTAAATCAAAAAAAAAATTTTGACACCCTGTATAAATAATTATGTTAATATTTATATTACTGAATAGAGAATTGAATTACCTTTCAAATGAGCTATCACACGACACCTATTCTCATTTAAAAAATCGTAGATGACGTCATCACGCCCAGATGGATGACGTCACTACTATGATATATATGCCAAAAAGTCGCAATTTAAAACTAAAAATTGACCTGTTTCGGGATTTTTTCCAAAATCGTCCATTCTCGAGAAAATGAATTTATTCCAACCTTTACGTGCTCTCTATATATTTTCTGTATTAAAAAAGTTGGACGGGTTTAAAATGAATTATTTTTGAAAAATAAAAATAAAAACAAATTAGCATAAATAGATCGCGCTTTAAAAACTTCCTTAAAATTTTCCTTTTTCTCATGTAATTCGAAAATGATAATACATACGAGAAAAAGATACAGTACAAAAATGTAGGGTTTTTTCAGATAAAAATTCTGTTTTTTCTTTAGTTACTGTATCTCTTTACCATTTTCAAGCTACATGGAGATGAGAAAGATTTTTAAGGAAATTTAAAAATGCGCTCTATAATTTAATATTATTTTTTTTTTCAAAAACCGTGTATTTTAAAGCCGTTCAACTTTTTGAACATAGAAATAACAATTCACAATGAAAAAGTTTTCCTGTAGTTGGCTGTATACCATGTAATATAAAAAAGAAATAGAAATAACACTGTAATAAAACGTATTCTAGAAGTAAAATGATCCATTTAAATCTGGTAGATGAGGGACTAAAAAATATATATTTTTATCTTAAAATAGGATAATAATAATATTTCAATACGTGTCTTAATTTCTTTGGTTTGGTCTACATTTGATGTTATCCATGTTCCTAATTATTTGTAGTTATCCACACTCTCAATCACAGTATCTTCAATAGTTAATTGGATGTTACGTGTGCTGATTTAGTTATGATCATGCATTTAGTCCCTTAGGTCGCTATAAATATTTCCTTTTGAAAATTTTACTGTGTCATCTCTGAAGTATTTAGATAACAATGATATTTTTGCAAAATGTTTAGTCAAATCAGTAGAGGAGTTGTTCATTTTTAAACACTTTGTCGTCAGATTTCGTTAGTTTCATGTTTACTTAAAAAAGTTGAGTGAAAAAGTTTTAAATTTATAGTTTTAACGAACACAGCAATAAAACATAATTCATGAAGAAGTTTTCTGGAAAATTTTAAGTCAAAATAATAAATGTAATAGAAAAAATGTATGTAACTTTATAGACGAGCGGCACACCCCAAAACACGCATATTTCTTGAGATACTGTCCACGGTGTGGTGAATGGCTCATTTTGGTAATATTTTATGTTTTTCATGGTGATGAAAAAAAAATAGGTTTATTGTGAATTTTACGTGGGGGAACCTTGTCAAAATCGAAATTTTACCCTTAAAATAAAAAAATGAAATCACGTTTTTTTGCGTTAACTCGCTACAACTTTGTTCCATTTTAATACTCTTTTCTAAAATTTTTATCGCACATAATTCTCACCTTTCTGAAGACAAATGGGACCTGTTTCAATCTTTCTGTCTTATTACATATAATATAATTATGTATAATAAAAGTTATGAATTATTTAAAGTAAAAGGTGCATATTTCTGAATTGCAAGGTTTAATTGCAAAAGTTGAGTGACAAAATTTGAAATTTAGCTTTTTAATCAAATTTATGTTAAAACATAGAGTACAAAGAACAAAATATTGTATAGAAAAAAATGGTGCTACTTTTAATTCAAGAAAAAGTTAATTTATTTTTTTTTATTTTTAGGGTAAAATTGCGATTTAGACAATGTCCCTCCATCTAAAATTCAAAATAAACCTCATTTACGTTTTCGGCGCCATCATGAATATAAAGTAAGACCAAAATTAGCCATTCACCACACCGTGGTCAACATCTCGAGAAATAAGCGTTTTTTTGGGAGTGCCACTCGTCTATAAAGTCAAATAACTTTTTTCCTGTTGCATATTTTGACTTGAAATTTTCCAGAAAACTTCTTCATGACTGATATTTTAATGCTGTGTTAATTTAAATTATAAACTAAAAAGTTTGTTACACAACTTATTTAAGTAAACATAAAACTAACGATATCTGACGATTAAAATTAACAACTTCTCTTTTAATTTGTTTAAACATCTTTTAAACATCTAGGACATTCTTCATCTCATTGTTATCTACATTCTTCAAGTATGACCCAGTAAAATTTTCAGAAGGAAATATTTACAGCGACCAAAGATACAGCGAGGTAAATATGAACAATCATCAAAATTGATTTTTCGCATTTTTGCATAAAATTTCATTTTTGAACATGTTCCACCAACTCTAGATTAAAATAAACTTCATATTCAGATTCAGCGACCTCGAAAACCTAAAGAATGACAAAATTTGCCATTCACCTATCATGGTTGCTGTTTCGATTTCTAAGCCTCAAATTAGGGGTGTGAGTGGCGCTCGCCTATTATATCTATTCCTCTGCTTGCTTCCTGCTTTATTATTTTCCCATTAATTTCGATTTTACATCGTAGCGGGTATTTACATGTTGTCATACAGAAAATATGTTTATAATTAAAAATAATGTTAAAAAATTATTTAATAATAATAGTCTCCAGTTTTATACCGCTCACGTGGCTTTGGGAGTATAGCAGGGTAGTCTGCTATATCTAGGGCCTACGGTATACAAGGAAAGTAACAGGGCCAGTGCTACACTTCAACCGCCTATTATTACCCCTGGTTTTACCCAAGGTACTCATTTTATTCAGGCTGAGTCGACCTGAGGCCTACAGACATTTTTAAAAATGTCTAATTGTTTTTGCCGGCGGTAGGATTTGAACTCCGAACCACCAGCACGCGAACCAAACACACTACCGCTTAGCTACGCCGGTCCCCTAAACATGGTTTACTTATAATAAATACAACTATTTTTCAACATTTTGTCTGCGATTAACTTGAAATTTCAAGTTTGTGCCTAAATAAAATACATTATAATAATTATAAATTTAATAAAACAATTCTAAATACCATATTTAGATTAAACAAAGTGCCAAAAGCATGGATTTCATGGGAAACGTAAAAAAGTAAATAGACCCGAAGTTAGCCGAAACGTAACTCTAAAGGAGTATAATACACTTGTGCAAGTGTATATGACAATAACATTGTTGTTTTTAGTATTTTCTTTAAACTTTCAAAAAGATATAGCAAAATCAAATGACGTTGATTAAACGTCATTCGATGTTTACATATCGAAACGGTACCGGGCAGACTGCTTGACTTGTCGCATTAGGATTTTATAGGATTAGATAGGTTTTATTATATCTATTATATTAAAAATTTTAACAAAATTAGGTATAGTTTTTTTTTCTACGGCCGTGCCAAAATAGCTACTTTCCCGCACGCATTTTGTTTCCGAAAGTTGCACTTTCCCGCACTAGTGCGGGAAAGTAGAATATCTTGTAATATGGCATTATAATATATTATAATATATGCAATAAACTAATATTTAGATATTATTTACTAATTTATTTCAAATGTATCTTATTGTGTTCATGTTTTAATAAAATTAACGCGAAAATTCTTTGAAATAGAATTAGTTTGACATAATATTCATAAGTCAAATCAGTGGACAGTCACAATGGTTTTGAATATCGTCGTCATTGAAACCATTATCGTCGTCATAGTAACCAATTTTATTAAAAGTTTGATTTTGACAACCTTGTCAAACAACGGATGCATTTGTGTGTTTTTGCTGCAATTTTTAAAAAATTACGTGGATTCATTGGACGAAGAGATTCCGGAAGCTGTCTTGATAGCCGCCGCGGAAGCAAATTTAAATTCGTTGCCTGCCAAATCCAAACAATTTGTCCATTTTGTGAACTGGTGCGAATCTATGAAAGTAAGGAGCTATAAAGAGGAAGTATTTTTATCATACTTTTAGAATTGAGAAAAGTGCTTAAATCAAACACACTTTGGTCACGATATTCCATGATTAAAAGTTTAAGGAAAATAAAGCACAATATTTATATAAGTAAGTTTTATAAACTAACAACTTCTTTGAAAAAACAAAATATTGGTTTTCGAACACAAAAATCAAAAATTTTTGGTAAAGCCAAATTTATGTTAGACGCACCAAACGAGATAAATATATCTTATGATAAAAGTAGTTACCATTTTTGGTTTATCTGGGGCTTGTCGTAGAGCCTTACAAAACTTACAAAAATCACACTCGACGATATTGAAGACAAAGGGAATCTAATAATCGTCAAAATTACGGACTCTAAAAACAACTCTGCGAGATAATTTGTTGTCTCAGAAGAAATAAACAATGGAATGTTTTTGAAGCTATACAGAGAATACGTCAGTTTACGACCATCAACCACAACTCATCGGCGTTTGTTTATAAAATACCAGAAAGTAAATTGTACAGTACAATGTGTAGGAATTAATATATATATATAACAGCGCTAACAGGCCTTATAGGCCTACGGCTTCTAAATTCTGGATAATATTTCTCCATTCTGTTCGGTCCTCTGCACTCTTTCTCCAGTCCTTCACCCCGATTTCTTCCAAATCCCTCTCTGCAGCCTCTAACCATCTCTTCCTTGGTCGACCTCGTCTCCTTTTTCCCAATGCTCTGTCATTCAATATTCGTTTGACGTTTCTAGTTTCTGGCATTCGAGTAATATGTCCCAGCCATCTAACTCTTTGGGCTCGTATTTTTGTCGTTATTTTTGGTCTCCCATACATCCTCATTACTTCTTCATTTGTTCGTCTCCTCCAGGTTTTCTCCGCTATCTGTATACCTCCAAAAATTTTTCTCAGGATCTTCCTTTCCCATATCTGTATCTTCTTCTCCTCTTGTTGATTCATTACCCACGTTTCGCTCGCATACAACACTGTGGGCCGTATTATCGTTTCATACATTCTGATTTTCGCGTTTATTGATACATTTTTTGCTTTTAATATCGTGTTTAAGGCACCCACAACTCGACTTCCCTTCAATAATCTTTTATCTATTTCTTTTTCTTCCCTTCCAGTACTGGTTACAGTCACTCCCAGGTATTCGAATTCTGCTACTTCCTTAAATTTATATTCATCTCCTTCTCCTTTCATTTTTATATAGTTATCCTCTTTATTTATATCTCCTTTCATTACCATGTATTGTGTTTTTCCTTGGTTGATTCTTAATCCATACCTTTTTGCTTCCGCTTCGAACTTTTGGAATATTTTTTGGAGATGTTCCTTTGTTCTTGTTAGGATGACTAGATCATCAGCGTAAGCTATAAACTGCTGTCTGTTGTTAAATATGGTACCGCTTGTATTAATTTTTATCCTTCTTACTATGTGTTCTAGTACCAAGTTAAATAAGTCTGTAGATAGAGGGTCACCCTGTTTCAGTCCTTTATTCACTGTGAATTGTTTTGAAAAATTTCCTTCCAGTGTTATCCTGTTTTTTGTATTGTTGAGCGTCATTCTCACTAATTTAACCAGCTTTCCTGAAATACCCAAGGATCTCATTGCTTCATATAGCATATCTCGGTCTACTGAGTCGTAAGCCTGTTTAAAGTCAATGAACAACATGTGTAGTCCCAAATTTTGTTCGTAGCTGTTGTTCTGTATTAGTTTTAATAAACATATTTGATCTGTTGTTGATCTTCCTGGTCTAAAACCTCCTTGGTATTCTCCAATGATCTTATTTACCTCCTTTTGCAATCTATTTCGGATGATTTTTGCAAGTATTTTATAGGCCACTTCTAATAGCGATATTCCTCTATAATTTTCGCAACTTGTTTCATCACCTTTTTTGTAGATTGGACAGATGAGTGCATTGTTCCATTGTTGCGGCATTTCCTCTTTTTGCCAGACTGTTAATATTAGTCGGAAAATTTTTTCTTGCAGCTTTTCTCCTCCTACTTTAAAAATCTCTGCCGGAATTCCGCTTTCTCCTGCGCTTTTGTTATTTTTTTGCTTCAATATTGCTTCTTTTACTTCTTGTAGTGTAGGTTCTTCTTCACGTTGTTGTTCTGTGTTATCCTGTTCATGTTGTTTTATTTCCTGGGGTTCTGCTTGTTTATTTTCATTTAATAGTTCTTCAAAATACTCCGCCCATCTGTTCAATTTTTCTGTTGTTTCTCCTAAAAGCACACCGTCTTTACCTCTACAATAACTTTTTTTACTCTTTGCAGTTCCTCGAGATTTTTTTACTTCTTGGTAGAAATTTCTTATTTCCTTGTTTATGTATGATTCTTCTATTGTTTTCAACTGTTTGTCAAGATGTTCTCTTTTCTTTTTTCTGCAGATTTGTTTTACTTCTCTTCTTGCCATTTTATATTTTTCTGTAGTATCCTGTGTATTATTTTTGTCTTTTTCTATTTTTGCTTTATTTCTACGTATCAATGCTATTTTACAATCCTCGTCAAACCAGTCTCTTCGTTTTTCTGCTTGTACTTTTCCTAGACATAGTTCCGTTGCTTCTGTCATCGCTATCTGTATATTCCTCCATTCTTCATCAATATCTTCTGCGGTGGGGTAACGAAGTCTTTTATTTATCTCTGCCACAAATTTGTTTGCCGTTTTTTCTTCTTTAAGTAATTCTATCTTGTATGTTAATCTTTCTTTTGCTGTTCTTGGGTTTCTTGGCAGCTCTTGTTTAAGTTTGGCTATCGTTAGAATATGATCGCTATTGGTATCTGCCCCTCTGTAGCTTCTGGAATCGGTAATTGCTCTGATATGTTTACTTTCTATTAATACGTGGTCTATCTGGTTTTTTGTCCTTCCATCTGGAGATATCCAAGTTATCTTATGAATATCCTTATGGTCAAATCTTGTGCTTACAATTTTCATTTTATTTTCTGTTGCAAATTCAATTAATTTTTTCCCATTTTCATTTGATTCCTTATGCAAACTTTTTCCACCCGTTATACTTCTGTAAATCTCTTCTCTTCCTATTTTGGCATTCATATCTCCTACGATTATCTTTATGTCATATTTCTGAATTTTATCCATCAAATTACTTAGCTTCTCATAGAACTCTGTCTTGGTTTCTAGGTCTTTTTCTTCAGTGGGGGCATGTGCATTAATGATGCTAATTTTTCTGTACTTTCCTCTTATTCTTAAATAACATATTCTATCTGATATTGCTTGGAAGTCTATAACTAATTTACTTATTTTTTCTGTCACCATAAATCCAACTCCAAAATATCTGTTTGTCCCGCCACTCTTAAAAAAGGTTCTTTTTCCTATTTTGACTATTTCAGTTCCCAACTGTTTTGTTTCTTGTAAGGCCAGGATGTCTACTTTGTAATTCTCCATAATATTATCTAAATTTTTTAAGGCACCCTCTTCGTACGTACTTCGTACATTCCAGGTTCCAATTTTTATTATTTCCTCATGTTTTTCTTTATTTGTATCGTTTTTTCCCTCATTTTCCAAAGTCGTTATTCCTTTTTTTGCCATGTCAATACCATATTTCAGCCGCTGTTCTTCGTTTATTAGTTTTTTGAATTTTCTATCAGCTGTTCTCTCTCCTCGTCCCATATCCAGATTTTGCCATGTAGGAATTAATACATTTGGAAATATCCCCTCCGAAATTGCAGCCTTTTTTCATCTACCCAATCCTAAACGTTACACAGGACACAGCTACAGACGCTTATCAGCAACCTTCCTAGCCGATTCTGGAGAAACGATTACAAATATAAAACGTCTAGAAGGTTGGAAAACAACTTCTGTAGCCGAAGGTTACCTAGAAGACTCTGAAAAGCAAAAAAGAGATGTGTGTAACAAAATTCTAAGTATCGATTCTTTAGAACCATCTACATCTACGTCGAGTGATCACAGCCAGCACAGGTCGAGGGAAAATACACGGTGCGAATTCAAGGATCAGCTTGCATGTTATAAATTTGCAGAATGCTGCGAATTGCTCATTTATCTTTAATATTACAAAGCAATAAATAGACGTTCTTCTTTTTCCACTGAATATTTTGTTGTATTTAGTAGTAAATAAAAATTGATATAACTCTATTTGTTGTGACTTTTTTCAAAACATACGGCCGTAGAAAAAATATTGTTCCCAACTCATGCGGAAAGTGTCTTTCCCGCACTCGACTGCTTGCCCGAATTCCGCTATCGCGTCGTTCGGGTCAACAGCAGTCGCGTGCGGGAAAGTATCACTTTCCGCACTAGTTAGGAAAATAACTATTTGTATAACAAGGGAGGAAAGTGCTACTTTTCCTCCCGAGAATGAAGTTTAGAATGAAGTTTAGTAATCATTCAAGGGAGGAAAAGGCACTTTACTCCCATGTTATACATATGGTTTTTCCACCTTCCTCAAATAACAAGTCATTTTTTCATTTTTACTTAATTTATTTATGTAACTAAACAACAAAATTTATTAGAACTAAAACCAACAAGTAGGTACACAATATAACTGTCAACTGTCAAATATAAGTCAAGTTATTAATGTAAACATTGTTATATCAGAATAACAATTTACTGTTTTTTACAATTCTGCAAAATACAGAGTGTTTTTAAATAAACGTTAAAATGTATAGAAACGTTAAAATGTAAGAGAGAATAGATATTGTACAGGGCGTCAATAAGTTATATTTCATGAATGAAATACCATGACGTCACTTTTACTTTTCCTCCCTAGGGAGGAAAAGTACAACTTTGCTCCCTACAATCTAGTCCGGAAAAGTATACTTTCGGTAGAGGTAGGTGGAAATAACTATTTTAGCTTAATGCCTCAACAGCTAATGGCCATTGGCACGGTACTATTGATTTTGCAATCAGATAGTGTAATGTGTAGTATGTGTTGAGTAAATGACTTGTTACTTAGTAAAGTCGACTTCATTGCCTTTACAAAGAAACGCTTATTAGATTCGAACATCTGCGGTCCCTTCGTTAAGTACCGATACCACAAGAATAGAAACTATCTTCATTTATCAATTTTTAAGGGGAGCGTGTGGTTTAAAATCAACATTTCAACCATATTCTTGTGATTTTTTTTAAACTATGGTAGAATTATTTTATTTTTAAATTAAATAATTATATTCAGTACAATTCAAAAAATAATAAAAAAAATACAAGTAGTGCAGTCAGTGAGGGTATTTGGCTCCGAGGTCCATCCTACTGCATCAATTTATTTGATATTTTCACTGTATTTTTATCTCCTTTTCAGACGGTTTTTTTGCGAATACCTTAAAAATTATGCATCCAAAAAATCCTATATAAAACATTTATGCAACTTATATGAAAAATCAAAGAGATTAATTTCTTCATTAATCTTCTAGTTATAATAATATAAAAAAGATACGGTAGATGAAAAGAGAATTTTTTTTATGCCTGCTCAAATCTCAGGCTCAGATCTTAAATTCAACTTATAAAATAACAGATAAATGGTCGATTTTATGGGTATAATGCTATGAATACCTTTTATAGTGCTTGAACGGACCTTTAAAATTAGTACTACTTTAAAAAATGCTGACTAATGTATTTTAAGGAAAAATAACAAGTATATTGAACCCCTTATCCACCAGAATTTAAATGCATCGTTTTCTTTCTACAATACCTTTTACTATAGTATTATATAATTGCTATGTTCGAAAAGTCGGACGGGTTTAAAATAAATGGTTTTTGAAAAAAAAATAAGATCAAATTAGCATAAAATCTTCCTTTTTCTCATGTAATTCGAAAATGATAATAGATACGAAAAAAAGATACAGTACAAAAATGTAGGGTTTTTTCAGATAACAATTCCGTTTTTTCTTTAGTTACTGTATCTCTTTATCATTTTCGAGTTTTGTCATTTTCGAGCCTAGTCCAAACTAGTTTGGACTAGGCCAAACTAGTTTGACCTGAAATCGGGTTTGGGCGGTAACATTATACAGCTTTCGAAATTTAAAGTTGTTGTGCAATTAAAAGTGCAATAATTTTTTTTCTGTTTTTACGTATAAAAATTTCATGATTCTCCGGATTTTCAAGTTATTTTAATTTGTCAAACTGTTTACAATAGAGCAACTGAAAATATTTTTTTCTATCACACATTTTGTTCTCATCGTTAAAATATGAAAACCTTGAATTACCCGTCTCTGTCTTTCCGTCAGTAAACGCAAATCCTCCGCTCTTAGGACAGGTAGAATGACCATTCCAGTTTTTATATCACTTCCGGTTAAAATGTTGTAACCGGAAGTTCCACATTACAGTAGCAGAAAATACACGTGATATATCAATTTACGCGTATTAAAAAGTCGAATTTTTAGTTCCGGTTTTGATGTCATTTCCTGTTGAAAAGTTATGACTGAAATTAAGGAAAAACTACAAAAAATTAGTCAAATCGTATATCAATCGACTCAAAGTTAAACGAAGACTTCAATTATCGACTTCCGGCCAACTTCCGGTCACATTGAGTGAAAACCTAGGACTTACGACTTCGAAGTCAAATTATTTGTTATTATTTATTTTATTTCTTATGGTATCTAAAACGAAATAAGATCTACTCAAAATTGTATCACCAAGAAATATTTAGGTCAATGTTTAGGTAATTTGTTTTTTATTATTTCATTCACCATGCGTCATACAAAATATCAGTAGGTAGGTATATACTTAGTTTTGAATTTAACATTAACAGTTTCTTTTATGTCTCGATCGTTACAGATAACTGAAATCTAATCACTGTTTAGTTTATTCTACTTTCTATTTCAATGACCATAAATATGTACAGAACCGTATCAGAAATATAGATCACATTATTGCTAGCAACGAATGTTTATTTATTTACCACGATACTCATGAGACAAACTTTTACCGATATAATTAATAGAGGCAAGTTTGATAACATAATGTTCAAAGATGCATCTAAAGACGAAGAAAGTGTAGGATGTGCCGTTATTTGCACAAATAATACACTAGCCATGTGTAGACTACCCAAGATGACTAGTATTTTCACAGCTGAACTCTACGCTATACTCAAAGCTCTAGAGGTTCCAATGCAGGGTACCAAAAATTTAGCAATCTGCACAGACTCATTATCATCCATACATTCAATTAGAAATTACTTATACAACAAATCCAATAGTTAATAAAATCCATGAAAAATATACAGCTCTTGCTATATCAAATACTGCAGTTTCGATTATATGGAATCCTTCACATGTTGGTATCAAAGGAAACGAGAATGCTGACCACGCAGCAAAGGAAGCACGTCGCTCTCATCTTACAGATGAAAATATCCAGTTGTTTCAAGACATAACAGCTGAAATCAAAAAGTTATCTACCTCAGTGTGGCAAAATCAGTGGATCAAGTGCACTACCCAATTAAAGTCCATCCAACCAAGCATTTTAGGACCTAGACTGGTAAAAATAGAAAGAAAACCGAAGACCATCATCCGAAGGCTCAGAATTGGGCACACCCGCTTAACCCAGGGATACTTGATGGTCCCCGAAGAACCTCCAAACGGCCAACACCGCAGCACTCGACTAAGTGTACTGCACTTACTTGTGGAGTGTAACCACTACGCAGCAGGACGGACCAAATATGGCATCCACGGAAATTTGTGTACCTACTATTTTAAACTCTAAAACAAATTGTGTAATGTGATAGAGTTCCTTAAACATTGTAAATTATACCACCTACTGTAAATTTAACTTAATTATTTATTGTTATTGTAATGTTCCTTGTGTCAAGGGCCGCAGCAGCCAAGACACATTAATTGAAATAAAAAAAAAGATATGTGTATTAAAATACTTTTAGTAAAATTATATGTTTATCAGATTGGTAATTTTGAATCGAATAAAAAAGGGAAATAGTTAAAATATGTTGACCGCGGTAGACTAAATAATATGATGTAAACATAAATTAGGAAAGAAACTAAAATATACAGGGTGTCCAGAAATTCTCCCGACAAACGAAGACTGGAGTTTTCTCAGATAATTTTAAGATAATTTTACCCAACTTCTATTTCGAAAATACTTTCTGGGTAGCTAGAGCTCTTTAAATATAGCGTGTTGTAATTAGTTTTTTTTTCAGAACGCGTCTATTTAGATAAACGAAAACTGGTACGCCCGTTACACGACAATTAGACCGAAATCATTAGACCGAAAGCAGTAGACCGAACTCATATACCGAAAAGCATTTTACCGAAACCTCACTAGACCGAACAGCATTAGACCGAAATGGTAAATAAATTAAAAGTTTGCAGTAAAGTGTGCTAAGATTTTGTATATCTGTCTTTTTGTTTGTTGTATTTTTTTGTATTATTTTATATATAGACTGTGTAAATTGTTACTCTGGACAGTCTGATATGAAATAATTTTCATCCGTTAAACAAATTAGTGACGGTAAAAATAAATTAAAGGTAGAGTGACGTTAACAACATTTTATATGTTTATAATAACCATCCAAATAACATTTAGTTGTAATTACATTAGTCTTATCTCTTTTAATGCGACAAGTAAAAAGAACTGCTTTTCGGTCTTCTGTTGTTCGGTCTAGTGAGGTTTCGGTAAAGTGCTTTTCGGTCTAATGAGTTCGGTCTACTGCTTTCGGTCTAATGATTTCGGTCTCTTTACAGTAAACCGGTACGCCCATTTGTCTTGCAAGGATAAATCGACTCTATTAATTGCGAATTTCTAGTACCGGTGGTAGGCGTCCATTTTGGGTAGCAAACAGTACTAAAAGATGTCTTTTAGTACTGTTTTACAAAACAAACTCTTAAATGAGCTTAATGATGGGGCACAAAATGTAAGCCTCGGAACTGGTCGCTTTCTTTACCAACTTTTAATAAAGATTGTGAGTATTGACATTTTTCATATATCTATATTTCAATGTTCTTATCTCCAATTTCTTCCCCTAGTTCTATTTCCTCTTACATTCCATGATCCCATTTTCAGAATTGTTTTGTTCTTTTCTATGCTTTTGTTGTAGTTTAATTTGTTTTTCCTTCCATTTGTGTTATTATCTTTAAATCTGCTTATGTCCCCGTACTGTGTCTGTTTTGTTTCTCTATCCGTCCTTGTATTTTCTTAGCTAATTTTTTGATCAAGTTTTTTACTTTTTCTATCATGCCGTTTCCATTTCCATTTAATGTCTTCAATAATTATGAAACCATAGCCAAATTTTGTCCTTTTTTATTTTCCTTTTCATTTCCTGCCATCGTCCTAAGCTTTCTTCGTGTTTCTATCTATTTAATATTAGGTCACATTATATATTATATACTCGGTGTTGCTTGTAGTTCATTAGATTATCCTTGGTGCTCAGTATTTTCATTTTATCTTCAGATTGTTTACATTTGATAACACACATTTTCTCATATACCTTTGGTACTCTATTTATTCTGATTTTACTTCCATTTCTTTTTCTCTGAAGTTATATACTCCGAATTTTTCTTTGCTCCACTTCCGTTGTGTCTATTGGTAAGTCTCTCATTACTACGTTATTTTTCTTCTTTTCTTTCTTTACCCAAAACTGACGCCTATGGCCGGTACTAGAAATTCACAATGGATGAAATCGATTTATCTAAATAAATAGGCGTACCAGTTTTCGTTTCTCTAAATAGAAGCGTTCTGGAGGTATTTAAAAAACTAATTATAAGCCATCTACAGAGAGTTCCAGCTCCCTTAGGTCCCATTTTTGGACTAGGTAATTTGGGTTAAATTGTCTTAAATTATCTTAGGAATTCCCGGTCTTCGTTTGGCAGGGGAGTTTCTGGACACCTTTTATATTGTATACCATTTTGTTATAATATATTTCTTAATCCGAACCTGGTATTCAGTACAAATGCAAACACAAATAACTTATTTCTTTGTAGACTCCGGCATCGATGCAGTTTTATAATAATAGCCTATGGAGAATTAATATTTTGTAACACGAAGTTAACAAAATCATAATTTATTAAATCATTTTAAATTTTCTGCTAGTTGCATAACACGATATTAGCCTCATGCTTAATAAGCAAACTGCATTTTGTGCATTTAATTATATGAAGTCCGAGTAACATTTGATGAGTACATAGTAAGATTCTTGAACTTTATTGTAAATTCTTTCATTTTCAATACATTTATTAATACTTAGCTGTAAAATGTGTGTCGCGTTATGCAACATTTCTAGAGTTCTTTATGATTTGCAAACTGGGCTGGATTATTCAAATGTATTTAGCTGTCATGTACGGTGCTTATAGAACTTTTAATATAAAGTATTTGATAGTTGATAGTTTTGAGGTTAAGTTAAAGACCAATTGAAAGTTAAATAATAAAAATATGCAGTAAGAGAAAGTAAAGTTTAGTTTGATTGTGCTACTTCAAATGTCTGGATACAATTTCATGTTGAATTACTAGGAAGTAATTTAAAAGCTGAAATTGTTAAGTACAGAAACTAAAGAAGAAATTCTATAAGTTTGTCACCAAAGTAAACGAGCTATCAAATCTAATGAAAATTTCACAGAACGGCAGCATCAAAAACTTATAGCAGATACGTTGAATAAAGTAACGCGTTACAACTATGTACAGTTACAACATATCGCGTTACAACTATAGATCCTTCTACAGCGAGTGGTGCTCTTTATATCGAGTTTAATATACGGAATTAAAGCGATTTTAAATGAGAGTCAAAATCTTGAACGAATTTTCTCCTTCTTCTTCTTTTTGTTTAGACATGACTCTGTCTGTTTTTCAAGGTGCCTCCAGGAAGTTGTCATTACATCGTTTTGTTGGTCTTCTTACTGATCGTCTTCCTTTCCGTCTCTCGCCGTCAGTCCTTACTACCCTATTTGTTGCCATTCGGCTTATGTGGTCGTTCCATTCTACTCCTTATGTTTGTGTCTGTTTTTTTTTGGTCAGTTATTTATGTTGTCTACCTTACATCTCCGTCGTATATCTGCACTTCTAGCTCTATCCCAAAATTTCTTACCATCGATTTTTCGAAGAGTTTCGTGTTTGTTTCGAACTCGTATTTCTGCTGTGTATATCATTATTGGTCTGAGGACTGTCTTGTAAATTTTGCCTTTCATTCTTTTCCGATATTTTTATTTCTCCATATTGTTTCATTCAGGCAACCTGCGGCGCTGTTTGCTTTATTCGTTTGATCTTCCACTTCTGTTTCGAGTAATATTTTGTATTTTGACAACGATATCCGATTTGGGCGTCGAAACGTTAATAAAATTATTTTTTTTAGTTAAATTGTGGTATATTTCCCATTTAGAATAGTTGATTGCAAAAATGCCACAAGGAAATAACTTCTTACAGGTGATTTCAGGAATACCTTTTTGACGCTTGCTATTAAACTATTTTGGAAAAATTTCCTTTTTTCAAAATAACTTAAAAAGTATTAGTGATACGAAAAATCTCAAACAGTAAGAAAATATAGGTTTTACTGTTGTAAATACGCTAGTTTCATTTTGGTTTTCTGTAAGTCAAAAAAAGGTTAATATATGGCTGTTCAAAGTTTGCATACAATCGTGATTAGTGACTCGTTCAAGCCTTTTCAACTATAACCCTTTCAAAAATAGGCACTTTAAACCAATGAAACTGACAGATCATATAAAAAATAGATAAGTAAAGTAAATTGTTTGCAAAGCGGTAACGATTAATTTCATTTGTGAAGCTAAACACGGGGAAATTTTCATGATTTTTTTACCAAAAAAAGGGGGCTAACTTTCTCTCGCTTATTTTTAATTCTAGAAACTTTTATAAACAATTACAATAAAGCTTTTTTTAAACACTTTAAAAAAGTTTTTCTACAACCGTGTTAAAAATGCAATTTCTAGCGCTCCATACGAGCGTTAAAAATGCTACTTTAATGCACTAGTGCTTTAAAATTTTTATGGCACTGCAGTTCGTATTGACCGTATAGGCAATTTTGATGTAATGTCAAAAAAATATAAAAATGGAATGTCAGTCAAGTTCAAGTAAAAGTTTTTGTAGATATTGTCCTGTAATTACGTTTTCTTTTGTTGGATCTAAAGACTTTACAAATACACAACTCGTTTCGTTTTTTTATAGGCTACATTTTTCGATAAAATATTTACTTTTGAGTTATTTGCAAAAAACCGTCTAAAAACGTAGTTTTTTTTTGGCAATTAATAAACATTTTCAATCGCAAATACATAACTCAAAAAGTATTGACTTTGACTATTGACAAAAAACTCTATATAACAAAAGTTGCTTGTAATCAGTCAGTTTATCAATTTCCGGACTTATCTTGAACGTAAGTTTTTTCACCCCTGAGAAGGGGTGAAGGGGAGAAGATTTTTTCTCACGACGCCACTGCTCCCGAGTTAAGCAGGACTTAAAAATATTGCTGTGAAGGTTCGATTTTGCCTTGATACAAGAGCCCTGGGTATACTATAAAAGGTCCTATACTGTTTACGATATTTAATTAACTTGTATAATAGTTAGTTGTACAATAGTTACCGGAAGATGTAAATTATACCAGTGAGCTGCAGGATAACCAATGTGGAACAGGCTTCGAGAGAAAAAAAAATATGAAAAAAAATTTTTTAAGAAACGCTTTTCTTTAGTTACGGGTGACTAAAATTAAAAATATTATAAAAAAAATCAACTAAAAAGCAAAAAATAAAAAAAATTTAAAAAATCTAACACATTCGTCAAAAAAAAGCGTGGCGCGTCTTCATCGAATTAAATGGTTTTCGCCCCACGCTTTTCTTTAACGAGTGTGTTGGATTTTTTCAATTTTTTTTTTATTTTTTGCTTTTTAGTTGGTTTTTTATAATATTTTAAATTTTAGTCACTCGTAACTAAAGAAAAGCGTTTCTTAAATTTTTTTTTCATATTTTTTTATTTTTTACTTTTTATTCTTACACTTTTCAAACATTAAAATATATCAACATGTTTATTAACATATGTATAAAACATATGATGTACTAACATGAAAAGTAGTCGGAATCGGCAAAAAAATTGAAACTTTATTGTTTATTTATGAAGCATAACTTAAACAATTAACGTGAAATTATGTATAGTTCATATAATTAGCTACAATCTGTAAAAGTTTCAAGTTTTTACATTGTAAAAAACAAGAGAATTTAAGCATTTTCCATTAAAATCGTTTTTTATCATTTAAACAATTAATAAACATAAAAAAAAAATTTTTATTGACTATTTGTGTATTGTTCCCACGAATGCATATGCCTTCAAATTTTCATTCATTTGCATTGGGGAAAAGACAGTCAAATTAACGTCTAAAAATTTGACGCAAACTATTGAACTAAATAAAAGCGTTTAAAAAAATACACAATTATGTTGCGCTCCCGCCAAAATATCGAAACATTTTTTAGTACCCAAATTATTAATAGTTCTATTATTTAAATATTGGGCCACAAATCCATAATACTTTCTAATTAGTTTTAAAATTAAATAGGTTTCTTTATTTAGTAAAGAATGTCACATCAACCATGGGTTATTAGCGACTACATAATAAGACACCTATGTTATACAATCATGTATATAATATTTAAGATTGTTTGATAGATTCTCTATCGAATACATATCTCCTAGCATCTTGGATAAATTGTTGGGTAGGCCATGATAATAACGTTATTGTTCATAATGGTGGCAGTATATTAAGAGGAAACAGTAGCGATCAACAGGTAGCAAAAACGCGTTCCAAGTCTGCGGCTGTAATTTTGAATATTTTTTCGAGATATTTGGCACACGTATTCGTAATATAATAAAGAATGGCGGTACAGAGACCAATTTGAAAAATAAATTAATATGTGGAAATTACTCTGTAATTAAATACAATATTAAAAAAAGAGTCTGTACCGCCATTAAGAAGAACAAAAAAAAATACACTTTCTTCAAATAAACTTTTTTATCCGATGCCTACATTTTGTGTCCTTTTGGAACTACTAAAATATTTTATTTCATTAGTAGTTCCAAAATGACACAAAATCTAGGCATCCGATAAAAAATTTTATTTGAAGAAAGTGTATTTTTTTGTTCTTCTTAATGGCGGTACGGGCTCGTTTTTTGAATAATTTATTTAATTACAGAGTCTCTCTCTCGTTCCATCCCTCCTTGTGGAGTATTGGGCGCTTATGCGTTTCTTGGCCAAAAGTGTAAGATTGCTGTCTGGCCGGGACAACGCATCTTCTTTTGTTTTTATTCTCTGGATAAATTGTGAACTAATTCCCTCCACTCTCTTCTATCTTTTGCTCTCTTTTTGACTTCGCCCCATCTTAGTCCAATTTTTTCGTGTTCTCTCGTTGTTGTTCTTTTCCAGCTGTTGTCTGGTCTGCCCCTCTTTCTTTTCCCCTCTGGTTGGTATTCAAGTGCTTGTCTTGCTATGCTGCTTTGGTCTTTCCTTAAAGTGTGGCCGATCCATTTCCATTTTTTTTCCTTGACTGTAGTAGATACGTTAGTTTGCTTTGTCCTTTCCCATAGTTCTGTATTAGTTATTTTATTTGGCCAGTATATTTTCAGGATTTTTCTTAGAGATTTGTTTACAAATGTTTGTAGTTTTTTAGTTGTATTTTCGTCCTGTTTCCATGTTTCTGCTCCATAGAGTAGTATACTTTTAATGCAACTGTTAAAGATTTTAATTTTTGTTGTTTCCGATAATTCGTTTGTTTGCCAAATTTTATTTAAAGCGTTGAATGCGTGTTGCGCCTTTGTTATTCTCGTCTGTATATCCTTTTTACACCCCCCGCTCCTTTCCATGACAGATCCCAGATATGTGAACTTGTCTACCTCTTCTACTTCTTTAGCGTTTATCATTATTTTATTATTTGGATGGTTATTATTTTTTAGAAGTTTAGTTTTTTCTGTGTTTATTCGAAGTCCGATCGTGTCGGAGTACTGTGCCAATTTGTCAATTTTTGCTTGCATATGATTTCGGTGTTCAGTTATAAGGCAGATGTCATCTGCAAATTCGAGATCTTCTAGCTGTTTGAAAAGGTTCCACCTGATGCCTGTTCGATCGTCGATTACTTTCCTCATTACCCAATCTATCATAATAAGAAATAGGGTAGGGGATAGTACACAACCCTGTTTGACTCCACTTTCTATGGATATTTCTTCTGTTACTTCACCTGAATGTTCTAGTTTGGCTTTGTATCCTTCGTAGAGGAGTTTAATAAAGTTTATGATTTTTTGTGGTATCCCATATAATCTAAGGATTTTCCACATCTGTGCCCTATTTACACGGTCAAAGGCCTTTTCGAAGTCGATAAAACTCAGATCTATATCTTTATTCCATTCATTTGTTTGTTCCAAGATAATTCTAAGGGTGCAAATGTGATCAATAGTGGAATGGTTGGAACGGAAGCCTGCTTGGTTGTTTCTCAGTTTTTTATCTAGTTCCGGCTTCAATCTTTCCAAAATGATTTTGGTCAGCACTTTGGATGTGGCACTTAGTAGTGTTATTGCACGCCAATTGTTGCATTTGCTCAGGTCTCCTTTTTTGGGTATTTTTATAATCAATCCCTCTTTCCACTCCTTTGGCAATTCTTCGTCCGTCCATATTTTATTCAAAAGTGTATGTAGCATCTCTACTGACTGCTCGGTGTCTGCTTTTATTATGTCAATGGGCATATTGTCGATTCCTGCGGCTTTGCCATTTTTTAGTAGTTTTAGGGTGTTTCCAATTTTTTCCATTGTAATTTCTCCAATATTCACTTCTAGCTCTGGTGATTCTACTTCATCTTCTATGATTTGAGTTATTTCATGCTTAGCATATATCTCTTCGAAGTATTCCTTCCATCTTTGTATTATTTCTTTCTCATTTTTTATCCTATTTCCTTGTTTATCCTTTACTTCTCGTATATTTCGTTGTGCTTTTCCTGTTAAGTTTCGTATGATTGTATATTGTGTTCGTAAGTCGTTTTCTTTCGCTGCTTCTTCTGATATATTTAGCATCTCATTTATATAGTTTCTTTTATCTTTTCTGGCTTGTTTTTTTACTTCTGCGTTTTTTGCCTTGTATTTCCTTTCAAGTGCCCTCTCTTCTTTCGATCCTTCCTTTTGTAGAATTTCTTCTTTGATCTTTTTTCTTTCTTCTATCAGTAGTAGAGTGTCTTTGGTAATCCATTTTTTATTTTGTCTTCTTTTTAATCCGATTGTTTCTTTTGCTGTATTCGTCATCACTTCTTTAAAATATTTCCATGTTTCTTCGACTGACTCTCCAGTTTGTTGTGATACTGTTCGGTTAATTGCCAGTTTCTCACTGAATTTATTTCTTATACATTCTTGTTTTAGGGCATCAACGTTGTACTTGTTCCTTCTGCTGATTTTTTGGTTTTTATCTCTGGCTAATTTCATTTTTAGTCTCGCTTTGATTAGCATGTGGTCTGATCCCACATCAGCACCTCTTAAGCTCCTGACATCTTGCAGCCAGCTTCTCCATTTATATTCAATTATTATGTGGTCTATTTGATTCTTGTATCTCCCTCCCGGTGATTTCCATGTTTCCTTATGTATCCGCTTATGTTTAAAGATGCTTCCGCCTATTAAAAGTTCATTTTGCTCACAAAATTCGATTAATCGATTTCCATTGTCGTTTCTCTCTCCGATTCCCTCCTTTCCCATCACATGTTCATGTCCTTTATTATCATTTCCTATTTTTGCATTAAAGTCTCCGATTACTATTTTTATATCTCTTCTATATTTATTATTAATCTTATTAAACGTTGTTTGTAGTTGCTCGTAAAATTCTTCCTTCTCATTTTCGTCGTTTTTATTTGTGGGAGCATATACATTTATTACTATTATGTTATAATATCTTGCCTTCAGTCTCGCCCAAATAATCCTTTCTGACACTGGTTCCCACTCTACTAGAGCCTTTCTCCCCTTTTGGGTTAGCAGTATTGCCACTCCCTTTTCGTGTTTGTCATTTACATCCGTATTCCCAGAATATATCATTAGCTGTTGGTCACCTACTCGGGTTGATCCACTACCATTCCATCTTGTTTCGCTTAGTCCGACAATGTCTAATTTGTACTTATCAATCTCTTGGCTTACCTGCTCCAATTTGCCGGTTTCGTGTAGGGTTCTTACATTCCATGCACCTATAAATATGTTCTCTCTTATGTCTATTTCATGTTTATCTTTCGTTTTTGCTCTATTTCTATTTTCGTCCTTGCTCAATTCCTTTTTCTGTGCCTTGTCTGTCGTGATTTGTGCTTTTGTTTGTGTATTTTCGTCTTCTGTTAGTTTTTTGGATTTCCCTGGTCTTCTTCTAGCTGATTGCTGTATTGATTCCATTTGTGTGTTTTTCCATCTATTATTAATTTATTATATTTTATTGTAACACTTTTACCCTTATTAATTTCTTCATTTGCGACTTGTCTTATTTTTTTCTGTGTTTGTAGTTCTTCTTTTGTTATGTCATTATTTATATATACTTTATTGCCTTTTATGTGTTTTAGTTTAGCTTTATTTTGCATGATCTTTTCTTTTTCAAACTTGTTCTGTAGTTTGACCAAACATGTTTTTTCTCCCAGTTTGATAACTTCTTCGATTTGAACATTGATATTCATTTCTTTTTCCATGAAGTTTCCTACTGTTTGTTTCAGTGCATTTCTATCGATTGTATCTATTGGCAAGCCTTGTATTACAACATTATTTACTTTCCTTTCCTTTTCTAGTCTTTGTACACGTATTTTCATATCGTTTAGTTCTTTTTTCATTTCTTCCTTCTCCTTGTGTTTAGTTTGGTTTTCTTGTTTAACTTTCTCCAATTCTGTTTTCAGGTCGTTTAATTCCTCCCAGTACTTTCTCTGTTCATTCTTTATCTCTTTTACTTCCGTTGTTAAATTTTTTGTTTCTGTGGTTAAGTCATGCATCATTTTAATAATTTGATCGAGCTTATTATCTTCGTTACGGGTTTTCGGGTACAGAGTAATTTTCACATATTAACATATTTTTCAAATTGGGCTCTGTACCGCCATTCTTTATTATATTACGAATACGTGTGACAAATATCTCGAAAATATATTCAAAATTACAGCCGCAATCTTGGAACGCGTTTTCGCTACCTGTTGATCGCTACTGTTTCACCTTAACGGCCGGTTTCACAATCTGTGGTTAACCCTAGCGGTCAACTAACCTTTACCCACAGTCTAACTGACAATTGCTGTTTCACAACCACAGATCAATCATGGTTAGTTGACCGTAAGTTTTGTTTTATTTTTCTTGTGTTGGTAGGAAATTATGGACAATACTCACCAGAAATAACATTTTTATGGAAGAATTATCAAATCAGCTGATCAGTCAGATGAGTTTCGATTGATTTTTATTAGGATAAATTCAATAAATTGTTATATTTCCGTATGACTATTAATTTGTTGTATATATTTTTTAAGGATTTTATATTTAGTTGTGGAGTTTATTTTGCAGATTAAGGAAAAATAAATGTGTGTATATGTGTGGTTAGGATATTCAGTCAGACTTGTAGTTGATTTGCATAATCATATTTTTGATGTTGATTCTTGCTACTTTGCTTTAAAAATTCATATATTTTAACATACCTCCTACGGGATTAATAAAATTTGATACATGATGGTTACATCTTAGATTTTGGACCATAAAAATTACTATGGAAATCTTTTTGAAGTATCTTTTTTTCGTAAAATTAATATTAAAAATGCTTCCCCTACGTGGCCAACTAAAGTACACACACTGTATATTATATGCACATTATACATTTTAAGTTTTGTTTAAGAATAATATTTGTTTTGAGGTCTTTCGCCAATATTGTTAAAATTAAATTGTTAATATAAAAACATGTAGCAAGCAAGAGACTATAGTATATATTAATAATTACCCCAGGAAGCAAATCATTTAAAAATTGAACAATTATTGGCCGCTGAAATGCTAAACGCATTTAAGTACATCATATAAATTCATATCTGTAATTAATAATTTACGTGTATACACTCTGTCCTGTCAATAAAACGAAATTAGGTTAGGATAACCTCTGGTTAAGAGCTTAACCATCACTCCAAGCTCTGGTTAAAAATTCTGTCGGTTAACCACAACTTCGCCGTTGACCTGATATTGTGAAACACATATTTCGGGGTAACTTCTGGTTATATCTTAACCACAAGTTAACTTCGACTTGTGAAACCGGCCGTAAGTATCCTAAGCGTAGTCTGGTGAGAACTGTTTGTAGGCCGCTGTTGTCTGTTGTTCTTGAGCACCAAGGTATTATGTCGTTTTTGAAAGATCGGAGTATAGAAAGAAATTGGCACTACTTCCGTTTCGACTTCAGCCAAAATTTTAAGTTACATGATGAGTATTCACTTACTGTTTGAGTATCCTTACTCGTTGCTGCACTCTGCGCACTTTTATCTGCTGCTTCATTAGTCTTGACGTCAAAGTCTGACGGAATCCATACCAATTTTATTAGCTTATTTATACCCGGGGTATGCTTATTCATAATTGTCCCTAATATTGCTAATCGATGAAAGAATCTGTTTAAATTTCATTGAATGGTCGAGCTGAATATTACGAAATAATAAAAATATTATAATGAAATAAATTAGGATTTGGTTATATCACATTTCGTATCTCTAACTGTCTCATCACTTTATTTTAAATAGGTACCTAACGTGATAAATTAATAATTATGTCGACATACTACCGGCAACTACTCGAAATGCGAAGATTTTTCACACCTAATAATTTTTTGTTGCACTTGAGTGCATTTGTGTTAGATTTTATGTAACCATAAAAAATTTTTAACAAATAAAATGAGTATTGGAATGTAACACGTAAGTAGGTAAGACATTAAGTAACTATATTTTATAAAATAATTTTATAAAAAAAGTTTAAAAACAGGTTGGACCTTTCAAAGAGATACATTTTAATATTTTATCTAAGCAAAAAAATATTCTAAATATATTAGGTTTTAGAAGACTAAGTTTTCACTCTACTGGCATACAGCATATCCCACCAGAATGAAAACAATGGGAACCTTCTCTGGTTACACCTCCGAGGCTTCTACAATTTGCAAGCCATACGGATGCTGAGACTAAGGAAGATGAGGGAATTCTACAATTTACAATTCACGTCCCATCTGCCCAGTTCTACAATTTACAATTCACGTCCCATCTGCCCAGCGCGGTAAACTTTACCGCGCTGAGCAGATGGGACGTGAATTGTAAATTGTAGAATTCCCTCATCTTCCTTAGTCTCAGCATCCGTATGGCTTGCAAATTGTAGAAGCGTCGGAGGTGCAACCAGAGAAGGTTCCCATTGTTTTCATTCTGGTGGGATATGCTGTATGCCATTAGAGTGAAAACTTAGTCTTTTGCTAGCAGTTGCCGCTAGGGCATCTATGCCATTTCGTTCGTTGCAATTCGGGACTGCACGCTGGGGTTTGTTTTGGTTGGATCAGGGAGAGCAGCATATGTGCCTCCTGATGAGAGACTAATAAGTTTCGAAACCGGTAGAGGTGCATGCGGCACTCTCTGATTGGACTGGAATATGGTTCGGCTGTATTTTCGTTTTGCAACGAAATTGAAAATGGTTATTCATTTTTGATTTACATTTACTCTGTGTGGAGTATGAAGGGAACCAGTCTCGTTGGAACTTTACCGCGCTGAGCAGATGGGACGTGAATTGTAAATTGTAGAATTCCCTCATCTTCCTTAGTCTCAGCATCCGTATGGCTTGCAAATTGTAGAAGCCTCGGAGGTGTAACCAGAGAAGGTTCCCATTGTTTTCATTCTGGTGGGATATGCTGTATGCCATTAGAGTGAAAACTTAGTCTTTTGCTAGCAGTTGCCGCTAGGGCATCTATGCCATTTCGTTCGTTGCAATTCGGGACTGCACGCTGGGGTTTGTTTTGGTTGGATCAGGGAGAGCAGCATATGTGCCTCCTGATGAGAGACTAATAAGTTTCGAAACCGGTAGAGGTGCTTGCGGCACTCTCTGATTGGACTGGAATATGGTTCGGCTGTATTTTCGTTTTGCAACGAAATTGAAAATGGTTATTCATTTTTGATATTAGGTTTTATTTATTGGTTTTTAAAAATATTGTTACTATTTTTTACTGCTCAATTCTTATTGCTAAATTCTCACACAATAAGTCTCTGTAGTGATAAAATAATGTTCTTAAGCTATTTTCTTGTGAGTTCTTAATGCAGTCTTAATTCAATAAAGATTTTTTTAAAATAAAACAGTTTTTTTTTACTTCTAAACCAATTTTTGTCAAAACTGAGCACTTTGAACCGATGAAACTGACATACCTATTGTATAAACAATACACTGTATGAGTAAAGGAGCTTGTGATACCGTAAAAATTAATTTTATTTGGAATGCTAATTAGGGGGTTATTTTTCCACATTTATTTTCAGCTTAACCTGTTTACTTTTGATGCTAAAAAACTTTTTTAAAAAACAAAAATAAATATTTTCTTAAACACTTTAAAAAAGTTCTTATGTAAAAAATATTTCACGTTGAAATATTTGATTTGAAATTTGACGAAAAAGAACTTCTTTTTCTTTAGCTACAACTTGGCTGCTGCTGGATCTACAGACTTCATGATATACATATACATCATTTTTTCACCTTTTTTAAAAGCTATAGTTTTGCTATATCTAAAAGATATTTTTTTTTTGATAAACTACTTACTTTTTAAGTTGTTTGCAAAATCACATCTAAAACAATAAAAGTATATTTTTTCACCACCGAGATGGGACGAATATCAGTCCGATAGCAGAAGCACACATTTTCACAATACCACTTTCTTTCTTTGATATATTAGCTGTATGTACCTATGCCAAATTTCATGTAAATCCATGCGGTTGTTTAGAATGTACAGCAAAAACCGCTAATCTTTGTTAAATACCTAATTTATTTGTTAAATTGTTAAATAAATTGTTTTCGGTCGACCGTCCATTTATGATCAATTTTAACACCCTCAAAATCATTGAATATTGAACCCTATTAATGAATAATTTTCTATCAATGAACGATTTCATTATAGGCAACACAACATACATGCTTGCATAAATTAACTAAACGCTCTGTGAGTGGCAGTGATCTGTGGTGTAGGCAACCAAACATATACCTATTTATATTCCCACTAAAAAATTTAAAATCAAGTAGCCGCTGTTAGTACTATCTGTCATTGTATGTCATTATTAACTTTATTGTTTAAAATTCTGTGTATTTGAAAAATCAAAAGACGGGTATTGACGAAGAGTTTGATTTAACTCCACCAAAAGTGTCAGAAACTGCAAATGAAATATCTTTAAGTTTACTGCCTGAAAAAAGCAGAGTGTTGTACGAAAAAACCTACGCTGTATTTATTGCATGGTGTGACGAGAGAAAAATAATAAGATATTCAGAATCTGTATTGTTGACATATTTTCCAAACATTGCCGAAAAAGAACTAATAACAAGTTTGTCGCCCAAATATTCGATGCTAAAATCAACCTTAAATTTAAAGTCAAACATTGATATATCTAAATATAATAAGTTAATTATGTTTATCAAGAAAAAAAGAACAGGTTATGTACCAAAGAAATCAAAAACACTTGAAAAAGAACAAGTCCAGAAATTCATCTCTTATGCTCCTAACGACGTATTTCTAATGATAAAGGTAAACCAGTAAATTAAGTTTATATATTTAGTACTCGTATTTCATAACATTTCATTTTGTAGGCTGCATTGATTTTCAGAGTGGCTGGTGCGTTAAGAAAGGACGAACTATTGAAATTAGAAACAAATAACGTTAAAGACTTGGGGTCAAAGTTTCTTGTCACAATAAAAGCATCAAAAACACACACAAATAGAATATTTACCATAGTAGATAACGAAGCAAATACCATTCTCAATGCGATCAAAAACTATATTTCTTTAAGACCGGCACACACACAACATAAACGATTTTTCATTTTTTATAAAAATAACAAATGTTCCACACAGCCAGTTGGCATAAATACGTTTTTCAAAATTCCTTCCGTTATTGCTAAATTCTTGAAATTAGAGCACCCGCATCTCTACACTGGGCATTGTTTTAGACGTTCCTCTGCCTCAATACTGTGTGACAGTAGTGCAGACTTTTCAGCTAATTAAATACTAGGTGGCTGGAAATCGACTGCTCCAGCAGAAGGTTATATAGATAATTCTATGCAGAATAAACTTGAGACGGCTGAAAAACTCTTGGGACAAAATGCCACTAAACTTAGTCAAAATACTTCCTTCAGCACCACTGCTTCTTCTTCTATCACACAATTGACGAGGTCCAAGAAGACTTAAATATAAATTTGTCAAAATGCTATAGAGCAGATAATCATTTATCAATACTTTCCTTTAAGTTCAGTAATTAGTTAGATGAAAATCTCACTGCAATTAAGGTCAACAAGAACAAAAATTCAATATTTTAATAGAAAACCATAATAGAGATAGAATGGTGCGTGGTAATGATAGAGGCATCACTCTACTCAATATAGCATACAAATTATTGTCCAACGTTTTGTACAAATTAATGCTACCCTACGCCGAATAAATGGGAGGATATCAGTGCAGCATACGACCTAATAAATCAACAACGGACCAAATCTTTACAGCGTGGCAAATTAAAAAAAAAACCCTAGAGTTCGGCTTCGACGCCCACTCAATTAATAGATGATATAAACTGCTCCTGCTATGATTGAATTCCAAAATAATGTTTTATCTTATTTAATTAACTGAACTTACATTCACAGTAGTAGCGAGCATAGGAAAGATTTATTAAGACCCTCCCTTTTCTAAAATGGACTAGGAGAGGCCAGGGAAGAATAGTGCTCACCAGTGAGTATTACTATGGCTTAAGAGGGCTAATGGCCTCAAAACTACGCAGACAAATTAAAGCGACCGTCTATAAATCACTAATAATATTAGTGCTAATATATGCAGCAAAAATTTAGTCACTTACATACGAGCTAAAAATACTTCTTCTTCTTTCTTATAATCCTTAGTGCCCTTCAGGGCGTTGGATGTCGGGTTCCGCCTTTTATCCATTTCTTCCAAGCGCTTCTATTGGTGATGAGGTTCTTCATATCCCTCATACTCATGTGTCTCCTTTCACCTATATCCTGGATCTGGTCCATCCATCTCTTCCTCGGCCTTCCCTTTTTTCTTTTGTTTCCCATTTTGGCTCTATGCACCTTCTTTGTAAGTCTCTTTTGCTCCATTCGTTGTATGTGTACAAACCAGTTTAATTGTTTGTTTTCGATCTTCCTCATTATCGGTTCTTGTTCCAGTTCTCTTCTTATATCTTCATTTCTGAATCTATCAAACTTCGTAACTCCAGCTATTTTTCTCATGTATTTCATCTCGGTCACGTTTATCATTGATTCATGTTTCTTTTGCACAATTCATGTTTCTGCCCCATATGTCATTATCGGATTTACTATGCTTTTATATACTCTTTTGTTTAGTTTTGTTGTTTATTTCAGACTTTCCAAAAATTGTATTATTTAATGAATAATACACGTTAGTTTCCTTCTTCAGTTTATTACTTATTGCCAAGTCCGTTTTCCCATCATCTGTTATTATATTTCCCAAATACTAACAAGAATATATGGAGGAATAAAAGATCAATTTTTGTGACACAGGCGTTGCATCTTTGAGTTATATACAAGTTTCGGGCAACCTGTCGATGTAAAATATTAAGGTAGCAGATGGACATGACGTAATCAGGCGAGAGGAAGGTGAAACAGTCAGAATTTTTTTTAAGGAAGAGGGCTAATGGGACAACGAGTCAGAGAAAGGCCGAGACTTAGGTATCAGGATAAACTAAAGGACGATTTAAAATTTATTATAGTCTGAGCATATCGAAAAGTTGCCGGAGATGGGGGTGAATGGAGGATTTTTCTGAAAAAGGCTTTGGCTCATAACGAGCTGTGATTCCATTGATAATCTAAAATGTTTTAAAATTAAAGAAAAGAAAAGATGGTTCAGATTTGATTACAGTACCGTGCCTCTACTATGTGCTTATATGTATTTCAGAATAACCTTTTCCTCATCGAAGCACCTGGGTAGAGGCACTGAACTGAAATCAAATCCTTTCATCCTTTCCGGGTAATTATCAGTAGTAATTGCGCAAGAGCTCTAAAATTCTATATTAATTTTAGAGATCGAGTGCAATTTGTTGCGATTATTTCATGAATAAAACTGTTCAAAACCAAAATTTTATTGTAATTTATTTATGTAAGTACAAAATTAGTACAATTAAACACACAGTTGTTATAAATATTTCACGGTTGAGTCATCACTTTTATAATTTTTAAAACATTAATTGTCATTAATGTCACTGAATGTATTTCTTCATAGTAACGAAGGGCATCTGACGTAATATACTTGACGACGGGAAATTATCAAAAATTATCAGTCTAATTTAGATTTCTGTAGCTTTCTATTGGTCAGAATCTTCTATGAATGAAATAATCAAAATAATTACCAAAGATGCCAGTAGCACCATCTATGAATCAAAAGTCTAATAAGTCAGGAAATAAAATTCAAAATTACTTATCCTCTGAGCTTTTAAAGTTGGAAAAATAAAGCATAACAGAGTGGCGACATACTCGACAAGGGAAATCTAAATTGCATTTCACATCCTGTCATTCACCATGATAATAATTTTAGCAAACTATTTCCTTTAATATCCACCAAAGGTGAATAAAGTAAAAACTAAAAGAAAAGAAAAGATGGTGATTTGATTAGAGTACAGAGCCTCTACTATGTGCTTATACGTATTTTGGAATAACCGTTTCCTCATCGGAGCACCTTTGGCAAATATTAAAGAAAATAGTTCGCTAAAATTATTATCACGGCGATTGACAGGACGTGAAATGCAATTTAGATATCCCTTGGGGGGCATCCATAAACTACGTCGTAAAAAATTTGGACTTTTTAATACCCTCCCCCCTCCGTCGTAATTCGTCGTTTAGAGACGACCCCCCCCCCCATCTCGACGTCGTCATTGCAACTCACGACCCCCCTTCATTGATTTAAAAAAAATCAATATTATTTCTGGTTTTTTTTTAAATCAAATATGAGGGGGTACGCGTACAATCTTGGTCCAATGCTATTTAAATGCATTAATTATTTTCGAATCCTGAGATAACTAATAAATATATTTGAAAAATTTAAACGTAGAATAAAATATTACATTATTACCGAGAGCTAAAAGTCCCTTAGAATAAACAAAAGGTTTCTTTTGAATGAAACATTGGAAATGAAAAATCAGACTAAATTTTCTTTTAAACCCCTGTAACTTATTAAAATAAACATTATAGATGTTTTCAGGAACTTTTGGCCCTCGGCAATAATGTAGTCTTTCAATCTGCGTTTAAATTTTTCAAAAATCTTTATTAGTTTTCTTAGTATTCGAAAAAAATAAATACATTTAAATAGCATTGGACCAAGATTTTGCGCCTACCCCCTTAAGTAATTAAAATTAATAAATCACTTAAAAATAATGTAATTTAATAAAAAATATATGAATACAGTATTTAGTTAAGCACATATACTTTATAACATACGTTACTACTTATAAATAAATAATTTTAAAAGTCTTTTTCTTTTCCCAACCATTCACTGATATTATTAATCATATTATTTTTTCTTCTTCTTTAATTTCTACGGGGAAAGTCACTTCAGGATCAATATTTTCTACGTCGATCCATTCTAAATATCGTCGGCTTAAGATGCAAATGGCCTAACTCCACTTTTAGCTCAAATTAACATTTTAGGTTGGTTGGGTTCATAAAAATTAACCGCGTCGACTTAAATACGCCTAACAACCGAAATGTCAAAAATGCCGCGACAAAATACCAGTCGAAACTCGCCTATCTCCGGCTTGATTTTCAACAATACGCAGTTGGCCTAACTCCCAGTGTGTAATGGTAATAACAGGTGAAACGTTGTTGTTCTTAATTTTATGTGCATAAAACAATATCTGAGGTAAGTATCAATAATTTTTTAATGCTTTAATTACCTTTGACGTTCAAATTATCTAGAGAATATAAATTTAGTATTTAATTTTTGTGCGTTCTTGGGTAAATCTGATGTTAAATTTATATTTACTTAGTTTGGATAGGAGATAGGCCATTATAGTTTCGATGATAAACCACATAGGTACCTACCTTTAATATTTTTTTCCCTATAATAACATTCTGAATTTTTGCTTAGCTAGGTACATAAAAGTATACTTTCTAATTAACGCTGTATATTTCAGAATGAATCCGCAATCCCGTGCGATGAAAATGCTTTTATTGGCTAAGCAAAACATCCAGGAAAAGCCCAACAGACAAAGCGATGCCGAAAGCGATGTAACAAGAGATTTGTTAACATTTTGTGATACTTTTGATCAAGATAAGGATTTATCTACACTCTTAACTGATAGTACTAACCTAGCAAGCTCCTCAGCATCTAATCACCACTTATTAGCTGACGACAATTTAATTACTGATGATGATTTACTCACCCTAGCTGAAGAAAAAGTTGCTAACCTGAATTTTATCTCCTCAAATTTTCCTGAAGATGAAATCAACATTGAACCAGAAGATCGTCAGAATTTCGTTCCAGAATCCATTCATGGTGAAGAAGTGCCAACCTCCATTTTGGAAGAAGAAGTTATTGAAGCTTCTTCTAGTCGTTCAGATAAATCTTATGAACCCAGTGAAAATGAAACAAGTTCAAGTGAAAATGAAAATGAAGTAGTAGAAGAGCTACAAAATAACACTCCAATGCAAACCCC
Organism: Diabrotica virgifera virgifera; assembly: GCF_917563875.1. Lineage (NCBI taxonomy): Eukaryota > Metazoa > Arthropoda > Insecta > Coleoptera > Chrysomelidae > Diabrotica > Diabrotica virgifera. Next base: position 179,984,724 of record NC_065445.1, on the reverse strand, counting down.
TTCACGGACACGCAGAAAGAGACGTCATGTAGATCAAAAGGAATGGAAGAAAAATAAAAATAAGATTTTGAGACAAGAAGGAAAGGAATATTTTGGAAAACAAAAGCAAGAAGAAAAATGGAATTATGATATTAAAAAAAAAGCAAAAGCTATAGGACCGAGATGCAAATGCAGTGGTAAATCAGTAATGAATAATGGGAAATCAGTAATGAAGTGCAATGAGATAACAGAAGATCAAAGAACAGAAATTTTTACAAGATTTTGGAATTTTTTGTGGAACGAAAAACAATTGTTTCTAAGGACGCTGGTTGAAAAGAAAAGTACTTCAAGAGCTAGGGAAAAAAAGAGAACGAGTCAAGAAGGGAATTTTCCTATATATATTTTCTTCAAACAACATCCAAGATAAGAGTGAGCAAAACAATGTTTTGCAATACTCTTTCAGTTGCACCAAGAACTGTTGCACATTGGTTGATTGAAAAAAATAAATCACAACACACTGCAAATGATTTGGTGGATGATGACCTTAATGATACGCGTGATAATAATTCCTCCCAAATAGTTATTCCTAGAAAAGCGAAAATCGACAAACAAAAAGAAAATTTGTGCAATTTCTTTACAGTTCTTCCAAAACTAGAGTCACATTATTGTCGAAAGAGCACAAAGAAATTATACCTTGAAAGATCTTGGCAAACAAAAATGGAATTATACCGGTTTTATAAGAATGACTGGTGTACAAAAAACGATCCACAACCGCTATCTATTGCAGCATTTAATAACAGTTTCGACGATTTTAATTTAGCACTTTTTTCACCTAAAAAGGACGAATGTGATACGTGTGTGGGTTACAAGACTGGTAATATTGACGAAGCTACCTATCAAGAACATCAGAAGAAAAAGGAGGAGGCACGAAAGGAAAAAGAGGTTGACAAAACAAAAGAAGATGTAAAAGTTTTTTCAATGGATTTGCAATCAGTTCTACTGAGTTCAAAATCTAATGTCAGCGCTCTATATTATAAAACAAAATTAATAGTCCGTAATTTTACAATTATGGACATTAAATCCTTGGATGGATATTGTTTCCTCTGGCATGAGGGTCATGCTGGACTAACTGCCAACACATTTGCTACCATCATTTACAAGTTTTTAGAGACTAATATTATACCCCAAAAAAACTCTACTAGTAAAGTCATTTTGTACAGTGATGGTTGCACTGGACAAAACAGAAATGCAATTCTTGCCAATGCACTTTTCAACTTTGCACAAAAGCATGGGATTACAATTGAGCAAAAATTTTTAGAAAAAGGGCATACGCAAATGGAGTGCGATTCAGTGCACTCCACAATCGAGCGAAAACTAAAAAACCGAGTCATAAATGTCCCAGCAGACTATGTCAATATTTGTCAAACTGCTCGTATAAATCCGAAACCCTACGTGGTGGAGTACTTGGATCATACATATTTCAAAAACTTTCAAGAAGTTCAATACATTAGTTCCATCCGTCCTGGTAGATCGTCAGGTGATCCTACTGTAACAAACATTAGAGCACTTCAGTATAATGAACACGGAATTCTCTTTAAAATCAGGCATACAGAAGAATGGATGCCTTTGCCTTACAGAATCACGAAAAAAGATAAAAAAATCTGGAATTTAGAAGAGTTGCCGTTAATGTATCCGACTCCAATACCAATTAAATCGGAAAAATTTCAACACTTAATGGACCTTAAATCGTCAATTCCTAAGGACTTTCATTTTTTTTATGATAACTTACCACATTTGTAAAATGCCTCTTTCTTTTTGTCTTTTGTCTTGTGTTGCCGTCTTTAAATTTTTTTTATACTTAAGTTGCACAATTAATTAGATTATTGCCTATCTCCTGATGCCAGCCCATGCTCAGGGAACGCATATTACCTAACTCCCAATTTTTCAAGAATAAAGCCTATTTTTGACAAGAGCAAGTATTTTCTATGTTGTAGCATTAAACAAAATAAAATATTTTGGAAACTTACCTTGTTTTATTATTATTTTCTAATTCTGACAAGTTTTTGCATCTCCTGAATAATTTAAATTTTTGGAGTTAGGCCATTTGCATCTTAAGCCGACGATATTCAGATTCATCAGAATCTTTCAAAAGACACAAAGGTTATATTATTACCATTTTAACAAAATTAATGATATTTTAGAATTATAGATTATATTTTCTGAACGTTTGTTAAGTGAAAAATAAACAAATGAACATTTGATAAATATTTTAATAGATTTAAAACTTGACTACTTGTAGTTAAATTTTCATTTTAAAGAATCATACTAATTAGTTAGATAATAATTGTGTATAAAAGACTCGGCGAAAAAACGAATTATTTTTATTTATCCAGAGTAACTAATATTTCTAAAATATTTTTTTACTGTGATTTGTTATTCTTAACATTAATCATAAATTTAAAAGGTACTTACTGTAACAAAAAAGTTTGTAAACGCAGCCTTCCTTTTTGTCGCTGATTCCAATAATTTTTTTATTTCCAAATCGGTATTATTATGTAGGTCATTAATATCTGCGTACTTTTTTTTCAATTCACTCCACAACTCATTAGCCTTATTTTGACAAAAAACACCATTTTTATCGGGGTATGCTTTCTTAACTGCATCATATAAATCTTGATATTTATTTTGTTTTGATTTCGATGCCATTTTATTTCTATTCGTTCTTCAGAACTTTGTTTCACACACATATGCAGCACATAAATGAACTAATATTGACAAATATTAAATTGAATTTAATATTTTTTGCTTCCAGCCGTTGTTCTGTATATAGAAGCGATTGTTTAAACCCAAAGAACAATGTCTTATTGTTTTGCTGTCCTGTACAAAAGTGCTACCTAATATTATTTTAAGGCTGTGACTGATAATTAAAACGAAATGAAAAGTATGCGATAAAAGTATTAGGCCTTGGGCCCGCATATACAATTATTATTTATGACCACACCGTTGAAACTTTTTGTACTTGTTATTTGGGTGGAGTCGGACAAATTTTGAGCTTGGCGCATTATGGTAGTGGGGCGTTTGTCTGTCAAGCGGTGACGAAGTTGTCAATTTTATGCAAGAAAAAATTTTATTACCACATTGGTCATTCTATTTTAATCAATGGATTTTATCATATAAACAATGAAAACAATTTTGTCGGACAAAAATATTGGGGCATATGACGCGTCGGACACGCTAAATATGTCAAATTTATGAAAATAATAAATTTATTACCACATCGATAATTTTAACGGTATCTATCATAAAACATTTTTACAATAATGTGGTAACCTTGTCGGACAATTTTCACGGGGCATATGCGCAGTCGGACGCGCCGAAGATGTCAATTTCCTGAAATTTTTTTATTTACAACCATTTTTCCGACAACATTAGTAGGTTATAAGTAATTATATTCTTAATCAAAAAATCAAAGTGTCTGACAAAAATATTGGGGCAACTCGACAGTCGGACAAAAAATTTAATTTTTATTAGTAAAGTATACTTTCAAATTATGCTGGGTTCGTGCATCCCTTATCTTTACAACCATTTTTCCGACAAAAGTAGTAGGTTACAAGTAATTATATTCTTAAACAAAAAATGTAATTGTCTGACAAAAATGTTGGGGCAAACGAACAGAAAACTTAATTCTTTTAGGCTATCGACGAGGAGGTATTAGCAAAAAAAAAAAAAAATTTAAAACAGTGTTTCTCGGTTACTTTTGAATCGATTTAGCTGAACATTGGTACACACACTAAGTAAAGCATTTAAAAGGGTATGACGTAGATCGGAACCTAAAATTTTCTTAAAAAATTTTCCGACAAGAGGGAAAATTTTAGAAAAATTGTGATCTGATAATTTGTGTATATACTCCTTGAACAACGACAAACATCGTTCTGTATTTTTTCTCGAATTAAAAAAAATTTTTCAGCACATGTATCAGGTTATAAGTAGTTATATTCCAAATCAAAAAATCTAAGTGCCCGACATAAATAGTGGGGCACCTCCAAAGTCGGACAAAAAATTTAATTTTTATTAATAAACTATACTTTTAAATTATTCTGGGTTCGTGCATCCCTTATCTTTACAACCATTTTTCCGACAAAAGTAGTAGGATACAAGTAATTATACTCTTAAACAAAAAATGTAATTGTCTGACAAAAATGTTGGGGCAAACGAACAGGAAACTTAATTCTTTTAGGCTATGGACGAGGGGGTATTATCCAAAAATATTTTAAAACAGATTTTCTCGGTTATTTTTGAATCGATTTAGCTGAATATTGGTACACACACTAAGTAAAACATTTAAAAGGGTATGACGTAGAGCTGTACCCAAAATTTTTTCCAAAAAAATTTCGGAAAAGAGGGAAAATTTTAGAAAAATTGTGATCTGATATTTCCGTACATACTTCTTGAACAACGACAAACATCGTTCTGTAGTTTTTTTTTCCAACTAAAAAAAATTTCCGAAACAAGTATCAGGTTATAAGTAGTTATATTCTAAATCAAAAAATCTAAGTGTCCGACAAAAATATTGGGTCAAATCCAAAGTCGGACAAAAAATTTAATTTTTATTAATAAACTGTTTTTTAAAAAATACTGGGTTCGTGCAACCCTTACCTTTAAAACCATTTTTCCGACAACATTAGTAGGTTATAAGTAATTATATTCTTAATCAAAAAATCAAAGTGTCGGACAAAAATATTGGGGCAACTCGACAGTCGGACAAAAAATTTAATTTTTATTAGTAAAGTATACTTTCAAATTATGCTGGGTTCGTGCATCCCTTATCTTTACAACCATTTTTCCAACAAAAGTAGTAGGTTACAAGTAATTATATTCTTAAACAAAAAATGTAATTGTCTGACAAAAATGTTGGGGCAAACGAACAGAAAACTTAATTCTTTTAGGCTACCAACGAGGAGGTATTATCAAAAAAAAAATTTAAAACAGTGTTTCTCGGTTACTTTTGAATCGATTTAGCTGAAAATTGGTACACACGCTAAGTAAAGCATTTAAAAGGGTATGACGTAGATCGGAACCCAAAATTTTCTTAAAAAATTTTCCGACAAGAGGGAAAATTTTAGGAAAATTGTGATCTGATAATTTGTGTACATACTCCTTGAACAACGACAAACATCGTTCTGTATTTTTTTCTCGAATTAAAAAAAAATTTTCAGCACATGTATCAGGTTATGAGTAGTTATATTCCAAATCAAAAAATCTAAGTGTCCGACAAAAATATTGGGGCAAATCCAAAGTCAGACAAAAAATTTAATTTTTATTGATAAACTATACTTTTAAATTATGCTGGGTTCGTGTATCCCTTATTTTTACAACCATTTTTCCGACAAAGGTAGTAAGCTACAAGTAATTATATTCTTAAACAAAAAATGTAATTGTTTGACAAAAATCTTGGGGCAAACGAACAGAAAACTTAATTCTTTTAGGCTATCGACGAGAAAGTAATATCAAAAAATTTTAAAAGAGTTATCTCGGTTATTTTTGAATCAATTTAGCTCAAAATTGGTACACACACTAAGTAAAATATTTAAAAGGGTATGACGTAGAGCTGTACCCAAAATTTTCTTAAAAAATTTTCCGACAAGAGGGAAAATTTTAGAAAAATTTTGATCTGATATTTGCTTACATACTCCTTGAACAACGACAAACATCGTTCTGTAGTTTTTTTTTTCAATTAAAAAAAATTGCCGACACAAGTATCAGGTTATAAGTAGTTATATTCCAAATCAAAAAATCTAAGTGTCCGACAAAAATATTGGGTCAAATCCAAAGTCGGACAAAAAATTTAATTTTTATTAATAAACTGTCTTTTAAAAAATACTGGGTTCGTGCAACCCTTACCTTTAAAACCATTTTTCCGACAACATTAGTAGGTTATAAGTAATTATATTCTTAATCAAAAAATCAAAGTGTCGGACAAAAATATTGGGGCAACTCGACAGTCGGACAAAAAATTTAATTTTTATTAGTAAAGTATACTTTCAAATTATGCTGGGTTCGTGCATCCCTTATCTTTACAACCATTTTTCCGACAAAAGTAGTAGGTTACAAGTAATTATATTCTTAAACAAAAAATGTAATTGTCTGACAAAAATGTTGGGGCAAACGAACAGAAAACTTAATTCTTTTAGGCTATCAACGAGGAGGTATTATCAAAAAAAAAATTTAAAACAGTGTTTCTCGGTTACTTTTGAATCGATTTAGCTGAAAATTGGTAAACACGCTAAGTAAAGCATTTAAAAGGGTATGACGTAGATTGGAACCCAAAATTTTCTTAAAAAATTTTCCGACAAGAGGGAAAATTTTAGAAAAATTGTGATCTGATAATTTGTGTACATACTCCTTGAACAACGACAAACATCGTTCTGTATTTTTTTCTCGAATTAAAAAAAAATTTTCAGCACATGTATCAGGTTATGAGTAGTTATATTCCAAATCAAAAAATCTAAGTGTCCGACAAAAATATTGGGGCAAATCCAAAGTCAGACAAAAAATTTAATTTTTATTGATAAACTATACTTTTAAATTATGCTGGGTTCGTGTATCCCTTATTTTTACAACCATTTTTCCGACAAAGGTAGTAAGCTATAAGTAATTATATTCTTAAACAAAAAATGTAATTGTTTGACAAAAATCTTGGGGCAAACGAACAGAAAACTTAATTCTTTTAGGCTATCGACGAGAAAGTAATATCAAAAAATTTTAAAAGAGTTATCTCGGTTATTTTTGAATCGATTTAGCTCAAAATTGGTACATACACTAAGTAAAATATTTAAAAGGGTATGACGTAGAGCTGTACCCAAAATTTTCTTAAAAAATTTTCCGACAAGAGGGAAAATTTTAGAAAAATTGTGATCTGATATTTGCTTACATACTCCTTGAACAACGACAAACATCGTTCTGTAGTTTTTTTTTCAATTAAAAAAAATTGCCGACACAAGTATCAGGTTATAAGTAGTTATATTCCAAATCAAAAAATCTAAGTGTCCGACAAAAATATTGGGTCAAATCCAAAGTCGGACAAAAAATTTAATTTTTATTAATAAACTGTCTTTTAAACAATACTGGGTTCGTGCAACCCTTACCTTTAAATCCATTTTTCCGACAACATTAGTAGGTTATAAGTAATTATATTCTTAATCAAAACATCAAAGTGTCGGACAAAAATATTGGGGCAACTCGACAGTCGGACAAAAAATTTAATTTTTATTAGTAAAGTATGCTGGGTTCGTGCATCCCTTATCTTTACAACCATTTTTCCGACAAAAGTAGTACGTTACAAGTAATTATATTCTTAAACCAAAAATGTAATTGTCTGACAAAAATGTTGGGGCAAACGAACAGAAAACTTATTTCTTTTAGGCTATCGACGAGGAGGTATTATCAAAAAAAAAATTTAAAACAATGTTTCTCAGTTACTTTTGAATCGATTTAGCTGAAAATTAGTACACACGCTAAGTAAAGCATTTAAAAGGGTATGACGTAGATCGGAACCCAAAATTTTCTTAAAAAATTTTCCGACAAGAGTGATAATTTTAGAAAAATTGTGATCTGATAATTTGTGTACATACTCCTTGAACAACGACAAACATCGTTCTGTATTTTTTTCTCGAATTAAAAAAAAAATGTCAGCACATGTATCAGGTTATAAGTAGTTATATTCCAAATCAAAAAATCTAAGTGCCCTACATAAATAGTGGGGCACATCCAAAGTCGGACAAAAAATTTAATTTTTATTAATAAACTATACTTTTAAATTATTCTGGGTTCGTGCATCCCGTATCTTTACAACCATTTTTCCGACAAAAGTAGTAGGATAGAAGTAATTATACTCTTAAACAAAAAATTTAATTGTCTGACGAAAATGTTGGGGCAAACGAACAGGAAACTTAATTCTTTTAGGCTATGGACGAGGAGGTATTATCCAAAAATATTTTAAAACAGTTTTTCTCGATTATTTTTGAATCTATTTAGCTGAAAATTGGTATACACACTAAGTAAAACATTTAAAAGGGTATGCCGTAGAGCTGTACCCAAAATTTTCCCAAAAAAATTTCGGACAAGAGGGAAAATTTTAGAAAAATTGTGATTTGATATTTGCGTACATACTCCTTGAACAACGACAAATATCTTTCTGTAGTTTTTTTTTCTCGAAATAAAAAAAAATGTCCGACACAAGTATCAGGTTATAAGTAGTTATATTCCAAATCAAAAAATCTAAGTGTCCGACAAAAATATTGGGGCAAATCCAAAGTCAGACAAAAAATTTAATTTTTATTGATAAACTATACTTTTAAATTATGCTGGGTAAGTGTATCCCTTATCTTTACAACCATTTTTCCGACAAAGGTAGTAAGTTACAAGTAATAATATTCTTAAACAAAAAATGTAATTGGTTGACAACAATCTTGGGGCAAACGAACAGAAAACTTACTAACTTAATACTTTGTAACTTACTACTTTGTCGGAAAAATGGTTGTAAATATAAGCGATGCACGAACTCAGCATGATTTAAAAGTATAGTTTATTAAATGTGGTAATGAAACACAGACTTACTCACAATCATTTATTATAGTTATTAATATTTATTATAGTTTATTAATAAACATTAAATTTTTTATCCGACTTTGGATTTGCCCCAATATTTTTGTCGGACACTTAGATTTTTTGATTTGGAATATAACTACTTATAACCTGATACTTGTGTCGGAAATTTTTTTTTTCAAGAAAAAAAACTACAGAACGATGTTTGTCGTTGTTAAAGGAGTCTGTAAGCAAATATCAGATCACAATTTTTCTAAAATTTTCCCTCTTTTCGGAAAATTTTTTAAGAAAATTTTGGGTACAACTCTACGTCATACCCTTTTAAATGTTTTACTTAATGTGTGTACCAATTTTGAGCTAAATTGATTCAAAAATAACCGAGAAAACTCTTTTAAAATTTTTTGATATTAGTTTCTCGTCGATAGCCTAAAAGAATTAAGTTTTCTGTTCGTTTGCCCCAAGATTTTTGTCAAACAATTACATTTTTTGTTTAAGAATATAATTACTTGTAACTTACAACCTTTGTCGGAAAAATGGTTGTAAAGATAAGGGATACACGAACCCAGCATAATTTAAAAGTATGGTTTAACAATAAAAATTAAATTTTTTATCCGACTTTGGATTTGCCCCAATATTTTTGTGGGACACTTAGATTTTTTGATTTGGAATATAACTACTTATAACCTGATACTTGTGTCGGAAATTTTTTTTATTTCGAGAAAAAAAACTACAGAACGATATTTGTCGTTGTTCAAGGAGTATGTACGCAAATATCAGATCACAATTTTTCTGAAATTTTCCCTCTTGTCCGAAATTTGTTTGCGAAAATTTTGGGTACAACTCTACGTCATACCCTTTTAAATGTTTTACTTAGTGTGTGTACCAATTTTCAGCTAAATCGATTCAAAAATAACCGAGAAAACTGTTTTAAAATGTTTTTGGAAAATACCTCCTCGTCCATAGCCTAAAAGAATTAAGTTTCCTGTTCGTTTGCCCCAACATTTTTGTCAGACAATTAAATTTTTTGTTTAAGAGTATAATTACTTGTATCCTACTACTTTTGTCGGAAAAATGGTTGTAAAGATAAGGGATGCACGAACCCAGAATATTTTAAAAGTATATTAATAAAAATTAAATTTTTTGTCCGACTTTGGATGTGCCCCAGTATTTAGGTCGGGCACTTACATTTTTTGATTTGGAATATAACTACTTATAACCTGATACATGTGCTGAAATTTTTTTTTAATTCGAGAAAAAAATACAGAACGATGTTTGTCGTTGTTCAAGGAGTATGTACAAAAATTATCAGATCACAATTTTTCTAAAATTTTCCTTCTTGTCGGAAAATTTTTTAAGACAATTTTGGGTTCCGATCTACGTCATACCCTTTTAAATGCTTTACTTAGCGTGTGTACCAATTTTCAGCTAAATCGATTCAAAAGTAACCGAGAAACACTGTTTTAAATTTTTTTTTGATAATACCTCCTCGTCGATAGCCTAAAAGAATTAAGTTTTCTGTTCGTTTGCCCCAACATTTTTGTCAGACAATTACATTTTTTGTTTAAGAATATAATTACTTGTAACCTACTACATTTGTCGGAAAAATGGTTGTAAAGATAAGGGATGCACGAACCCAGCATAATTTGAAAGTATACTTTACTAATAAAAATTAAATTTTTTGTCCGACTGTCGAGTTGCCCCAATATTTTTGTCCGACACTTTGATTTTTTGATTAAGAATATAATTACTTATAACCTACTAATGTTGTCGGAAAAATGGTTTTAAAGGTAAGGGTTGCACGAACCCAGTATTTTTTAAAAGACAGTTTATTAATAAAAATTAAATTTTTTGTCCGACTTTGGATTTGGCCCAATATTTTTGTCGGACACTTAGATTTTTTGATTTAGAATATAACTACTTATAACCTGATACTTGTGTCGGAAATTTTTTTTAATTGGAAAAAAAAACTACAGAACGATGTTTGTCGTTGTTCAAGGAGTATGTAAGCAAATATCAGATCACAATTTTGCAAAAAATTATATTGCCTCGCAGACTTTAAATGCGTTTATCTCGAAAACGGTTGAGTTTAACGAGATGAATGTAGTAACCTTTTTTAAGTATAAATGTTAAGAGAATAAAAGTGTTGATTCAAAAGGTATGTAGAGTGAGAAATAAAACAATTGATCCTATTAAATGAGTGCTGAAAGGCGTATGTGGCGCCCTCTGGATAATATATCATTTTTGGTGGCAAATTTAGATTTATTGTCCCGAAAAACCCCTGTTTACCGAATTTCGTGTTATTATCCCATGCCTGATAGGAACTATTCAAGAATAAATAAAATAAAAGTTTAACTTTATCACCTTGTATTTCGGTTATTATCAACTTTCGTACTAAGGTAAGTTAGCTTATATCGACCTATTTTAACCTCAGGAATCTAAGGTTAAGCTATGACCCATTCTTTACCAAACACCCTGTATATGTACACTCTGGACCAAAATTAGTCAACCACCTTAAAAATGGGTTATTTTTGATGGTTTGTATTTTATAAACCTTAAGTGATTTTTTCGTAACATTAGCGCCTTATTCTTTAGCAATATCCCTGTAGTAATATTGTCGGTACACACATAATTTTTATTGCAAAGCTAGTGTATGAATCAAACTGTGTTTTTTCTCAAAGTTCGCATCACCCCGTGGAATATTCTAGCATCTATAAAATACTAAAATTAAAACCTAACTATAGCCTCATTCCTTCTCAACATTCAGTTTTTTCATTCATTCGTTTATGTTGGATAATAAAAAAGTTAAGGACTTTAAAAACTAGCCATGTTTTTCATAGACAAAGTGTGTTTTTAAATAAGTATGGCAATAAGGAGTAATTGTGCATGACAAAATAAAGTCAGTTTGCTTTACGAGAAAAACGTATGTCCACAAATGCATCGTTTCCGAGATAGGGGGTGTTGAAGTTTTTCTGACAAACTGACGATTTATTTATTGCTTTAAAACCAGTTGAGATATGCAAATGAAATTTGGTGGGTTTTAAGAGGTAGTTATTGCACATTTTTTAACTACAGTTAAGAATTTAATATTCACCATTGGCGCGCATACGGGTAATATGAGCCGAAAAATACGTAATTTAATATGAGGTCAAAAATGTATAAAAATTAATTTTTTTTTAAATTGTACCAAAACGCCCCATTATTTTTGTCTGACAAGTGGGTCCAATATGCATTACACATGTAAAAAAACAGTACAAAATAAAAATAACATCTGTGGTAATAAATAAAAAATTTTCAGGAAATTGACATCTTCGGCGCGTCCGACTGCGCATATGCCCCGTGAAAATTGTCCGACAAGGTTACCAAATTATTGTAAAAAGGTTTTATGGTAGATACCGTTAAAATTATCCATGTGGTAATAAATTTATTATTTTCATAAATTTTAAGTTATTTTTTGGGTGTAACTACAATGATATTATGCTAAAAATGATGGTGTATCGCATATTTAAAATGCGTTTATCTCGAAAACGGTTGAGTTTAGGAAGATGAAAGAAGTATACCTTTTTTAAGTAAAACTAATAGGAAAATAAAAATTTTAATGTCAAAATTATACAGAGTGAGGGATAAAAAAAATTGAACGTAATAAATGAGTGCTGAAAGGCATATGTGGCGCCCTCTGGGCAATGCATAATTTTTGGTAAGGAATTTAGATTTTTCGACTCAAGAAACCCTCAGATATAAAATTTCATGTTGTTATCTCATACCTATCAGGAAATATTCAATAATAAATAAAAAAAAAGTTTGATTTTGACACCCTGTATCTCGGCTATTATAAACTTTGTACTAAGGTAAGTTAGCTTAAATCGGCCTATTTTAACCTCAGGAACCTGAGGTTAAGCTATGGCCCATTCTTTACCAAACACCCTGTATGCATAAAAATTACTTTTTCTTTTAATTGTACCAAAACGCCCCATTATTTTTGTCCGACAAGTGATCCAATATGCGTTACACATGTAAAAGAACAGTACAAAATAAAAATGACATCTGTGGTAATAAATAAAAAATTTTCAGGAAATTGACATATTCGGCGCGTCCGACTGCGCATATGCCCCGTGAAAATTGTCCGACAAGGTTACCACATTATTGTAAAAAGGTTTTATGATAGATACCGTTAAAATTATCGATGTGGTAATAAATTTATTATTTTCATAAATTTGACATATTTAGCGTGTCCGACGCGTCATATGCCCCAATATTTTTGTCCGACAAAATTGTTTTCATTGTTTATATGATAAAATCCATTGATTAAAATAGAATGACCAATGTGGTAATAAATTTTTTTCTTGCATAAAATTGACAACTTCGTCACCGCTTGACAGACAAACGCCCCACTACCATAATGCGCCAAGCTCAAAATTTGTCCGACTCCACCCAAATAACAAGTACAAAAAGTTTCAACGGTGTGGTCATAAATAATAATTGTATATGCGGGCCCAAGGCCTATATCTATAATAGAATTATTGTTTTTAATTTTAACAAAGGTATATTTATTCGTAAACGTTTTGTTCTATTTTCAATTTCATATCAAAAACTATACGTTTTTATATGAATATCTGATACTTTAATGCTGGTAGAAGCTAGTAAAAAATTATTTTTATAGACACAATAGCGACAAATTTAAATATAGCTACCAATATATTAAACGACGTCGAATGGTCACTCATACCCCCCTCCCCCCTGTCGTATTCCGTCGTAATAAGCAAGCCACCCCCCCTCCCTCTTCTCAACGACGTAGTTTATGGATGCCCCCTTGTCGAGTATTTCGCCACTCTGTTATGCTTTATTTTTCCAACTTAAAAAGCTCAGAGGATAAATAATTTCGAATTTTATTTGATGACATATTAGACTTTTGATTCATAGATGGTGCTAGTAGCATCTTTGGTAATTATTTTGATAATTACCCGGAAAGGATGAAAGGATTTTATTTCAGTTCAGTGCCTCTACCCAGGTGCTGCGATGAGAAAACGGTTATTCAGAAATACTTATAAGCACATAGTAGAGGCTCTGTACTATAATCAAATCTGAACCATCTTTTCTTTTCTTTTAGTTTATACGTTATTCACCTTTGGTGGATATTAAAGGAAATAGTTCGCTAAAATTATTCTTACGCTGGATGACAGGGCGTGAAATGCAATTTAGATTTCCCTTGTCCAGTATTTCGCCACTCTGTTATGCTTTAGTTTTCCAAATTAAAAAGCATTAGTGGATAAATAATTTCGAATTTTATTTCCTGACTTATTAGACTTTTAGAATGTTTTAGTTTTTGATGAAAGCTAAGACGTTGTAAGACTGCTTAGTTTTTATAACATGCTTACAGATAGGCAAAATTTACTGATCATTTCTAAGAGAAATAGAATACGACCGTTTTAGAATACGGTCTATGATAGAGAACTTTGTAATGAGGTTAAAAGGATCAAGGAAAAAGACAAAATAAAACTTTTTAAAAACAAAACATTTCTATCTGCATCTTTAAATTTATAAAAAATAATACTTTTATAATGTGCAGTTATCGCAAACAACCAAAGACAATCAATAATAGATTTGGTGCTACTATTACTATAGTATGTAGTCTACCTGTCTCTATCTAGGATAGTTTACAAAATAAGCCAATTTAGTGGTTTATTCCAAACTAATATAAATTGATATGACAAACTATTAATTCGTAAAAACTAATTCTTCTGATTTATGCGTTTTATTCACCTTATAAAGATTTTTTTGCGGGCACTGTATACCTATCTGTGGCGCTAAAAAATACCATAATCTTTTCTCAGAATAGTGTGCACAGAATAATGAAAATCTTTTCGAAGTCATTAGAACGCCTAAATCAGAGGAATTAATAGTTTAATTTTACAAATTAATACTTTGTCATATCAATTTATTAGGTACCTATTTTAATTAGGAATAATCCACAAAATTGGCTTATTACCAACTATAGTAAATAGAAATACAACAAAAGATTATTTTTGTAAAATTAAAATAACAATTCGTCTTAGTTATACATTTATAAAAGCGACGGTAGACCTCATACTATAATAGTACCACCAAAGATTTTTAGAAAGGTCTTAACATAAATATATATTCATCTTTTTTAATGATTATAGAGGTATTTAAAAGTGGTCCAAATTCTTTTTATTTATTGTACTTTAAATTTTGCATTATTTTCGGTGTGCAAGTAGGTACTTGGTGGGGATACAAGAAACGATCGTGCGAGAATAGCGGAGAAATATTTTAACTTTCTTAAATAATTCATTGTCAATTAAAATTGTCAAATTGACGTATATTTCATATCTACTGTCAATGAAGAAGAAAAATAATTATTGTATATTGCTCCACAATATTGATATGATATGCAATTACTATGTAAAGGTAAATTTAATTAATTGTATTTTGCTTGCAGCACTGCATTTTTATAACTAATTTTTTATTTTTTTCTTTTTATTATCTTCTTTTCTTCTTCTTTTCTTCTTATTATTTTTTTGGACTATGGCCTTGGCAATTATCCAGTAACCAAGACTAATATAATTGGCCAATATAATTAAAAGTGCGAATAATGTTGTTGAGCGTAGAAACCAGGTGCCGTTTTGGCGAACTTGCACGGTCCCAATAGTTATTAGGTACCAAGGGTATTCTAAGGATAATAACGCTTGAGGTAAATGGTGTGTATCCCGATAGCCTTAGATCCGAGGGATATACGTTGACCGAAAACGTTATTATCCATAATACCCGTGGTGTCTTCAACGTTAATAATTGTCCGGCTAAATATTCTTTATAAGCAAAAAATTTGAATGAATTTTGAATTACGTAATTAGTTTTTAAATAAGTACATATATGCGAGTACATATAAGTACATATATAAACTCGTATAAGTACTAGCCTAAGATCTGAATAGGAGGTCAAAATGTACCCATCTGTTTGCCGAATGAAACATTTTTTTATTAAATTTCATACACAGACAAACACGACCAGTATGGGTTGCCTATTAAAATCGTGTCATAGCTATCTTTAAGGGGGGACGTAGGGGTTGAACTCAACATTTTAAGCACATTTTTGTGAATTTTTTTTTTGAAAGTATGATAAAATTAATTTATTTTTAAATTACATAAGCGTATTCAGTATAATTCAAAGAATACTCAAAAAAAATTAAAGGAAAAATATTGAAAAATAAGCCATTGGTGCCAAATTTTTCAAGACAACTCGAAAAATGGATTTTGCGGTGCACATCCGAACTTATCATTGGATCATGGTAAACAAAAAAGTCAAAAATATTTTATTAGCTTATATATTTATCGAGATAACTTTGTCGAGTTTTTTTAGTTATAACGATTTTTGACTTTTTGATATCACTCAAAAATCAAAACAACTCAATGTTTTGCGAAAGGGGCGAAAATCAATATATTTATTATTGTTAAATAAAAAATAAGCATGAAACAAAAAATATATCGAAGCGTGACCTCAAGGAAGATCTAAAGAAATTATATACAAAATTCCAGGTGGGTCGGTCAAGTAGTTTTTGAGTTGCAATGTCTACAGCCTTTGAAAAAAGCAGTTTTGAGAAAAAAGCGTTTAAAGTATTGTCAACTTTTATTTTCAATTTCTTTTTTGTTTGTCAGATCGTAAAATGATGCACACCGGAATATCTTTCTGAATCGCATAGTAATTTACAGAAGAAATGAGAACAGCTGTTGGCCGTTGTTAATTAGCTGCTTATTGCTGTTGCATAACTGTTCATGTAGGAATATTCAACACTATCTCCCTACCTTCGACTCGCTTTGCAGCATCTTCGCGCCAGCTCGCTTGAGCGTAGTGAGAAACAGTCCACAGCTGTTCTTATTTTCTTTTGTAAATTACTCCGCGATTCAAAAACATATTCCGGTGTGCATAG
This sequence comes from Diabrotica virgifera virgifera, assembly GCF_917563875.1. NCBI lineage: Eukaryota > Metazoa > Arthropoda > Insecta > Coleoptera > Chrysomelidae > Diabrotica > Diabrotica virgifera. Next base: position 179,968,202 of record NC_065445.1, on the reverse strand, counting down.
CTTTACGATTTGACCGACAAAAAAAAATTGAAATTAAAAGTTGACAATACTTTAAAAGCGTTTTTCTCAAAACTGCTTTTTTTGTAGCTTGTAGACATTGTAACTCAAAAACTACTTGACCAACTCACCTGGAAGTTTCTACATATTTTCTTTAGACATTCCTTGAGGTAACATTGTTGAGATATTTTTTGTTTTATGGTTATATTTTGTTTAACAATAAAAAATATGTTGATTTTCACCCGATTTTCTGTAAAAAAATTCGTTGTTTTGATTTCTGAGTGATACTAAAAAGTCAAAGATCATTAAAACTAAAGAAACTTGGCAGCGTTATCTCGAGAAACTCATAAGCTAATAAAATCTTTTTGAATTTTTTGTCTACCATGATCCAATGATAAACTCTGATGTACACCGCAAAATTCATTGTTTTTTTGAAGAGTTTTTAAAAATTTGCCACCGTTGGCTTATTTTTCAATATTTTTCCTTGAATTTTTTTTTAATATATTTTGAATTAGACTTAATATGCATATTTAATTTAAAAATAAAATTATTCTCTCGTAGTTTAAAAAAATCACAAAAATGTGCTTAACATGTTGATTTCAACCCCTACGGCCCCCTTAAGGATAGCTATGACACGATTTTGATAGGCAACCGATGCTGGTCGGGTTTGTCTATGTTTGAAATTTAATAAAAAAATGTTTCATCCAGCAAGCACATGGGTACATTTCGACCTTCTATTCGGATCCCGTACTATACCAGCAATAGTTGTAACGTAGTTGTGGTAACCATAGTTTTACTTAGATTGTTTTTTGTCAACTTGAAAATATTTAACTAGTTATTTAAATTTAATACTCTAGACTATAGGGTGTTATTTTTAGAAATAACGCCCTAGGGAAAATAACACCCTAGGGAAATATACCATATTTAATTATCTTTGAATTCATATCTTCATTTGTCAAATAATATAACAGTCGGACATTAAAAATATAATAAATTCATTATTTGTATTACTAGTTATTAAATTCAAAGTTCATATATTTACCACAGCCTTTTAAACAATCTAAATCCACGAAATATCCAAAATTGGATTCCAATTTATCACTTTATCAACTGCACCACCGGTCACCCCGCCGAACGATACCAATAAAAATATCCGTAATTCCCCTGGCACTGCAACGGAGAGAAGAGCAGGATATTGCGTAAGGCGTGAGTTTCCTCGAAAGCGGCACCGACAAACTGCGACCGTAGCACTGCGATGAATTACGTCAGATTACGGTGAAAAATTCAAGGTTCTTCAGAGCGGCAATGGAATGTGCAAACTCAGCAAGCGGTGGCTTCCAACGCATCCTTGGAAACCAACCCTATTATTTTGCGTGGTACAGTTTTTTATGACGTCATTCATCGCAGTGTTACGGTCGCAGTTGGTCGGTGCCGCTTTCGAGGAAACCAACGCTTTGGACAGTATGCCAGAATGAGTCGAATAATTCAAAATTTTCGCGATACAAGCCAACGAACAGAAAATGTATCAGTTTCCCTCTCACCGGTCGGAATCGGTGGCTTTTCTCTTACTTTGGGGAAATTAACAGAAGAATAGTGCTTGCCAGTAGGTATTACTATGATTTAAGAAGACAAGCGGCCTCAAAACTACGCAGGAAAATTAAAAAGACGGTCTATAAAAAACTAATAAGATCAGTGCTAATATATGCAGAAGAAACGTGGTCACTTACACAGAAGGATTAAGAACTGCTTAAACGTTTACAGGAACCCTCCTAAAGAGAATACATGTATGGAGGAATAAAAGAGCAAGGTTTGTGGCGCAGGTGCTACAACTTTGAATTGTATAGAAGTTTCGAGGAACCTGACGTAAAATTCATTAAGGTATCAGATAGATAGAGCATGTAATCGGGCGGAAGAAAGGTGCAGCAGTCAGAAAAGTTTTAACCAAAACAGCTGATGGGGCAAAGAACCAAAGGAAGACCAAAAAGGGACGATTTAAAATCTAATATAATTAGAACATGGAGAAGAGTTACTAGAAACAGGGGAGAATGGAGGATTGTTCTGAAGAAGGCTTTGGTACATAACGAGCTGTGATACCACCTAATGATTATGTAAAACTGAATTTTTTTAGTTTTTGATGAAAGCTAAGAAGTTGTAAGGGATCTTAGTTTTATAACATGCTTACAGATAAGGAAAATGTACTAAAAATGTCTTTGTGACATTTTAAAAGCTGTGAAAAAAGACAATCAATAAAAGATTGGTTTACTTAACGTTAAGAAATTACCAAATACATAGTTAGAAAAAGGTCTTAATATTAATGTTTTTTCGGCTTTTTTAATGATTATAAAGGTATTTAAAGTTGGTAGGATTTTTTTATTCATTGCATTTTTAATTTTGTATATTATTTGTATTCGAAAACTTATGCTTCAACTTCGAAAGCGTATGATTAAATGTTACATTTGGTCAGTCGTCTTATACGGTTTCGAAGTACGGACATCATTAATCAGCTTTGAAGAAGCTCAGAAAAATATTCATCATTCATCGTTTGGAGGCTTTTGAATTGTGGCTGTACTGACGTACACTGAAAATACCATGGACGGCTATGCTGACAAATGTGGCAGCCCTTAAGAGAGCAAATGCTACTCGCGAGCTGATTGATAATATCAAATGTGGAAAGCTGGCCTATTTTGGACACGTAGTAAGGTGAGACCGATATATTATTCCTCTACTTATCATGATGGGTAAAATCGAAGGGCGCAGGGGAATTGGTAGAAAACAGGCTTCTTGGCTGAAGAATACCAGGGAGTGGACAGGCATAAAGAAAGCAGAGCAGCTATTTAGAATAGCTCGAGATAGAGACAATTTCGCCATGTTAATCGCCAACGTCAAGGGGACTTGATAGGGCACTTTAGGAAGAAGAATATTTGTATTATCAACAATAATAATATTATTTTTGTATCCCATCCTAATTAATATCTTTTATCAAGAAATTCTAACAAAATAGGACGACTATATTAAGAATGACTGCACCGCAACATTTATAACAGAAAATATCGAATACACTATACGAATACCTATTTATTGCAGTATATTTACTGGAGAAGCTATTGCAATTTTAAAAGCACTCGCATTTTGCAACAATAATACAGATTCTTATCTTCTACTAATCACAGATTCACTATCACTACTCCAAAACCTGAAAAAGTCTAAACCGTTCATACTATTATCCAAAATAAAATACAATGGTAGATGTCCTAGCATTTAAAACAACTACTAACGAAAGCACTGACATTATGAAAAGAATTCCAGTCGTAGATATTTGAATATTAAACAATATTGCATAAAAGTTTGGCAGAGTTGTTGTAATTCGAATAGTTCCAAGCATAAAAAAGTCAAACCCTATATCAATTTTCGGCTAAAGCTGTCAGAAAATAGAAGAGAACAAGAGTAATAAATCGACTAAGATTTGGGCGTACAACATTAATTCACAAACACCTAATAACCAAAGAACTACCACCAGATAGCTCATACTGTAGGTGCCTGATATCAGTCCAGGGCCTGGATTCCGTGCACTGTAGATATCTACACGTCGCTTTCTATCGATGTCAATTTTCGTAAAAATATTTGAATTTTTAGCTTTAATTGAATTATTTTCTAGTTTTGCTAGGTAATACTCTAATTGATGCTGAAGTGACACTTAGTAAAACAAGAAAATATTTGAATTAAAACTAAAAATTCAAGTATATTGACATCGCGCCGATCGCTTTCTATCAATGTCAATATATTTGAATTTTTAGTTTTAATTCAAATATTTTCTTGTTTTACTAATTGTCACTTCAGCATCAATTAGAGTATAAACTAGCAAAACTAGAAAATAATTCAATTAAAGCTAAAAATTCAAATATTTTTACGAAAATTGACATCGATAGAAAGCGACGTGTAGATATCTACAGTGCACGGAATCCAGGACCAGCACATACTTACAGAATGTCCACTTTACTCTTATGAAAGAAGCATCAATAGTATTTCAGAAGGATCAAGTCTGATTGAAAATATAATATATTATGCTTAAGCTGACTTGGTTCTTCTCTAATATTTATTATTATTAAATTATTTTAACTTATCCAATATAATTAAATATCTAAAATACTATAGATTTATGTCATAAAACATAATAATTTTATAGTTTATGAATTTGCAAAATTGCAATTTGCTAGTGTCCAGAATATCTTCTGTAGACTAAGTTATATTGTAAGCGTTCAACATTTGCTAATAACCTTTTATGGTTGATTAGGCTCTATTTAAAAAAAATCATTATATTTTTGTGTGACTAATGATAATTAAATTAAAAGTTATTATATATTTACCATAGCCTTTTAAACAACTAAAATCCACGAATTATCCAAAATTGGATTCCAATTTAACACTTTATCAACTGCACCACCGGTCACCCCGCTGTACGATACCAATAAAAATATCCGTAAATCCCCTGGCACTGCAACGGAGACAAGAGCAGGATATCGCGCACGACAGTATGACAGAATGAGTCGAATAATTCAAAATTTTCGCGATACAAGCCAACGAAAAAAAAATGTATCAGTTTCCCTCTCACCGGTCAGAATCGGTGGCCTTTCTCTTACTTGGACACCTGGTGCCCCTCCAAGAAGTCGGTTACGCTGCTGGTTCTTGCTGTTGGTACCTTACGCCGCTATGGATATCGATATGTAGTGTTGGTTTAATTCATTTGTATCGCTGAGTGCATGAATTGCATTCTTGCGTTGGCATTTTATTTCATGGGTCCCGTTAGAAATCAGGAGCGTCATTTGAAATTTTGTTTGGGGGGGGCAAGCACTATATATACAATACATTATATATGATGTTATGATGAATATTGATGTATTTTTTGTAAATTTCAGTCATTTTTTAGGGCCAGGGGGGGGCAAATGCCCCCCCCTGGACGCCCAAATGACGCCCCTGTTAGAAATAGATAGTAATATTTTTAAATGGACCATATTGTGTGGGTTGGCGCAAAATTTGCTTGCAATGCTTCATTTTTTTCGAATCTTGAGAAAACTAATCAAAACTGTGAGAAATTTAAACGCAGAATAAAATATTACATTATTGCCGGTGTCCGAAAGTCTCTGAAAACATCTATAATGATTATTTTATTAAGTTACAGGGGTGAAAAAAAAAAGAGAAAATAAACAAGTAGAATATCTTGGCAACTACCTATTAGATTAAATTAAATCAAGAAAACGGTGTTGGAAAGAACGCGACACGACGCATCTTATAAATAAAAAAAAGTAATTGAGATGAGTGATTCCTGAGATATAAACGGTCAAAGTTGACCGGCATATGCGACGAAGTTATAAACAATAGGATGGTAATTTTCGAACCATTACCTTTCTTATTTCTGTACTCTTCCTACATACAAATTTTCATATCTTCAAGGGACTCATGACTCATAACATATATTATAATAATAAAAACGATCGTTATTACGCGTAAAAAAAATACCAAAAATAGCAAAATTAAAATCAAAAATTAGTTTGAAGAAAATTGAATCTCAAAATCGGTATACGTATAAAAAAATATATTTTCTCGGCTTCTCCTGGAGCAATTTTCTTCATTTTTTTATGCCCAAGTAACTCGAGTAGAGCCACCTAATTAACGCATTACTAAGTGCCAAAGATGCTTTAGTTTTGTTATATTAAATTTATTTATTTACAGCAAAATATAAATAACTACATCTTTTTTTCGGTTGTAGACTTTTTTAGAAACACGTGTAGCTATTAAGGTTCAAAATATAAATATTCTCAAGTGAAAGCTGTATAGTTATTTAAACAATCTTGGTTTAAACAAATTAAAAATTTGTGTTAATAATAAATAAATTAATTTAATATAACAAAACCAAATAGTCGAAGCAATAAAGCACTGAACCTCGGAAAAAAAAACGACAATACGGATCTTAATAATTCTTTTTGCATTCGATTCGTGAATGCGCCAGAAACTTAGTGACCCCCAGCCATGATATAATATTGAAAAACTGCATACAAAAAATGCATTCTTAACCTTTCCGTGGCCGTGTGGGGCATCTTGTACCTCAGATGCGGTTTTGTCTTTATAACTTTGCAAAATATTTTTATTTTTTTTATCCCTCCAGGTAATCTTAGAAAATATATTACTAAATCGTTTTTTTTTATAAATATAATTTAAATTTTATACTAAAATTGGCATTAACTCTTCGGGGCACACAGTGCCAGAAACCCCTGCCAGAGACATTCAACAATATACAAGTCGAATATGCAGCTTTTGTGCCAGGGCACGTGATAGAAAGACTAAACTATCATGTAGTACATAGTACATGCAGAAAACCCATTTGCACCATACATCGAGAAAAAAGTAAAACAGTTTTATACCTTGACTGTAAAAATTATGAATTAGATGAAATTGTAATTACAGGTAAAAATAAAAAAACGTAAATCTTTTTAATAATAAAAACAAATTATTTCAGTTACTAGTGCTTTATTATATAACTTTCCAAACAATAATGTAAAATTTAAATGAATTATTAAAGTACTTTAGTGGGGTACCATAGTTGACCCACACGGCCTGCAGCATAAGTTTTTATAGCACGGTTCCGGAAAGGTTCAGTGCATCTTCGCACGTTCCGCTTCGTTCCGGAAAGTGCATCTCAAACAGACAATAGAAAAAATTCAGAACACATCAATTATCGGGGGAAATAAGTTCAATTTTCTTACTCGGGGGTTTTTTTAGGTCGTTGAAAACGAAGAATGACGTCGAAAGTAACCTACGGAGTACTCTCCGGAGTGCCCAGGGTACCTACTGTATACCAGTTTTCGGCAAATTCATTAAAAAAATTGTCAAAAATCATTACTCGCCGCTGGCCGGGTTTTTTAGGCGGGTTTTTTAGGCCGCTGACGACAAATATGACATCGGAAGTGATTTACGGGGTACCGAGTGCCTAGGGTACCTACCGTTTACCTCGTCTTGTGGAGTTTTCGGCAAAAAATTTATTAAAAAAGTAGTCAAAAATCATTACTCGGCGGTTTTTGGGTTGCTGACGACGAATATGACATCGGAAGTGATCTACGGAGTACCTGGTACCCAGGGTACCTACTGTTTACCTCGTTTTCTGGAGTTTTCGGCAAATTTATTTAAAAAATAATCAAAATTCATTACTCAGGGATTTTTGGGGTCTCTGACGACGAATATGACATCGGAAGTGATCTCCGGTTACCTGATGCCCAGAGTACCTACCGTTTATCTCGTGAGTAATGATTTTTACTAATTTTTTAATGAATTGGCCGAAAACTCCAGAAGACGAGGTAAACAGTAGGTACCCTGGGCACCAGGTACTCCGAAGATCATTTCCGATGTCATGTTCGTCGTCAGAGACCCCAAAAACCACCGAGTAATGAGTTGTGACTAATCTTTTAATGAATTTGCCGAAACAGTAGGTACCCTGAGTACCAGGCACTGCGTAGATCACTTCCGATGTCATATTCGTCGTCAGCGACACAAAAACCCCCGAGTAATAATTGTTGACTAATGTTTTAATAATCTTTTGCCGAAAACTTTACAAGACGAGGTAAACAGTAGATACCCTGGGCACCAGGTACTCCGGAAATCACTTCCGATGTCATATTCGTCGTTAGCGGCCACAAAAACCCCCCGAGAAATGATTTTTGACTAATTTTTTAATGAATTTGCCGAAAACTGGTAAGCAGTAGGTACCCTGGGCACCAGGTACTCCGTAGATCACTTTCGACATCATATTCGTTTTCAGTGACCCCAAAAACCCCCGATTTACAAAATTGAACTCATTTCCGCCGATAATTGACGAGTTCTGAATTTTTTTTATTGTCTCTTTGAGATGCACTTTAAGAATGCATTTTTTGTATGCAGTTTTTAATATTATATTATGGCTAGGGGTCACAAAGTTTCCTGGCGCTTTCACGAATCGAGTGCAAAAAGAATTATTAAGATCCGTCTTCTGGTTTTTTTTTTCGGAGGTAAGGCCGATTTTAGTATTGTCCTTTTCATGAGCATTTTTCAGTGCGTAACAAATGATAGGAAAAAGGGTAAGTCCGTGATAATACACATTTATGACATTTATTCTAACATGCCATTTTAGTTAAATCTGACAGTTGTCACATTTTATTTTCAATTTGGAATAAAAACAAATCAAATGTGTTTCTTGCATTTATAAAATGGTATTTTTTTTTATTTGTATAGTCTTATAAATTATACAGATTATATTTGTAATATTATTATCTAATAAAAAAAAATATTTTTGTTATTATGGCGCCATCTATTGACAACTGGAATAACTAGAATAAATGTTGTAAATGTCTGTAATCACGGACGTGCCTTTTTTTCTGTCACATACAATTTAATTCGTTAGAAAGAAATCGAAAAACTGTGACGCACTGAAAGATGATAATGAGAAAAAGAATACCTACTTTATTGCTTCGCCTAAAAGGATTTTTCTCATTTACAAAATGCGTCAGTTAGATGGCTCTACTCGAGTCACTTGGAAATAAATGAAGAATATTGCTTTATGGGAAGCCGAGAATATACATTTTTTTAACGCATACCGATTTTGATTTATGAGATGCAATTTTCTTGAACCTAATTTTTGATTGGAATTTTGGCATTTTTCATTCGTAATACCGATCGTTTTTATTTGTATAAAATACGTTGAGTCTCTTGAAGATATGAAAATTTTTATGTAGAAAGGAGACTGAAATAGAAAAGGTAATGGTTCGAAAATTATCATTCAATTGTTTATAACTTCGTCGAACACGCCGGTCAAATTTGACCGATTGTATCTCAGGAAACACTTAATGCAATTAAGCTCGATTTCATAATAAAGTTGAATACTTAAATTTTAAGTTGGTACTTTTATCAATGAAATTGTAATACACAACATTAACTAAAGTTCATTTTAAGTTGATCATGAAACCGGGCATTAAATTTTTTTCTTTTAAAAAAAGCATTAAACCCGTTCTTTCCAATAGGTACCGTTTATTTAATATAATTTTTTTATTAGTTGCCGAGATATTCTATTTTTTTATGATATGCCTATATACATAGATAGGCATAGTGCCTTTTTATACGAAAATCATAGGTATTCTGATGTATCATAATTATTATGGGTATTATTGCGACCCTAAATTGTTAATTAACAATGTAATTGTTGCTAAATTGTTGGCTTAATTTCCACTAGCTTCTAGAAATATAATATATACTTAAAAAGCTTTAACATGACCAAGTTACCTAATTATTGATAAATAATTACTTACAATTAAAGAAAGAAAGCTACACTATCGCTCGGACATGTGATTGCGGGGCGAAAAGTATGGCATCCTACGATTGATAATGCAATGAAAAATAGATGCCAGAAGAAGCATCGGAAGAAGACGAAGTTCATGGCTAAAGAACCTGAGAGAATGGTTTTGATGCAGCTCAAAACAACTATTTAGAGCTACTGCCTCAAAAATTAAAATAGCTATGATGATTGCCAACCTCCGTAGCGGAAATGGCACCTGAAGAAGAAGAAGAATTACACACCTAAAATTTTAGTTGAAAATAAAAGATTTGGTCGGGAAAATCCGGATTTTCCGAGTAAAATTTTCGTCAAAAAACAAATTAAAAAATATCTTTATGCAGAATTAAATTACGGTGAATTTTTATTTGGGTGTTTTAGGTGTAAAGTTAAAAACTTCGGAGTTACAGAGCAATAATTGAAAAAACACATTTTCGGAGCGCTGATTTGTTTATAAAAAAATAGCACACTATCTGCTTACTTTACATACCTACGCTATTAATATACATATATGTACAATCATAAGATTCGATTCTATGTACTATTAGACTAAAAACTTAAACTTTTTTCTGGTAAATGTCGCTAGGACATCCCTGTCATTTCGTTCGTTGCAATCCTTGACTGCACACAAATTATTAACCTAGTTCAGTCAGAGAGAAGAGCATAATAAGTTTCTCCTGATAGGAGGAAAGAGCTAAGAAGTCCCGAAACCGGTAAAGATTCTTGCTGTACTCTCTGATTAAACTAGAAAAATGATGCGACGGCTGTTTCGGGTTGCACTTTTACAATTCAAAAAGTTGCAAGTCTCTAAGTGTTGTATTTAAAAATTAATTTATTCTTTGCTAAATGCCCTGGTCTATAAATTATATGTTTCTAATTAAGAATAATGTTTACTTATTCTAATATTTGATGGTCCTAAAGTTACACCGAATAAAAGTTTTTGCTTCCACATGATGTTTTACACAATCTTTTATTCTGTCCTGTCCATCATTAGGTTTGGTTTCAGTTAAAATCGACCTCAACATTGACCGTTTTAATTGGTGTTGTAATGTTGAATCTCTTTTAGTATCTAGTACTGGAATTTTAAGATATCTTCTATCACTGTGTTGTTCTTCTGATCCCTTATGAATTTACAGGTTTGAATCGGCAAATATTCTCCCTACTTGCATGCAGTATTACTTTGCTACCTGGGCTCTGTCAGTGGCATCTAGGAAGAATCTAGAGGCTTTATGAGATGTGGTGTTATAGATTATAGATGAATACTGTGGATGTTATGGGTTGAGCTAATGACATTTTCCCAAGTTGTAGTCGGTTCGCTAAACTTAGACACAACTGGCTAGTGATTTTAGTCAATTTTGCCAATTTTTAAAATTTGCAAAAAAATAATTACTAAATAGTTAATAATTACTAAATAATTAGTAATTTTGGCAAAATTGGCTAAAAACAAAAAATTACGTACTAAAATCACTAGCCAGTTGTGTCTGAGTTTAGTTAACCGACTATACCTATTCACAGTAAAGGAAAATAACGTAAATTGCATATCAAGATAAAAAGGCGAAAAATTGAGTACTTTAAATATATGATATAAGAAATATTAATAGATATTTTAAGCTTTAATTGTTTTTTTAGGTCGTCTGACATATCTCCGATGGCACTGCAGCCTCATGGGCTTATTCTGCCAACCATCCTACCTTTTATGTCACCCATTTTACAAGCTTGGTTCCACGTACCAAATTGTACATCCCCAGCATGAGTTGGGTGACATATGCTGCTGGACTTAATTTTGGTTGTCCATAAATAGCCTGCCTCTTGTGATCCAAAGACTCACACTCGTACAGTACATGATATGCTGTTTCAGTTCCCCTATTGCACAGTCTGCAGTTAAGGTTCCCTTCGTACAGCCCAATTCTATTCAGGACTCCTATGTAATTTTAGTAGTTCCTCAGCTCTCCGTTTTGAGGGTTCCCTTATTAAGGGCCTCCCGTGTCGCTGTCCAGGTACGTTCCCCAGTATTCTTTGTGTTTGTTTTTGACCCATTCCCTGACTTGTCCCCTAATTATTGTTTTAGGTACTCCTAGAGTAGGTTCTGGGCCAAAATATAAAGTTGATGAACCATTCCTTGCCAGCTCATCTGCTTTCTCATTACCGTCTATCCCGGTGTGTCTTGGCACCCAGAATAGAGTTACACTATTTCTTTCAGCCAGTTCTTCCAGTTCTTGTCGGCATTCCCATACCAGCCTTGACGTCACTTTCGGGCTCATTAGTGCCTTAAGTGATGTTTGGCTGTCTGTGAGTATATTGATCCTTCTATTTTCATAGGCCCTCAAGTTGTTCATTGTGACACACTGCAGAATTGCGTACATTTCCGCTTGAAACACAGTTGTGTATGTTCCTAGTGAGAAACTGAGTCCTACATTCTCTGTTTCACTAAAAATACCGGCTCCAGTGCCTTCATCGGTTTTTGATCCGTCCGTATACCAGATCGTTCCCCTGATTTTGCTACTGATGCTGTTCCACTCCCTTCGGTCATTGATTTCTATTCCGAAGTTCCTATTAAATGTGTATTTTGGTACCATGTGGTCAGTGTATGTATCAGATATACTTACCCCACCTTGGTTCCAAATCTGATTATGCCCAAGGTTCTCGTATTTATCCCTTGGTTTTTCTTGCAGCCTGTATGCTCCCATCCTCGCTTCCCCTTTGATGAATATATCAAGAAGGGGTAGGTCTAACAGGGTTTCCAGTGCCGCCGTCGGTGTTGTTTTTATTGCTCCCGTTATTCCCAAGCATGCAAGTCTTTGTATCCTGCTTATCTTGTTTATAGCGGTTCTTTGCTGCATCTTTGTCTACCATACCAAGGATGCATATGTTATCATGGGTCTCACTATCGGTGTATATGTCCAGTACGCCATTTTCGGACAGAGTCCCCATGTTTTTCCATGTGTGCGTCTGGTCAGCATTAATGTCGCCTCCGCTCTTTTAATTACTCTTTCAAGCTGTCGGTTCCAGGTAAGTTCTGGGTCCAGTATAACCCCTAGATACTTTACCTCTTTAGACAGCTCCAATTGTTCACCATTAAGGATCAGAGGCCTTAAGTCCTCCAGCTTCCTTCTTCTGGTGAACGCAATTTTGACTGTTTTGGAAGGACTGACTCTCAGCCCTTCTTCCTCAGTCCATTTGGTGACAATATTAAGGGCCTGCTGCATGCGTTCCCTTACTATGTTTTGGAATTTTCCCTGAACAAGGACTACTAAGTCGTCTGCATAACCCAGGGTTTCATGGCCGTTCAATTCCAGGGACTCAAGCAAATCGTCCATGACAAGGTTCTATATTAGCGGGGACAGAACAACTCCCTGCGGACACCCTCGTCGGACCTGGGCGATAATGCTCTCCACTAAAATGGACGTATATATGAGTCTCTGTTGTAGCATGTGGTCTATCCACTTGCAACAAATTTCATCGATCTCTTTTCTCCTCGATGCTCTTGAGATTGTTTCTAAGGAGATGTTATTGAACGCTCCTTCTATGTCGTCCAAAAAGGTCGCTAATAGTACCTCTTTGTGCTTGAGAGCATATTCAGCTTTTTCTACAAGCTGATGTAATGCTGTCTCTGTTGACATTCCTGCTCTATATGCATACTAGTTCTTATGTATTGGTTGTTTTCCAATACGCCATCCCGTATATGACTATCTAGCAGTTTTTCTAGCGTCTTAAGCAGAACAGACATAAGGCTTTTTGGTCTCAAATACTTTGCCCCATCCTGTCCAGTTTTTCCAGGTTTTGGTATAAAAATTACTATGATCATTCTCCATGCCTTTGGAATATATCCTAGAGCCAAACTGCTCCGAAGCACTGTACATATTCTATTTTCCAGAAGGTCGGATCCCTTCTGCAATAGTACTGGATAAATCCCATCTAATCCTGGCGATTTATAAGGTTCGAATGAGTGTAATGCCCATTTTACTTTTTCCCCAGTTACTACTTTCTTTGCTGCCTGCCGTTTCTCCTTGGATGCCCACAGAGGGGTATCTAGTTCTAATTTCTGGCAGTTCTCCAAAGTTAAGTCTGTAACTTGGGAAACGGGGAAGTGGACTTTCAGCAGTTCTCTGATAGTTCCTTCCCCTCTTTCTGTGTACTCTCCGTTTTCTGTTTGGAGAGTCTATATCGAACTCTGAGGTCCTTTTGAGAGAATCTTATGGAGTCTGGCGTATTCTGGAGTTCTTTCTATATCCTCACAGTACCTTTTCCATGATTCTCTTTTCTGCTTCCTCAGAGTTTTATTGTACTCAGTTAGGGCCTTCCTGTATTCATCCCAACAGATATTCTTGTTCATTGCGTTGTTGAATTTTTTACGAACTTTCCTTCTTAATTCTTTAAGTTCCTCATTCCACCAGGGCACTTTCCTGTTGGATTCCTTATTGATTGTCAATGACAGTTGTCATTATACGCCGAGATGATTGTGTTTTGCAGCTGCTCCACAACCATTTCGAGGTCTGTTGTATTTCTTATCGTATTCTTAGTCTGTTTTAAACTATATTCCAGGTCTGCTTTATACGCCTCCCATTTAGTTTTCCTAGGGTTACGATAGGTTTCTAGAGTACATATTTTTTCCCCTACTTCAAATTGGATGTGTCTGTGATCCGAGCAACTCGCATCATCAGACACACGCCAATTTGTAATTTTATTGCTAACGTAGTTGGTGGCTATCGTTATGTCTATGACCTCCTTTCGAGCACTAGTCACAAAAGTCGGTTTATTACCTGAATTTATTATGTTCAGCTCGTTTTCCATAACAAATTCGAGTATAGATTCACCTCTTAGATTCGTGTTCGTACTTCCCCACGTTGTATGATGTGCATTAGCATCACAGCCGATGATCAGCTGAGTTCTGGATCCCCTGCAGTCTCTTACCAGCTGCTCCACTTCCTTACTTGGAGGAGAACCAGGTGCATCATATGGAAGGTACGCCGATGCGAGCGTGATCGCTCTTGACACCCTTCCTTTCCCTGGCCTTATCTTGACTGCCGTCAAGTCTCTAAAACAAAAATTTGTTAACGGCAGTATGTTAAATTTCTTTTTGATAATAATGCAGGTTCGAGGTACCTCGGAGGTTCTGTCATATATGAGTTTCCCTCCAACTCCCCCTAACCCCATAATATTTCCCCTGTTCACCCAGGGTTCCTGAATAAGGGCCACATCGAATTCCCTTTTTGCAGCCGTAAGGGCAGCCGAAGCAGCCTTATTGTGCTGCAAGTTAATTTGGAGGATTCTGATTCTCCCCTCCATCTTTTCCTCCAAGAACTTTAAAGATGACCATTCCGAGTCTGTAATAAGCTCGGAAACGGTTCCTCTCGAGGGTCCTGAAGGACATTTCGTCTATAGAGAAGGCCAGGAGTACTCCTTCCTTCTCTACTTTTTTGTTTAGAAGGAGCCACCCTCCCACTCTTAGTTCTGGGTTCTGTTGCCCCAGTCGTGTTCGGATAACTCCCTCTTCCTCTGCCTGACCTGGTATGAATACAAGAACTTTGGGTCTTTTGGGAAGATCTTTGGATTCGACAGCCGTCAAATCCGCGTTCTCCCACAAACGGCCCAGCCGTTCCACTGCATTAGTTCTTCCACTAGTTCTTTAACTGTTTATTGAAGGGGGCGTATTTGGTAAAGAAATTCGACGTATCGTATTCAGGATTCGAAATCCTGACTCCATAACCTAAAAGCTTGGTTCAATATAACAATCTCATATCTTACATGTATCGAATATGGTGACAGGTGACAAAATAGTAACTAAGATACATCAATAATGAAGGTTCTGATGGTGGAGATGCTTGTAATAAACCAAATATCTACATTTCTAATAATAAAAGCAATGAATATCAAGAAGACCGCCAAGTGCACAGAGCTGCAGATACAAATAAGAAGATATTGGAGAATATAAACTGCTCAGACTTTATCTAGTATCCTTCTAATTATTTATGTATCGAAGAACCTCACAGAGAAGATTAAAGAGCTGGATTTTAGTACACATATTTATAAGATAATACGAAATTTTACATGGTATTATAGAGATTTTGTTATAAAACATTAGCACAGCAATTAAACAGCAATGAAAACCGACGGACGAAGTAGTTTTCAATCCTAATAGTAAATTATTAATATTGAAAATATTAAAAATAATACTAAAAGATTTTTAAATTAAAAACTTATTGGTACACTTTCCTGGTGACACCTCCAAGACTTCTACAATTTGCAAGTCAAATGGATGCTGCAGTGAAGACGAGAGGGAAGGAATTCTACACTATGCAATTCACATCCCCCGTCTGCAGCTGGTAAAGTTCCAACGGAAAAATGCACCTAGTTACTCTACGGAGTAATACGACTATAAAATAAAAATGTATACCATTTTTATTCAGTTGCAATGCGAAGGCAAAACAATCTTACTTTTCAATTAGAATACGGAGTGCAGTCCAGTCCCTTGAATCGCGATTTTCGGCTCTTATTGGAGCCTCATCGGAAAGAACACGTCCACTGATTTGAATAGCTTTATAAATTGTATTCGGTTTTTTGTTACACCCGTTATTAAATGTTGAACTTTAAGAATATTGAGTATTATACCAGTTATTTTTAAATGTAAATTAATAAACTTTAACTTTGACAGAACTTCAAATGTATAATAGATATATTTAACGATTTTCTGCATGACCGAACCCTTTCTGACATTGAAACTAAGTCACAACAAATTAAAACTTTGAACAAACAGTTATGTAAGTGTCCCGGTCAACATATTAAATTGTGGGTGCTGCCCAACGAAACATGGCCAAATTTTAAAAGTATCTCGATTGCAATCATTAAAAATTCGATACGTACGTAATCAAGGTTAAAAATAAACTTAATATATAAATTTAATTATTAACAATAAAACCTGTAATTTGGAGGTAGTCTAAAGATAACGCGACTCACGATGTAGTTCAAATGTGGCCAGCAGAAATCATGTCATTAATCAGAGATACAGAGCCGTTGTGTATTTATACTCACGATACTTTCTACCTATTGCAAATAAAGATACTGGGCAATTAAAAACACAGTTGGCTTATACCAACAGTGGTGTTTGTTGTTTTTGGTAGAGCAGTAGTTTTAATAATATAGTCTGTAATTTTGTTTTTCGAAAGCAGTTTTTTGGAGAAATATAGTGGCGAAATAGAAGACATGACTAAAAGTAATAAAGATACGTTTCATAAATCGCTAAACGACAGAACTTCAGGAACACGAGAAAAATATGTTATGCCCTTCTACTTCTTCTACTTCCGTGACCGTTTTCGATCGTTGGATATGATGTTGGTTACCATATTCGCTATGGTGACTTTTAGTCCAGAGTAATAAGGATTTTCTCGGGACACTTAAAGATCCAAGTAGCTGACTACTTTTTTAGTTATTGTAGACCTATAGGAAAAAAACCTACCTGTTTCCTGCCTAGAGTTCGCGTCCGTTTTTTAATTATTAACAATTAAGTGCAAAAATCGCGATTTTTTCGATTTTTTGCACTCCATTCAAAAGCTAAATAGTTGACATAAAATTACAAAATTCAGTTTTATAGAACATTGAAAAACCTTCAAAATGCAGATTTTCGAAAGTTAAAAAGTTAATTTGTTGCTACGCAAACTGCAAATTAAATAAAAATCGTTATTTGTTAATAACTTTTACTCAAACTATTCTATAACTTTAGTTTTTCACCCAAAGTTGGGTATTGGCGTACTTAACAAACGTTTAAAATTTGAGACAGATCCATTAATTAGTTTAACAGTTATTCTATTTGTTTATCCCAAAGACCTTTATTTTGCAATAAGATAAGACAGAAAATGATGAAGAAAGGCGATTCTGAGTAAGCCAAATGAAAGTAGAAGAGTGATGTATCAAAATGTATTAAAAAAAGATAAAAAAATAATTAATATAGTCAAAAATCCTAAAGCCAAATTTTTGAAAATTTGTAGTTTATAAACTTTTAGAATAACTTTAAAAATGTTGTCCGTAGAAAATTTTTTTTAAATATTTGAAAAGATAGTATTTTAACACGAATTTTCAAATAAAAAAATTTAGCCTGAGTTCATTTGGGACAAAGTTAGCCATACGTTTTTGAAGTTATACTTCTTTAGGCGCGATTGAGATTGAGGGTGAATTTATATTGATCTGCGCGCATGCGCACACCGAAAGTATGGTATTAGTCATTATACGGGCTCTGATTGGGTGTTGAAATGATCTGTCAATAATAAATAATTGTTCAATATGAAGGTAAACAATTGTATAATATATTAGTTTTATTGTTGTGAGGACAGAAACAAAAAAGTTTATAATTGTAGTGACATTTAAATAGTTTTTAAAAGCAACAGGTACGTAATAATTGTAAGTGTATCATAGTTACCTACCCATTTGAACCTACCAAAATACATAGTATGTAATACTTTTATTTACATAATTTGGTTACCATCAAAATTTCTATCAATGTTCACCTAATATATTGTTTTCTTACTCTATGTTTTGTTGTATTTTTTCAATTCTAAATCATTTCAATTCAAAATCAAAATAATTTAATTTAATTCAAATATGTCAAAAGCTTAATCCGTTTAGTTAATCGATCTTCGCACATAATGACACATTGCCTCCGTGGCGAAGCGTTTAAGGCGAGTGAATCCCAATATACCAACCGCGCTAATATCTGGTTCGAATCCCAATAAAAACTTTTATTTTTTTATTTTTGTTTATACATTTTATGATTGTAAGTATATTTATTATATAATTTTATAAGTATATTTTTCAGAAAATACGTATTTAGTTAAAAAGATTTCCGACAATTAATGTTCAGAATTCATTTGTGGCATTTTTAATGTGTTTGTGTGTGTTTTATTTTTTTATTATTTTAATTTTTGACACTGTTTTAATAAAAATGTGTGAAAAGTAGTAAGTATAAATTAGTTTAATATTTAAATAAAATATAAATAAAAAGTATATTAATTTTGTTTAAATCATATAATAGAAGTATAACTTCTTACGTGCGTACAAAGTACACACACACATTCTTTTTTTTTTTAATTCACAGCTAATTTGTTTATAATAATTAAGGAATCTCATTAATGCCATTTTAAAAAATCGGGTTTGTATTTTTTCTTAAAAAATTTGCACAAACATTGTACCTTCACAGCACCCTCTACTATTTTTCAAAATGTAGTTCAAACGGTTACTAGGGGGAACCTACAAATCCACTGAGTTAAAATACCGAAAAATCAATTTCAAACGAATATAATTTTCTGTATCTCCGGATCAACTAAGTGGATTTTGATCTTTCTTTTTTTAATTTGTATGTAATTTCTACGTACATTACACATATGGAATTTGTTTATAAATTTATTAATTACTAAACAGTCTAATGTGTTTAAACAATTCTTGAAAAAATAATTTCTTGACAAAAATCCATTTTTTAATCATAGTATCTTACGTACTTACTTAAGCCGTCCTCTTGTACCTTACGGTGTCGAGGTAAGTGGAGAAATAATCATAGTATTATTAATGATTATAGAAAAAGATAAAGTACACTTTAATAAATAAATGATTTTTATTCCATAATTCTTTATTAAAGATAATTTTTTATTAAAGTATACCTTAACTTTTTCGATGATTAATAACGATTATTTCATTCATAGGAGATTCTGACCAATATAAAGCTACATAAATCTAAGTTAAATCGATTATTTTTTAATGATTTTAACTTCTAATCGTATAGTAAGATATTTGATCACGTGTTTAATTCTGTCCAATTAGATTAAAATTATACTGAGAATTATCTACTGTAGAAAATTACCGACAGAATTTTTTTAAGTAGATTGTTTCGGTTTAATGGCAACCAGTTTCCTAGTTTTGACAACTGTCACATTTAAGAAAATATCCATAATATACGTATTAAAAAATAATCTTACGAATATCACACGACAGTGGGAATAAATAAGAAAATAATGCTTCATTTTTACTCAAATTTGTTGTCATTTGGGCAATAGCCACTCGAGCCCTGAAGAAATTTTCGAAAAACTTTCGCATTATTTTCAATTTATTCTCACTCTCTTGTGATATTATACCCGATAATTTTTGATAATTTCCCGTCGTCAAGTATATTACGTAAAATGCCCTTCGTTGCTACGAAAAAATAGATTCAGTGATATTAATGACAATTAATGTTTTAAAAATTATAAAAGTGATGACTTTCAACCGTCAAATTAATATTTATAAAAACTGTGTGTTTAATAGTACTAACTTGTACATACATAAATAAATTACAATAAAATTTTGGTGTTGAACAGTTTTATTCATGAAATAATCGCAACAAATTGCGCTCGATCTCTAAAATTAATATAGAATTTTAGAGCTCTTGTGCAATTACTACTGATAGTATGATTAAAATCATGAATTTTTGGGAAAAAATTATTTTTTCAAAAATGGTTGAAAGAAATTAGACTGTTTATTAATTAATAAATATCTAGACAAATTGCATAATTTTAATGTACAGAAAAATTACATACAAATTAAAAAAGAACGATCAAAATATATTCAGTAGATCCCGAGATATAGAAAATGATACTAGTTTTAAGTTGCCTTTTTTAGTTTTTGAACTCGTGCATTTGTCAGCTCCCAGCTCCCCCTTCACTTACCACGACTAGTCACCAATTGAACTATATTTTTAAAAATTCGTGTAAAATACCAGCTTTTCTAATATGTAAAATTATTTTTCTACAACCTTGTTAAAAATGCAATTTTTAGCACTACATACGAGCGTTAAAAATGCTACTTTAAGGCACTAGTGCTTTAAAAAAATTTTAAGGCACTGCAGTTCTTATAGACCGTATAGGCAATTTTGATGTAATGTCAAAAAAATATAAAAATGGAATGTCAGTCAAGTTCAAGTAAAAGTTTTTGTAGATATTGTCCTATAATTACGTTTGTCGAAAAAATATTGTATGATATGCGTGCTAAAAAGTACATTTTTAAGGCACTAATGTAAATTGCAGAACTCGCTATCGCTCATTCTTCACATGCGTGCCTTAAACGTGTACTTTTAACGCTTATATCATAAATAACTATTTTTCTACGGACAATATTTTTAAAGTTATTCTGAATGATTATAAACTACAAAATTTCACAAATTTGGCATTAGGATTTTTGACTATATTAGATAATTTTTTATCTTTTTTTAATACATTTTGATACTATCACTCTTCTACTTTCATTTGGCATACTCAGAATTGCCTATCTTCATCATTTTCTGTCTTATCTTATTGCAAAATAAAGGTCTTTGGGATAAACGATTAGAATAACCCTTAAACTAATTAATGGATCGGTCTCAAATTTTAAATGTTTGTTAAGTACGCCAATACCCAACTTTGGGTGAAAAACTAGAGTTCTAGGGTAGTTTTAGTAAAAGTTATTAACAAATAGCGATTTTCACTTATTTTGCAGTTTGCGTAGCAACAAATTAACTTTTTAACTTTCAAAAATCGGCATTTTGAAGGTTTTTCAATGTTCTAAAAAACTGAATTTTGTAATTTTATGTCAACTATTTAGCTATTGAATGGAGTGCAAAAAATCGAAAAAATCGCGATTTTTGCACCAAATTGTTAATAATTAAAAAACGGACGCGAACTCTAGGCAGTAAACAGGTAGGTTTTCTTCCTATAGGTCTACAATAACTAAAAAAGTAATCAGCTACCTGGATCTTTGAGTGTCCCGTACATGGTCTATTTCTAGCTTATTACTCTGGAGTATTTATTGACAGCAGCTCTGAACATCGATGTAGTGGATTTTCCATACCATTGCCTTAAATGTTTCATCCATAATGTTCTTCTTCTATCAGGACCACGTATGCCTTGCATCTTTTCCTGAATGATCAAATGTAAAAGATCATATTTTTCAGAGTGTCTCATAATGTGACCACAGTATTCCAGCTTCCATATCTTTACTATATTGATCAGCTGTGTTGTTTGGTTCAGCTGTCTAAGGACCTCCTTATTTCTAACTCTGTCGACCCAGCTTATTTTTATAGACCAGGGCGCATCTGTAAAAATATTAGTACATTTGGACGTTGAGAGGTGACTTAAATTTTTTTGCAGAAATTGCTTTAAAATAACTCAAATAATAATATTTGAGTTATCCTCCCTCTCCAGAAGGTCCGGAACATTGTTTAAATAATCAAAACGTCAAAAAATTAAGGAAAAATTGGATTTTTTTCATCGTTTTTTGATTATAACTTTAAAAGTATTCATTTCCGAGAAAAGTGGTACTGGCATAGAAGTTGCGTAATTAAATGTCCTACAATATAAAATTGGTTAAGAATTTAAGAAATAGTCATCCTTGTTGCAAAATAGCAATAATTGGGAAAAAACCATACAAAAACAAGTATTGGAAGTTTACGTTTTTCAACCATTTATGCTACACTTAGGACCGTCATATTTCACTCAGAAAAAGGTTATGATCCAATAAAACAATGCTGTAAATTTCACTACGATCGGTACAATATAATTTTGCAAAATAAATTTTGCAATCCAGCTTGCGCAAAAAAAAATCATTTTTTTAAAATGTTACAGGACTAAAAATAAAGGAGATAGCAATTGATTTTTTTTGCGCATAGAAGTGTACTGTACCTTTCATTTGAAATTTGCAAGACTAAAATCGATTAACTACCACGGCGTCAGGATTTTTTTTAAATAAACATTAACTATTGGTGCATTAACTCTGATTGGGCATTCCAATGACCTTTGATAATGATTGATACATTTTAATTTTTATTACATTTCGATATAAATAAATAAATTTGTTTATTGCAAAATAAAAACAAATACTGTATCCTTTGAAATAACACTTTTTTAGCAAAAACTTTTCTTTGTTCATATATTTTAACTTAGGGAATAAAAGTTTATTATTTTTAAACATAATATGCAATTGTTTAAACAATATTTCACAAACAATAATAAAATTAGTTTGATTTTTGTGGAATTAAAATATTAAAATACAACAAAATATAGAGTAAGAAAATAATATATTAAATAAAGATTGGAAGAAATTTTGGTGAAAATCAACTTGTGTGAATCGAACACCGCTGTCCTGCGCGTAGCACCAAAAATTAATGTTTATTTAAATAATTTTCTGACACCGTGGTAATTAATCGATTTTAATTTTGCAAATTGCAAATGAAAGGGACAGTACACTTCAATAAGCAAAAAAATTTTAAACCTGCTATCTGCTTTATTTTCAGTTCTGCAACATTTTAAAAAAATGAATTTTTTTTGCGAAAGTTGGATTGCAAAATTTATTTTGCAAAATCTGTTAAACCGATCTTAATGAAATTTACACTGCTGTTTTAATATGTCATAAAGTTTTTCTGGGTACAATATGAAGGTCCTAGGTGTAGCATAAATGGTTGAAAAACGTAAAATGCCGATACTTGTGTTTGTATGGATTTTTTCGCATTTATTGCTATTTTGCAACAAGCGTGACTATTTTATACATCCTTAATTAATTTTATATGATAGAAAATTTAATTGCGCAACTTTTATGTTAACACAACTTTTCTCAAAAATGAACAGTTTTAAAGTTATAATCAAAAAACCAATAAAAAAATCGAATTTTTCCTTCATATTTTGACATTTTGATTATTTAAACAATGTTCCGGACCATTTTGAGTGGGAGGATAACTCAAGTATTATTATTTGTCTCAGTTTTATTTTTGTATTTATTTTATCAGACAGTTCCTGTTCAACTTTTATTATTGCCACTTATGTTAGTATAGTTTTGCCATTATTCGTAAATCTTCATCATCCAATCCAGCTCTTTCCAATATTTCTAGCATTTTGTTATGTCGTACCTTATATCAAAAGTCTTTTCAAAATCGATTTCACACATGTACACATTTTGATTTATATCTCTCTATCTCTGTATTAGTACTTCGAGACTAAACAAGTCTTCACTTATACTGTTTATTTCTACTTCCTCTTCTGTAGTGCTATTCCTGAGTGCTTCTTGCATAATATTTTCTAACTCTAGGACTCTAACTTCTATTTCTTGTGAGTTGTTTATCACTGGGACGTTGTTTATCCCTTGACTTACTAATCTCTTAAAGTTGGACCATTTCGTCTTCTTCTTAGTCCGTTTTGTGGCGATTTCTTATTCGTATGTTCCTTGTTCCAGTTGTATTGGATTGTGGTCCGTGGTTCCTTCGTTTAAGGTTTTTAATAGCTCTTTCCAATATTTCTAGCATTTTGTTATGTCGTA
This sequence comes from Diabrotica virgifera virgifera, assembly GCF_917563875.1. Lineage (NCBI taxonomy): Eukaryota > Metazoa > Arthropoda > Insecta > Coleoptera > Chrysomelidae > Diabrotica > Diabrotica virgifera. Next base: position 179,944,558 of record NC_065445.1, on the reverse strand, counting down.
CCTTATGTCAAAAGTCTTTTCAAAATCGATTTCACAGATGTACACATTTTGATTTATATCTCTGTATCTCTGTATTAGTCTTTGAGACTAAACAAGGCTTCTCTTATACCCAAACCACTTCTAAACCCAAATAATTGAGTGTTTCTAATTATGTCCTTTAAGAGCGTGATAATTATTGCTATGTATTATGATCCCCAGATAACAATTTATGCAAGGAATAAGGCTCATGAAAAACGAATACTCTGAGAGATTGTGCAGAGACCTAGAACATACGATAGAGTATAACAGGTCATCGAAAGCATGAAAAAAAAATTAAAAACATCAGACTTTAATAGGAAACATTCCAGTAACTCTGAAGCCACTGAAGGATTCGATCTCAGCCTTCTGAAGTTTAGTGTAGGCTCTCCTAAACAGCTCCATATCATAAGCACTAACAGGCCGGTAACTATGCCGTAACCATTGTCGAATTTCTTCGCTGTACATGACTTTTAGATGTCCCATGAATGTTCTGTCAAGGCATTTTATTTTGTGTAATGAGTGGGGTGAGAGTGACACAATTGAAATATAGGTTTGTCTGGCCAAATCAGTTAAATCAACATTTTGAGTATGACTGAAATGTCCGTCTAAGATGAGAAAGACAGGACTCTCTTTCGAAGGTTTTACAAATGCTATAAAGTGTTGGAACCACATTGTAAATTTGCTTACAGATTTGCTTATATCCATACAGAGGGATGAGCCGCAAATAATATTCCCTGTGGAGCCCCTTTTTTCAGTTGATCGCCCAAATTTTTTAATGGAAAAAAGACTAAAAGGGGGAACGAATATTTAAATTGCATTCATATAGGTAACGATTGTAATGAGAAATCCATACTCAGCAGATATTATTGCAGGAACTTGTCATTTTCAACGCAAACCAAATGGGTACTTTAACCACTTTTGACTGAACGATAGATACCACTTTCATCTATATTTAATGTTATATCAGGTCTGAAGTTTTTTTTTGTTTTAAAGTTCTGCTAGAAGATTAAAAACCTATCTGTATTTTCTATTTGATTAGAGTTATTTGTCTTATTTTGCCGTCTTCTAATGAAGGTTGGTGATCACTCCTTTAAACGCTTCCCTAATTTGGCAACGTGAAGTATCTGTTCAACACTACACTAAATTCAAATAAGACATGCAGTGCATGTAAACAAAGATGATAGTTGTTAAAAAGGAATCCATTAGTTCCATAGTAACAGTATATAACAGTATATCACTTTGTCTCTATTCTCGATTATTAGATTTTATTGTATCTTATATAAGTTATTGTAACCACTGAGTACATAGATAGTGAAACAATAATCCTATTAATTACATAATTGAATACTTTACACGATTATTTAAGTAACTGTTATCCAAAAATAGTCAAAGCTTAAACGGAAATAGTTATCTCTTATGTTGCCGATAACGACATCACTGTCAACTAATGTTTACATCCAGTGCATATCTCATGTGAATACACTGTAAGATTAGTCCAATCTGTGATATTTCTTAGCCAAGATTTCTTCTTTCTTCCCAAGCCTTTTCTTCTCTCTATTCTTCCTTGCATGATGACGTGTCGTACAGAGTATTTATCATTTCGAAGTATGTATCCCAGATACGATGTCTTTCTTATTTTAATTGTGTTCATAAGTTTTCTGCCATGTCCCATTCTTCTTAACATTTCTTTTTTTTTTGATACTTTTGCAGTCCATGGAATTTTGTCGCCACAATTTTGTGGCGACAGCACGCATCCTTGTCTGACTTCTCTTTGAGTGTCTACTTGGTTTGTATCACTATCTTCCACGCGTACGACGCGCTGTTTGATTATAGTATAGATTTTGGAATAAATTTACATCCTTGGAATCTAGGTTTAGGTATGTGTTTCAATGCATGTATGAGTTTAACGTCTTGAACTCTGTCAAACATTTTCTGAAAATGTATATAACATATACAGATGTTTTTTTATATTCCCTGTATTTTTGTCATAGTACCGTCATTGCGCACAATGCCTCTCTTGTTCCCATTCCACCTCTAAATCTAAACTGTGTGTTGCTCCTCTGTGTGTCAAGTTGCTATTACGCTGTTAAATAACTGTAACTGTGATTACTATTTTTAAAGTGTGGCTTATAAGGCTATGTATTATTAATAATAATTATTATTAATCGGTACTCATCGCAAGTTTTAGGATTATTAAATATCGTGGTATATTTAATAAATAATTTAGTTAAATACCTACTCCATATTTTCATCATTAAGGATTTTTAATATTTCTATTGTAATTTCATAAGGACCTGGCGCATTACCACTTTTTAAGTTTTTAATTGCCTGGTTTCTACTGTGATATTAAAATTAATTTGTAGATTTTCATTATTTGGTAACATTTTATTTAGGTCTTCCCTATTATCTGCAAATTAGTCCTTGATGTTTTTCTCCGAGTTTGTGGTTTTTCTTTTTCTGATAATTGGAGATTTACAACAGAGTTTCTTATAGTTTGTGGTATTCTCTTCCGTGTATTGACTGTATTTTTTTTTTTTTTCAGTTTGTGACTAATAACGCACGTTGAGTGCCTATTCGTGTAACGACAAACTACCACAGAAAATTGAAACACAATTGTAAAATAATATTTTAATCAACCATGATAGTTATCGTTTAGTGGCTTTAGCTCAGTATCTCAGGTTGTGAGTACACCTTGTCTTAATTAAAATATACGAACGCTGAATATTTAGATGGAGGCAAACAAAACAATAATTTAACTAATTAGGTATATTTTCCCTAAAAATATAATAAAAATGTGATGTATTTGATTCAATATTATATATAGAGTGATGAGCGCACTAATAACCGGCAAAGTAACGCAAAAGATGGAAAACATACTAAGTTGTGAGATAAAAAGGAATTAACGTAGTGGAGGTGTTAAATTTAGCGATAGTAACTTATATATTGACATTATATTGATTGTTTCCCACCTTTAGACGTATCGGACGAGTTTGAGAAATACCTCTGTCACAGTGACAGTTTTAGTTGACATAGTTCTCTGATACGTGTAAAGGTGGGAAACAATCCATATAATGTCAATTTATATGTTACTATCGCTAAAAACAATTCTACTAGTTTTATTTTTTTTTTATCATTTTAAAGTCTTCTACTTTAAAATGTATAATATACGTCTGAATTGCCAATATAAATGAGTCAGATTAAATAAATTATTAGAAGAATTTTTTTACTTAGCAACAACATGTTTGTTTTATTTTAATAGTATTTTGTATTTTGACAACGAAATCCGATTTGGGCTTCGAAACGTTAATAAATTAATTTTTTAGTAAAATTGTGGCTTATTTCCCATAAAAAATACGTAATTATAAAAATGCCACAAGGAAATAGCTTCAGAACAACATTATTTTTTTTTATCTCACAATTTAATATGTTTTCCATCTTTTGCGCTATTTTGCCGGATATAAGAGCGCTCATCACTGTACAGTGATAAGCGCTTTAATAACCGGTAAAATAACCCAAAAGATGGAAAACATAATACATTGTGAAGTAAAAAGAGATGAAACTAGTAGAGGTGGAAACTATCGATTTTAACCTTCCGACGACCAACTTTTTTTTGTTACACTGATGACCAAGGGGGGAAAAATTACCCCAGGTCAAAAATGTCAAAAATGACAACAAAAAAATGAATTTTTTTTAGGCATGGGCTTTATGTCATTCAGTCACAACATTAGTATTAGTGTCATGTGTAGTGTGTATGTTGAGTAAGTGTCTTGTTACTTTTGCAAAGTCGACGTCATTAGTGTACAACTACTTGGAATTACACATAATAGACCGTATTTTACTAAACATCAACTTCAGAATATATTTTTTATTCGTAAAATATAGGGAATTTTTTTTTATTTCAAAATATGAGGATATCTAGAATGATATTAAAGTCAAATAAAAAAATAATGAGTTAAAAATTAAAAATACTTTTGAATTTATTAAAGAAAAACATACGCTGGGGTCACAATTTCCCCCGCTTGGTCATCCGAAGGTTAACGTACACATTAACATTACATTACATAGTTTCCCACCTTTAGATGTATCGAAAGAGTATGACAGCTGTCACTGTGACAGGAGAATTTTAAAAAATACTGTCACAGACGTCTAAATGTGGAAGACTATATAATGTTACGTTAATTTGTACGTTTATTTCAATATTTCCCAACTGTATTAGTTTCATCTCTTTTTATTTTACAATGTATTATGTTCCATATTTTGCGTTATTTTGACGGTTATTAGCGCACTCATCACTGTATATACAAAATTCTTGCCGAGAGCTAACAATTTTGGATTATACTTATGTATCTGTCTTTTGGTATCTGACAGTTATTCTTTTTCTCATGATCATCTTTCAGTGCTTCACAGTTTTTCGATTTCTTTCTAACGCATTAAATTGTATGTGACAGAAAAAAGGCATTTACAACATTTATTCTAGTTATTCTAGTTGTCGATAGATGGCGCCATAATAAAAACAATATTTTTTTTTAATTAAATAATATTATTACAAATATAATCTGTATAATTTATAAGACTATACAAATCAAAGAAAATACCATTTTATAAATGCAAGAAACACATTTGATTTGTTTTTATTCCAAATTGAAAATAAAATGTGACAACTGTCAGATTTAACTAAAATGTCATGTTAGAATAAATGTCATAAATGTGTATTATCACGGACTTACCCTTTTTCCTATCATTTTTTACGCACTGAAAAATGCTCATGAAAAGGACAATAACTTCTTGATGTCGAATGGTAGAGTTGTCTACTTCTCAACCTGGTCTAGATGGTCGGCCGCAGATCACTGCAGCTCTAGTTGTTGGTGGTATGGTCTAGATATTAGCTGTTGTAGTCTAGATGCATTAGGTTTGTTCCAACACAACGAAAAACCGTCATGAAACGATCAGGAAACTGCGCAGTAAACAAAATAACCCATGGAACGTATTATTTTGCTATATGCGCGCAGTTTCGTGATCGTTTCATGACAGTTTTTCGTTGTGTTGGAACAAACCTATTATATGATGCCCGTGGTTGAGGCTACGGCTCCACGGGCGGGAAATTGACGCTAGCAGTAGCAGTAAAATGAACTTAAGGTTCCGCGGAACGGAATGGGAATAGCCGAACTGAACCGACTACGCACAAGTCCTGTAGTCGGTACAGTTCGGCTATCCTTATTCCGTTCCGCGGAACCTTAAATTCATTTTACTGCTACTGCTAGCGTCAATTTCCCGCCCGTAGAGCCGTAGCCTAAGGAAGGAAGAAAAGTTGACTTATTTCGCAAAAACTTGAATACAAGGCGTACACGGTGGGCCGAAATAAAGGAGTACATTTTTTAGTTGAAAATACCTTTTTTTTTTGTTTTTTGGGCGATTTAATTTATGTTTGCAGGGCTAATGGCCTAACATGTCCTCAACATGACTGCAAATTTGAAAGCAAAAATAACATGCAGGGTCGGACTTATAAAAAAATTTGTATAACGGTGCATTTGAGATCGTTGCAAATAAAAACTGTCTTAGCTAAAATTGAACTGATATGCTCTTTTGGTAGGTTAACTATTCAAGACACTTCAGTAAAAAGGAAATTTTCCGAATTACCGGATTCCCAAAATATCATATTTTTATTAAATTAGGAAAATATAGCATTTTAACAAATAACACATTTTTATGAAAACAGTTTAACAATTCAAACTTAGACTGAAATATTATGAATGTGGCCACCACTATTGCTTACCACTTCTTGAAGTCGTCTGCTCCATAAATTGATAGCCCCATTTATTACACCCTGTTCAAAATTGTTCCAAACAAACAGACATTCTTTCTTTGAGCTGTTCGATGGTTTCAAATTGTTGTCTGTCATACAAATTTTGTTCGAAAATTTTCCAAATTGAATGGTCAACCGGATTTAATTATGGGCTGTTAGGTGGCCACATATCTGGCTTAATATAGTCCGGGCAATTTTTACTCAAGAATATCCTTGTATTGTGGGAAGTGTGCGAAGGAGCACCATCTTGCTGGATAGTGTAATCATTACATACTTCTTCAATTTCAGGTAATAGGTGCTACAAGATTTGTTCTTAATATGTTTCTGAATAATTAAGTTTTACTCCGGCATCCACAAAAATCAGACGAGATTTTCCCAATATGGATACTGTAACAGAGACCATTACACCTTGTTAGAAATTACTTTTTTCAATTAAAATATGCTCTAGAGGAATATCTTTCTTAAATTTTACTTCAGAATACACCCTATTATTTTGAATATTATTTTGAATATTTTTAGGAGGCCTTAAATAAAACATTTTTTCATTTGAAAACCATATTTTTCTAATGACTTCACGAGAGCGGAATCTTCTTAGTAGCAAATTGCGTCTTTCCAGTCGTTTTCCTATTATACATTGGCAGTAAGTGTTTGACGGTAAACATTTTTAAATACTTTAAGATGATAATCTTCTTTAATGATTCTTCGAACTGATGTGCGAGAAATCCTAGTTTCTTTTGTGATTTTCCTTGTTCCAACAAATTGGCAGGTTGCAAATTTCCTAAAAGCCCTTACCGTTACTCTAGCAATATTTTCTTCAGTTCTTGAGCATCGCTTCCTTCCTCTTCCACTTTTATATTTAATAGACCCATGGGTGCCCTTAGATCTCTTAAGAACTTTTCTATCGCTCTAATATGCCAATGTTTCTCAAGAAATTCGTTTACAATTTTTCTTGTACTATAATTATATTTTTCACGGTAATATTTAATTAATATTCTGTCCTCTTTGTTTAAAAGTGGCATTATGAACTGGCCAATTTACTTATTTAGCTATAAAATTTATTATTTGACATTTAATGTCAAACAAATTTCATGGCAATCTAAGCAGTCATGGTTTATTTACCAAGTAAAATTAACATATTTGAGCGTTTGAGAAAGTCTTAAGACATTTAACAAAAATCACTGCTAATATGAGGCAAAAACAATGGAAAAGATGTAATTTAGTGTTAAGGGGGTTTCGCTTTGATTCTAGTGAACATATTAGAAAAGTTCTCGAATAAAATTTCATAATTTAAGTAAAAAAACGATATTTTACAAATTCGGGATTTTTTAAAATTGTATGGCGAAGGCGGCTTATGAACATTATTTAAATAAAAAAATAATATTTTGCGAATCCGGTAATTTTGAAAGTTTCCTTTTTACTGAAGTGTTATGGATAGTTAACCTACCAAAAGAGCATATTAGTTAAATTTTAGCTGAGAGAGTTTCCATTTGCAACGAGCTCAAATGCACCGTTATATAATGTTTTTTAAAAGTCCGACCCTGTACCTTATTTTTGCTTCCAAATTTGCAGTCATGTTTAGGACATGTTAGGCTATTAGCCCTGAAAAAAGAAATTAAATCGCCCAAAAAACAAAAAAGAATGTACTCCTTTATTTCGGCCCACAGTGTATATTAGTGACACCAATAAGTCGGAAACCAAAGTAAGTCCTTTTGCCAGTAATCGGAAAAAGTAGAAAATGCCAAAGGAATAAAATAAAATTTATAGTTATGATTACTAGTTAAATTATTTGATTTCTACTTGCATATTAATAAAAGGAATTATTGAAAATGTAAAATATCAGAACACCTACTTTTGGAGATAAGGGCTAGATATGAAAAAATCGTTAATAAAAACTATGAATGTAAAAATATAATGAATACAATAAGATATAATGAATTGATTATCCCAATAGATCATGGTCTGATAAAATAAAAATGAAATATTACCATGAAACCATTGGTTTTATAGCCAAAAAAATTAAAGAAAAATCACCCATGTTAAGAGGGACTGACAGACTGACTTGACAGAGTGTGGGTGTGATATTGACATGGAACGGAATAAGAATGTTCCTAATTATGACACAACGATTAGATGAAAAGAAAGTTGTCTATAGCAGGGCGCCAACTGAGTTTGTAACGAGACAACGAGTAAAACAAATACAGAAGATTACTATTAAGAAATATTAAAGAAAATAGAATAAAATAATTATTTAAAAATAAAATAGCAAAGATGTAACAGTATGACTTACAAGTTTCTTATGTAGGTTATGTGTGTCGTGTTTCATATTAAATTTTTCTATTTCTTTGCAATTTTCTACCATCTGTCGTTCTTTAGCTTCCTTGATCTGTGTTTCAATTCAACTAGTTTCTTTATTTGCTTATATTTTCTTTACTTGTGTTTTTGTATTTTCTATTTGATTAGATTACATTAACATAATCACCTGGTTAAATCACCTACCTTTTAAGTCCGCCTCTGCGATAATATGTTGTCTTTTGCTTTTGTCGATATAATACACCTCGACTGATTGTTCGGGCTGGACTCGAGCACAACGGCCGAGCACAGCGTAATTTCAATTAGGTCACTTTGAAGGAAATCGAAAGTAATTGATATAAAAATAATGTAACGGTACGAAGTAGACCACATTCGCTTTTATATTTTTATTGTTTAAAACCTGTTGCAGGTCGTGCTTCCTGCTAATTGAAAACTGTACCGACGCGCCACGCCGAGATAATTTTGCACCCATGAGATCAAGCTCGGGGACTTTCATTATGGTATTGTTATTCTTTATGATAAATAAAGTTGTGATTTTTATGCATAAGAAATGCTTTAAATATGCGCATAAATATGTCAAATTATTCGCTTAAATATGTCGAAAATATGGATTTTTCTTATCATTTATGTATTTTTCTGCACTTCATTTTTAGCCCATCATTCTAGCGTTCAAGCAGTGAACATCTATTTCGAGTTTATTATCAGCGAGTAATTATTCTGGCAATACAAAAACCAAACTCATTAACAGTTGAAGTGTAAATATTATAATTTTAATATTTTTAAATGTGAATGTGTGTGAATTTCAAAAAATGGATGATTAAGATTACATCCAAGGAGTAGCAAAAATATCTTCGCAGTATCTATAGTCATCCCAATAATATACAGGGTCATCAGAACGTACCTACATCTGGTAATGTACAATTTTATCCTAATACACAATGCAATACAAATATACAGGGTCAACCAAGCATGTTTATAACTAATACTATGCCTAATTATAATATGATACCAAACTTTAACACACATGGTCAGCAAATTTTTTATACTCCTCAAAACCAATCATTGCAACCTAACACTAACATGCCGAATCCGATAGCACCTGACGTTCCACCAGGACCTTCAGCGTCAACACAGCACATGGATGATTTGGATTGCAGTCATTACTCCGATTATTCAATGAGTAGCAGCGATGATGAAACACAAAATCCAAACCCAGAAACAGACAAACATCCCTGGCAAGATGTTATTAAACAAAAACGAAAAAGGTATAAAAAAGCTAGCACAAATACTGATAAACAAAATACATTTACTTCAAACAAATTTAATGCTTTACATAGCCTTGATGACACAAATGAGGATACAAGCAAAAGTACATCTGAAAATAATAATACAGCAATCCAATCCAGACCTCCTCCTATATACAAGTTATAGTGTAGGAACAGCAGTGTATGCACAAGGTTAGAGGACGTTGGCCAGGAAGCATATACTGTTTCAGAAATTTCAGCATTATTCTATTTCATAGTTTGTTATCATGTTAGTTGTAGTTGTTTCATTTTTTAATTCAGTTTAGAATCTGTTCTCCGACATTAAAGACGTATTTATGTAGATTATTTGTAATAAATCTTTTTTAAAAACCTATACACGGAGTGTTCGAAGTTAATTGGCGCAGTCAGTAGGATTGATTTAACGGGTTTAACGGATATAAATCTCGGTTCGTGTTAACGATTTAATAATCAATCGAACAAATAAATAACCGGCACCGCGAGTATAGACTCTTGGTTGGGTGAATTGAGTAGCCTGACCTGAAGAATAGTGACGGGAAAGTTCAAGTGAATATTGAAGTTCCTGTGAAGGTCCTGTTCCTGCCGATTCATCGTGGACTCGAGCATAGATGGGCTGGAAGCTATTCTTACTGTAAGTACCTTTATTTATGTCGTATAGAGAGAAACAAATTTTGATTAATTCAGATAGTTCTGATTCAGATTCTGACTCAAACAATACTAATTTATTATTTAAAAATCAAGAAAATACTTCTAATCTTTTTCCAAAAATTACCTTATCAAAACCCAAATTAACTATGGCTTTACCGGCTGTACCTCAACTCAAAAAAGAATATCTGGAAATGATCCCAGATTTTCATGGAGATGTCGCATTACTTCCTCGCTTCATAGAGATTTGCGAAAAACTAGTCACTAGCATTCTAGCTTCTAGCATTTTAGCAAAAATTAAAGGCGAAGCCGCCATAAATATTTCATCATGTAGTATAAAAACTTGGGAAAATTTAAAAGTTGCTCTATTAAACACTTATGCAGATAAAAGAGACCTTTATACACTTAGTATAGAAATTACACACCTTAAACAAGGCAATGAATCGCCTTTCGAATTTTTCCAAAAAATACAGCATCTCTTAAATCTACAAATATCTTTGTTGCAAACTCGTTCTAACCGTAACGAACAAGAGATACTTGGTAGCTATTTTAGAAATCTGGCTTTAAGAGTATTATTACGAGGTCTGAAAGAACCCTTAGGAACTTTTATGCGTACTAAAAACCCTAATGATATGAACACAGCTTTAAATGTTCTCACAAATGATTTCCAAATCTATATGGGACAAAATAATTCTCCCAAAAATCAAAACCCTTCATCATCAAATAATTTTTCAAATAAAAACAAATCAAACTCATCTAATTATGTTCCACCAAATAATTTTAACTTCCAAAATAATAATTACCAAAGGAATAATAATTATTCCCAATTCCCAAAAAATCAGTATCAAAACACACAAACCCGAAATTTTAACAATAACCAAAATCAACCTAACACTAGCAGAACTAGTAACGTTTTTAGACCTAATCAAAACCAAAATCTTCCAAACCCAACTCCGATGACTATTTCTACAAATAATACCTTTAGACCGAACCAAAATTATCAAAATCGATACAAACCTCGTAGTCAAAATCAAAATTATTTTGCTAGGCAACCACAAAATATAATTCAAGAAGAATTACATAATATTGACGAAATAAATAATTCCGATGATAAAAATGTATACCAAGAAGATAATGACCATTTTTTAGAGGAAATTGCCTCGGACCAAGTAGAATAGAATTATTAAATTTAACCAATAAAGAAAGTGAACTACCGTATATAATTTTTCCTGAAAATAATCTGAAAGTTTTAATTGATACCGGTAGTATAAAGTCTTTTGTTGTTCCAAATGTAGCAGAAAAATATTTTAAAAATGCCATTTTTCGGAAACCTTTTCAAGTTTCAACCGCTTTAGGCAGGAGCCAACAAAATTTTTGTACTGTGATTCCTACTTCTAAAATATTCCAAACCAAAAATCCTATGAAATTAAATTATTGCATATTTAAATTTCATGACTACTTTGATTGTTTATTAGGATTAGACAATCTTAAGAAACTTAATGCTAAAATAGATTTAATAAATAATGTTCTAATAACAAAAAATAGTAAAATAAATATTCTTTATCATAATATTAACGAGGACAGCATGAATAATTGTATAGTAGTGCCTCCTCGTACGGAGCAAATAATTTCCGTAGGCATAAAAAATGTCACTAATGGTGATGTAATAATCCCGTATACCAAAATTGGGAACGTAGAAATCCCACAATGTTTAACAAAAGTTAAAAATAAAAAAGCCATTTGCAGTATTTTGAACTCTTCTGAGAATGCATGTAAAGTTACTTTCACTTCACCCATCGAAGCTGAAAGCTTCTCAGAAAACTATTATAGCAGAGCTTACCCTAATCTAAATAATATATACGCAGAAAAATTTAAATTCGATATTTCCAAAGTTCGCACTGAACACATGAATATCGAAGAACGGGAAGCTATATTAAAACTTATCAAAGAATTTTCAGATATATTTCATGTAACTGACAACATGCTTTCTTTTACTAGTAAAGTAAAACATAATATTAAAACAGTTAACGATATACCTATTTATTCGAAGTCCTATAGATATCCTGAAATCTATAGAAAAGAGGTACAAAACCAGATTCAAAGTATGCTGGATCAAAATATTATTCGTCATTCTGACTCAGCGTGGTCGAGCCCGATCTGGGTCGTTCCCAAAAAATTGGACAATTCCCAAGTACCTAAATATAGAATCGTAGTTGACTACCGAAAATTAAACGAAATCACTTTAGGAGATCGATATCCCCTACCTAATATTTCCGATCTGATTTACCTATAGCGTATGCTAGTCGAACTTTAAATAAAAGCGAAACCAACTACTCAACAATTGAGAAGGAACTACTTGCGATTGTTTGGGCAGTGAAATATTTCCGCCCTTATCTTTTTGGTCGTAAGTTTACAATTGTAACTGACCATAAGCCATTACAATGGCTATTTTCTTTAAAGGACCCTTACTCAAAGTTAGTTAGATGGCGCCTCAAATTGAAAGAATATGACTACAATGTCGTATACAAAAAAGGTGCGTTAAACACTAATAGTGATTTTCTATCCAGAATAGAATTAAATGTAAATGAGACAAATGAAACACAACCAAATACCGAAGAAGAAATGGATTATATAATGAATTTTGACGAAGAACTACTTAATACCCCAAATAATGATGTAGAAAACTAATCAGTTATAGTTGAATGCGAAGAAGCAGATGACCCAGATGACGAAGGTAACACAATACACACCAGTCAAGAAAATCCAATTATCGGCAATCCTATCGCAGAATGTGCCGTAAATGTAGGAAAAAATCAAATAATCATTTCTGAAGTAAACTTCGAACCAGCAATACCCAATATTATCATATTATTTAATAATAAGCGAAGAATTCTGGTACAATTTTCGAAAAACAATTTCGAAAAGGATGTCATAAAATTCGTCAAAGATTACACTGTCCCAAAATTAAAATATCATTTATATTTTGAGGATCCCATATACGAAAAATTTAGCGTAGTCGTCCAAAAATTCTTTAAAAATTCCCAAATATCTTTCATTAACTCTACAAAGAAACTTATTGACATTCCTCTCAATGAAATAAAAGAATTAATCCAAAACTATCACGAAGGAAAACAAAACCATAGAGGATTAGATGAGACCGAGTCGCGCATAAAAAACATATATTACTGGCCCAATCAAAGAGCTTCGATTCAAACTTACATAAACGAGTGCGAAATCTGTCAATTAACTAAATACGATAGAAACCCAATCACACCATTTTTCAATGTTACCCCCACAGCAGTCAAACCCTTCCAAATATTACATCTCGATACAATCACACTAGAAAACACTAAATTTCTAACCGTAATCGATTCATTTTCCAAATATGCCCAACTCTACAAATTAAAATCCGCCCAAGGAATAGAAGTTGTAAACGCTCTAATAAAGTATTTCTCTCATCATAATACACCCGAACAAATAATTTCGGATAATGGTACCGAACTTAAAAATTCTCTAGTTCAAGAACTTCTTGCTGTTCATAAAATCAAAATCCATTTTATAACCTCACAACACCCAGAATCCAATGGAATTGCCGAAAGATTCCATAGTACAATTATCGAACATATTAGATTATTTAATAACCGCGATAATTTTAAAAACGAACCAATAGAACAAAAAGGCAATTATGCCCTATTGGCTTATAATAGTAGTATACACTCAGCGACTAAATTTAAACCTTATGAAATAATAAATGGACATTTAGATAATACTTCTATTTTCGACTTAGATCTGGAAAAACAACTCAATAATAATTATATAATCAACCATAAAGAAAAAATGAAGTTACTGTATTCAGAAATAAATAAAAATTTACAAGCAAATAAAGAAAAATTAATTGGAAAAGCAAATTTAAATCGTGAAGAAGTACCTGAAATAATTCCTTCCAAAATATTTGTGCGTAACAAACAAATTAAAGGAAAAACAAAAAACAAATATCAAAAGGAGGAAATAAAAAGCATTAATCGCGGAAGAAAGACAGCCAAAATCGTTACTCGACACAAAAATACAACTGAAGATATACACTTATCTAATATTAAACGACCTAAACAAAAACCTTATAATTTTATTACAGGTGCATCGCAGTCGGGCATGCAGCCATCAACATAAAGGATATTAGCAACAATATGGGCATTCTACCCATTAACCTAGGACCTGCCAAATTACAAAAAGCAAGTCATACTTTTATCCACTTTTATGATCTTAATCCATTATTAAACGAATACAAAAATCTAAATATTCAGTACGACCATCTCAAAACTAATATTTCAAATGATACTTTCTTTAGGTCAGAACCTGAAAATTTTATTAATTTAATTCAGTATGTTAAGAATAGTATAGATGATAAGTTAGATAATTTTAATATTCATTCTACTAGTATAAGGAAAAGAAGAGGGTTAATAAATGGTCTTGGATCAATAGTTAAAACCATTACTGGTAACTTAGATTCAGATGACGGAGAAAGGATAAATCTAATGTTGGAACATTTAAAGAAAAACCAAATTAATTTACAAAATCAACTTCAAATGCAATACTCTGTAAGCCACGAAATTATTAAAAATTTTAATCAGACTGTAGTCGACATTCAAAATAACGAACTAAATCTTAAATCTAAAATACTAGAAATCAAAGATATCATTAACTTTCAAGGAAATCTTGAAAATGTTGTCTATTTGAAAGATTTGTTTAATGAAATGCTAATTATCTTTAATTCAATACTTAATGTTTTAGAAAATATCGAAAACTCCCTCACATTCTGTAAGCTCAAAACCTTACACCCAAGCATCATAAAATCCCGAGACTTATTATCAGAAATAAGAAAAATCTCTTCCCATTACCCATCTCAACTTCCGTTTGAAGTTAATTATGAAAACATATTAAATTTTGAATCTTTACTAGAAGTTAGCTGTAAAATAGACAAAAATAAAATAACCTATTTTCTTTCTATACCCATTGATTTCGAATTAGAATTTGAACTCTTTTATTTATTACCTATTCCCACAGAGCATGAATCAGAATTCTCAACAATAATACGAAACACAAAATTTTTGCTGAAATCCAAAAATATAATAAAACCTCTCAACGACATATGTACTAAAGGTAAAATATTCCAATGCCCTCGTCACCTTCAAAACAATAATAAATTTAAATGTGAAGAACAAATAATAACCAACGGAAATTCTTCTGAATGCCAATATATCCGAGTCGAAATTTCAAAAAATCATATTGAAATCATCCCAGAAGTAAATCAACTTTTAGCTATATTTCCTTCACCAGAAAAATTAACTATAAATTGTCCACAAGGAACAGAGATTAAAACGTTAACCGGAATATATCTTATAGAAAATTCTAATTGCAAAATAATATTTAGAAACCAAGAATTGGTCTTTTTAGAAAAAACCTGATAATAAACCAACCAAAATTTCGATTTAATCCCATCAAAATTTTACCAATGAAAATTGACCTGAAGTCACTAGAACTTAAGGAAATTCATACCAATGGACCATTTCCTATCATAACGGAAACTCCACAATTCCACACTCCAAGCGTATGGACTATTCTATTGTATATTTGTATTATCGTATCTTTATTTTATTTTATTTACAAACGAAGACAACAAAGAAAAACAAACTCAACATTGGTACAAGGAGAAAATAAAACTCAGCTACCTGACGGAGCCTCATTCTAACGGGGGAGGAGTTATAGTGTAGGAACAGCAGTGTATGCACAAGGTTAGAGGACGTTGGCCAGGAAGCATATACTGTTTCAGCAATTTCAGCATTATTCTATTTCATAGTTTGTTATCATGTTAGTTGTAGTTGTTTAATTTTTTAATTCAGTTTAGAATCTGTTCTCCGACATTAAAGACGTATTTATGTAGATTATTTGTAATAAATCTTTTTTAAAAACCTATACACGGAGTGTTCGAAGTTAATTTACATCTACGGTGTTACTGATTATGCTGCTATGTTAACGAATTTGTCAAACGTTTTAGCGGAAGAAGAATTCCACACTCGAACATTATCCGAAAACACTGTCAAAATATATCCCAAAACAGTAGATATCTACAGAAAACTAGTAAAATATTTGCGAGAAGAAGGAATAGTTCACCACACGTATCAACTAAAAGAGGAACGTGCCTACCGAGTAGTTATTAGAGGACTCCATCATTCTGTAAAAGTTAATGATATAAAACATGAGTTACAATCCAAGGGACACAAAGTTAGAAATATAGTCAACGTCACACACAGAGTAAGTAAAGCACCTCTACCTTATTCTTTGTAGACTTGGAGCCTCAAACTAATAATAAGGAAATATTTGATATACAATATTTACACCACACAAGAATAACGGTTGAGCCTCCTAGACCTAAGAATGGAATAGTTCAGTGTATGAGATGCCAGAGGTACGGACATTCAAAAACATACTGCACAAAACCATTCAACTGTGTAAGATGTGGGCGTGGACATGACTCAAAAACCTGCCAGGAGCCACGTAACACTCCCGCCACATGTGCTTTATGTAACGGAGGCCATCCAGGCAATTTTAAGGGCTATTCTGTATACCGAGATTTAATTAACAAGAAAACCAACAATAGGGGTCCACCTCTAATCCACCAACAAAACCAAGAAACAGTACATCAAACACCAACCATTAATACTACATTCCAAAATCATCATCCGGACATAAAGCCGACTTATTCTGCTATATTACAAAATAATCCCAACAGGCAGTCAACACAAAATGAGAACGAAAATTTAACAGATGTCTTGAGCAGCTTCCTTAACCAATTCAGAGACATGTTCAACCAGCTACTTAATCAGAACAGCATGATATTAACAATGCTCACAACTGTTATTAACAAGATTGCACACTAATGGCTCATACACTTATAATAGCAGCTTGGAACTCAAACGGACTTGCAAATCATATACAGGAGATTATTGTTTTTCTGAAAATGCACAAGATTGATATACTTTTGATTTCTGAAAGTCACAGCACTGACAGAACTGTAGTCAAAATACCCAATTATGTAACATATTATGCCAATCATCCCGATGGTGGAGCTCATGCAGGATCTGCTGTAATTATTAAAAACTCTATTAAACATTATGAACTGCAGCCATATATTACAAACAAAATACAAAGTGCAAGAGTAAAGATACAAAGCACAACATGGCATATTACCATAGCTTCACTATACAGTCCCCCTCGACATATGATCTCAACTGAAGAATATAATGAACTTTTTGATTCTCTAGGCTCTCATTACATAATTGCTGAGATTGGAATGCAAAACACACTACCTGGGGTTCAAGACTTATTACAACCAAAGGAAAACATCTCCTGGAAACAGTTCAACAAAAAAATCTTAACTATTTATGAACTGGCGAGCTAACTTATTGGCCCACTGATAGAAATAAAATTCCAGACCTATTAGATTTTGCTATAATCAAAAGTATACCAATCGATCGATGTGATATTAAATCAAACTTTGACCTTAGCTCCGATCATAGTCCTATCATCATCAATGTGAGTAGTGAAATTCTGCAAAAAGTTTTCCCTCCTAGACTGTGTTCTAAACGAACTGACTGGCTAGAATTTCAAGAAATCGTAAACACCAACCTAAGTCTCAACGTAAGGCTAAAAACAGAAGAAGAAATTGAGACAGCAATTCACGATTTCACAAATCTGATGCAAAACACGGCCTGGAAAACAACACCTGTACATCATAAGAGAAAGACAGATGATGTTCCCAGATATATTAAGGAGTTGGTAACCGAGAAGCGTAGGACACGCAGAATCTGGCAGCACACAAGAAACCCAGCGGACAAAACCAATCTCAATAGACTGACTCACAGACTACATTCAGCACTTCAAGAATCCAGAAATACATCTTTTGAATATTTCATCAAAAACCTGACTCCCAGTGATCACTCATTGTGGAGAGCGACCCAAAAAATAAAAAGACCCATCGTAACAGCTTCTCCATTAAGACAGAACGATAATGCATGGGCTAGATCAAATGAGGAAAAAGCCAGAGTTTTTGTAGAACACCTTGAAAAAGTGTTTGCACCAGTAGATTTACTCGAAGATGAAGAAATAAATGTCTATTTAGATGCTCCCTGTCAACTATCACCACCTGCTAGATCAATTACTCCATCAGAAATTATGGAAGAGATAAAGAAAATCAACTCCCATAAAGCTCCAGGTTATGATCTAATAGTGGGAGAAATTCTCAAACATTTACCAAGAAGAGCTATCGTGTTTCTCACTACTTTATACAACCGAATTCTTCATCTTTCCTACTATCCAACGCAATGGAAATTTGCTGAAATTATCATGATCGCCAAACCTGGAAAGCCACCAACAGAAGCTGCCTCTTACAGACCTATAAGCCTGCTGCCTATACTATAAAGTAGAATAAATACTATAACCTCCATAAATAATTTAATACCAAATCATCAATTTGGCTTTAGGGAAAAACACACCACAACTCAGCAATGCCATAGGATAGTAAATTTAATCAGAGACGGTTTAGAAAACAAGAACATTTGCACTGCAGCATTTCTAGATATTCAGCAAGCCTTTGATAAGGTTTGGCACCAAGGGCTGTTATACAAATTAAAAACAAACATGCCGAGTCAGATTTACTTACTTCTAAAATCATACCTTTCCGACAGACATTACGATGTCAAAATGGAAAAAGATAACAGAAGCTACCAACTCATAAGGGCAGGAGTACCCCTAGGCAGTGTTTTGGGACCATTTTTGTACTTATTATACACTGCTGATATACCAACTACCAACGAAACAACTATCGCCACGTTTGCCGATGATACAGCAATAATTGCGCTTGACCATGATCCAGTAGTGGCCTCTAACAAGCTACAAACACATTTAGATCGATTACAAAACTGGCTCCAAAAATGGAAAATCAAAGTCAACCACGAAAAATCGGCTCACATAACATTTACGAACAGACATGTAAATTGTCCACATGTTACAATAAACCACCAAGTTATCCCAGTGAAGGCCGAAGTCAAATATTTAGGTATTCACCTTAATCAGAAACTAACATGGAAAGCGCACATTAAAGCTAAAAAACAACAACTCCAAATAAAAACCAGACAAATGAATTGGCTTCTTGGTAGAAGATCACAATTATCCATAGAAAACAAACTGGCAATATACAAAATAATACTAAAACCTATATGGACCTACGGGATTGAACTATGGGGATGTACGAAACCATCAAACACCAAAATTCTGCAGACATACCAATCAAAAACTTTAAGAATCATTGCAAATGCACCCTGGTATATTTCAAATCAAACATTACATGAGGACTTAAAAATACCATTCATAAAGGACGTAATAGGACTGCATGCGACCAAACATAGAAAAATAAGTATCAATCACAACAACGAGCTGATTTCCACGCTTTCCAATCGTCCATTACCAGTTCGGAGACTCAAGAGACAGTGGCCAGAAGACTTGTGTGAGTGACATTTGTGTTAGTGAATAGAGTGGTAAATAACTGGCCGGCAACACCTACAAAACATTACATAATTATCAGTTTTACTTAATACTCCTTTGTACAGAGTAGATTGTAAATTTGCAAGTTTTCAAATAAAAAAAAAAAATTTTAGCCCGATCAAGGAACACAAAATTTTACGAAAACCTCCAAAAAAATAAAGGAAGGATGAAAATTTGGAATAGGTAGTTGAAATTGTCTATTATTGTATAATAAAAAGTTTACAATTCTACATCCCCTCCCTTTTTAAAAAATTGGAAAATACGGGGTGAAAAAAATTTTCTCGGGGGTGAAAAAAAAATAGGTTCAAAATAAGTCAGGAATTGGATATAATGACTAATTCTAAGCAACTTTTGTTCTATAGTTTTTTTACAAAGTCAATATTTTTCGAGTTATTTATGCTAGTGAATATGTTCATTTTTAACAAAAAAAACATGTTTTTGAACGGTTTTTTGGAGATAACTCAAAAATTAAGTATTTTAGCGAAAAAAATATTGTATAAATATATAGTAAAAATATAGCTTATAAAAAATTTTAAAAAATGGTGTATGCGTCAGGTCTCCAGACATAGTAGAAGCAGAGTTGCAGCTAATGAAAAGTGGGTTCTTCTTCGTCAAATTCCAAATCGGATATTTCAATGTGAAATAACCAAAAAACGGAGCACTTTTCTGGGAGAATTAATTGCAACAAGTGTTTAAAAAAAGGTTTATTTTTGTTTTTAAAAAAACTTTTAATATTAAAAGTAAGTGAGTTACGCTCAAAATATTGTTGGTCCCTTTTATTTTTTGGTAAAAAAATGGCGAAAATCACCCCCTAATTATCTTCTCAAATAAATTTAATCGTTACCGCTTCACAAGTTACTTTATTTATGTATTATTTATATTATCTATAAGTTTTATTGGTTTAAAGTGCTCAGTTTTGAAAAAAAATGGTGTTTAAAATAAAACATTTCCTTTTACTTTGAAAAAAATCGGAATTGTTGATGGAATTAACTTAAAAATTATTAATAATACCAAAAATCTCAGAGAGTCATAAAATGTACCTTTTGCTTTTCTGAATATTTTTGATTTTTTCTTTTCTTGTTAGACAAAAATTGGTTATGCTAAAGCTGTTCCAAATTTGCCTAAACTCGTGATTGGTTACTCGCTCAAGCCATTTTAACTACTATCTTTTTCAAAAAAAAGCACTTTGAACCGATGAAACTTACAGATCTTATAAATAATACATAGGCAAAGTAACTTGTGAAGTGGTAATGATAAATTTTATTTGTGATGCTAATTAGGGGGTGATGATTTTCGTGATTTTTTTACCAAGAAATAAAAGAGACCAACAATTTTTGAGCCTTACTCACTTACTTTTAATGTTAGAAGTTTTTTTTAAACAAAAATAAACCGTTTTTTAAACACTTTAAAAAAGTAAAAAATGAATTTTCCCCAAAAAGTGCTTCGTATTTGGGTTATTTCACATTGAAATATTCGATTTGGAATTTGACGAAGAAGAACCTACTTTTATTAGCTGCAACTCTGCTTCTACTGGGTCTACAGACCTCATGTATACAACATTTTTTTCAATTTTTTATATGCTATATTTTTGCTAAGAATATTTTTTCGCTAAAATACTTACTTCTTAAGTTATCTCCGAAAAACCGTTCAAAAACATGTTTTATTTTGTTAAACATGAACATATTTACTCGCGAATAACTCGAAAGGTATAGACTTAGTGAAAAAACTCTATGGGACAAAAGTTGTTTAGAATTAGTTATTTTATCCAATTCCGGTCTTATTTCGAATGTATTTTTTTACCTTCAAGAGGGGGATATTC
The DNA here is from genome assembly GCF_917563875.1 of Diabrotica virgifera virgifera. Taxonomy (NCBI): domain Eukaryota; kingdom Metazoa; phylum Arthropoda; class Insecta; order Coleoptera; family Chrysomelidae; genus Diabrotica; species Diabrotica virgifera. The sequence goes on along the minus strand of NC_065445.1, from coordinate 179,923,083 downwards.
CCCTCCATTTTTGTAAAATAGAGGGGATGTAGAATTGTAAACTTTTTCTTATATAATAATAGACAATCTCAACTACTTATTCCCAAATTTTCATCCTTCCTTTATTTTTTTTTTGGGTCAGATTGTTCTTTGGTCGGGCTATTTTGACGAGAACAGTGTACAGAAATTGAGAATTTATTAGTTTTTTATCTTTAACTATATATTTATAAATGATAGATAAGTACATAATTTTTTTGTAAAGTACTTTGGTGAGGTGCCTTTGGTGGCAAAATATTTCTAAAACTCTTCTTTTTAAAGTTTCGTCTCGTCAATGGAGGTTGGCTACTACAATTGCAAACTCTTCTCTGCTTCAGCTGTTCTTCTTAGTTGTTCAAAATTTGGCCCTATCCATTGTCCATTGTCGGTTGTTTCTGAGCCACAATAGTCTTTTTCTTACTAGTCCTCTCTTTCCCACTATCTTTCCTTTCACTATAAATTGAGCACATTGGACTTATTATTTCTCAGTATGTGGCCTACGTATGACGTTTTTCTAACTTTCACTGTGTTGAAAAGCTCTCTTTCCTTGCCTATTCTATGTAGCACTTCTTAGTTTGAGGTACGCGATGGTTATGATATTTTTAGGATTCTCCTGTAGATCCTCTTTTCAAAAGCCTCCAATTTATTTACGGTTGATGTTTTAAGGGTACATGTCTCAACTGCATAGAGAAGGGTCGACCAGACCTAGCATTTGGATAAACTTAGCCGAATTTTGAGTTTTTTTCGAGAATCACAAAGCATTTTTTTTTATTTTTTCAAAAGATTTTCTGGCCTGTTCTATTCACGATCTTATTTCTAGATCAGGATTTGACCTGATATCGATCCAACATCTCAACATCACATAAGAACTCTTATTTAGCCGTTTGTTTTTTTTTTTAGTGAAGTATGTATTTGCAAATAGCAGTACTGGATGGGTATTGGGTGTTTTTTTTATTCACATAGACACAAGACTACAACTTACAAGGCATTCTGAATTATGAAAGTTCACCTTTTGTTCACGTTGGAATAACAAATATAGTGCAGTCACTGAAGGTGGATATAAGCTATTACCTCCGATTTCGTTTAACCTCCATCGATTTGCATGAAAATTGGTGAGACGTTAGAGGATATCCTAAGGAACAAAGGTCACATGGTGCCAACTTGCGCTTTTACCCTGGGGTAAAAATCTCGGGGTGAAATTTTTTTTTAAAATAACCCCGTAATTCGATAGAGGGACAAATTCTAAGCAAAATTTGTTATATAAAATTATTAAAATAAACCAAACTTTGAGTTATTAAAGATTAAGGATTTTAATTTTTCATGAGAAAAATGCATGTTTTTAACCGATTTTCCATAAAGAAATCAAAAATTATAAGTTTTTACAAAAAAGTTATTATTGCCAAAATTGAAGCTAATAAAAAATTAAATATACTCTTTACTAGAAAAACCTTTTACTGTTAACTAGAAGTAAGTTATAGGTAATTGAATGTATATTTTTTTCGGCGAGTACGCAAATCTAAGTATTCAAGCTTCAATAACAGTAGTCCAGGGCGCATCTGTTTTGGGATGGACGTTGAGAGGTGACTCAAATTTTTTTGCAGAAATTGCTTGAAAATAAATCAAATAATAATATTTGAGTTATCCTCCCTCTCAAAAAGGTCCGGAACATTGTTTAAATGATCAAAATGTCAAAAAATGAAGGAAAAATTCGATTTTTTTCTTCGTTTTTTGATTATAACTGTAAACGTGTTCATTTCCGAGCAAAGTTTTACTGACATAAAAGTTGCGTAATTAAATTTCCTACAATATAGAATTGGTTAAAAATTTTAAAAATAGTCACCCTTGTTGCAAAATAGCAATAATTGCGAAAAAGCAATACAAAAACAAGTATTTGCATTTTACGTTTTTAAACCATTTATGCTATACTTAGGAACTTCATATTTCACCCAAAAAAACTTTAGGATACAGTAAAACAATACTGTAAATTTAATTAAGATCGGTTCAATAGATTTTGCAAAATAAATTTTGCAATCCAGCTTTCGCAAAAAAAATTCATTTTTTCAAAATGTTACAGGACTGAAAGTAAATCAGATAGCAAGTTGAAATTTTTTTTGGATATAGAAGTGTACTGTACCCCTTTCATTTGCAATTTGCAAAATTAAAATCGATTAATTACCACGGCGTCAGGAAATTTTTTAAATAAACATTAATTTTTGGTGCTACGCGCAGGACAGCGTGTTCGATTCACACAAGTTGATTTCCACCAAAATTTCTTCTAATCTTTATTTAATATATTATTTTCTTACTCTATATTTTGTTATATTTTCATATTTTAATTCCACAAAAATCAAACTAATTTTATTATTGTTTGTGAAATATTGTTTAAACAATTGCATATGTTTAAAATTAATAAACTTTTATTCTCTAAGTTAAAATATATCAACAATAAAGTTTTTGCTAATAAAAGTGTTATTTCAAAGGATAGAGTATGTGTTTTTATTTTGCAATAAACAAATTTATTTATTTATACCGAAATTTAATAAAAATTAAAATGTATCAATCATTATCAAAGGTCATTGGAATGCCCAATAACAGCAAACTATCCGCTGTCCTGCGCGTAGCACCAATAATGAATGTTTATTTAAAAAAATTCCTGACGCCGTGGTAGTTAATCAATTTTAATTTTGCGAAATTGCAAATGAAAGGAACAGTAAACTTCTACATGCAAAAAAAATTTCAACTTGTTATCTTCTTTATTTTCAGTCCTGTAACATTTTGAAAAAATGAATTTTTTTTTTTTTCGAAAGCTGGATTGCAAAATTTATTTTGCAAAATCTATTAAACCGATCTTAATGAAATATACAGTATTATTTTAATGTATCATAAAGTTTTTCTGGGTGAAACATGAAGGTCCTAAGTGTATTATAAATGGTTGAAAAGCGTAAAATGCGAATACTTGTTTTTGTATGTTTTTTTCTCGCAATTATTGCTATTTTGCAACAAGGGTGACAATTTTTTAAATTCTTAACTAATTCTATATTGTAGGAAATTTAATTACGCAACTTTTATGTTAATACAACTTTTCTCGGAAATGAACACTTTATAAGTTATAATCAAAAAACCAAGAAACAAATCGAATTTTTCCTTCATTTTTTGACATTTTGATTATTTAAACAATGTTCCGGACCTTTTTGAGAGGGAGGATAACTCAAATATTATTACTCGATTTATATTCAAGCAATTTCTGCAAAAAAAAATTTCACCTCTCAACGTCCAAATGTGCTAATATTTTTACAGATGAGCCCTGGTCTACAGGAAATAATGCATTTTATAACATACACTTATTAAACATTTGTTAAAGGGCTTGAAATGTCTATCAAACGAGTCACCAAACAAGTCCATAGCATTACAATTTATTATGCTCAAAAAATTTTTCAAAATTTATTTTAAAAATTTTTTTCCACAAAATGTTATTGTTTTTTTTTAATAACTCCTTTAGTTTTTAAGATATCAGGTTCACTTAAAAACCGTTTGAAAGCTAATTCCAACGTAAACCTCGTTGTCCTTAATCTTTTTAACTTATTACTTTTTTAAAAATAAAAGGTTAAATGGTCTCGGTGACATGGTTGTTATTGTAGCAAAATTTAAGCTTTAAACGTTTATATCTTGGTTATTTTTTACCCTACACAAATAGTATAACAGGCAAAATATTTGATACAGAAAAAAGTAAAATTTGGTTATGTTACATTTTTTACGTATATTGTATATATTGTATATTGAATATTTTTCGAGTTATTATCAAAAGAAAATGAAAATTACGATAATTTTAAAAATTCTAAATTTTTTAATTGATATCTTTTTTTTAATATGCATTCTAAACCTGTCAACATTGTTGAAATCATTACTTATGCTAATATAAAGAAATGTTTGTAAGGATCCCAATAAATTTTAATTTCTGTAAAAATGGCGTATGTTTAAATTTTCACTTTTTCCTAAAACATTCAAAAGGGTTCTCTTATTTTCATCATAACTTCCTTAATTTTGATGCTATTCACTTCTTCTGAAGCTTATTTGATAGGTATCCCAAAGTCCTTTGACAAGTGTTTGGCAGATATATTTTATAAAATGCATCGTTGTCCCGTTATTTAAGCTTGAATACTTAGATTTTAGTAAGCGTCAAAAAAAATGTACATTCAATTACTGCTAACTCACTTTGAATTAACATTAGTTTAGTTATGGAAGTTAAAAGTGTATTTAATTTTTTATTACCTTCAATTTAGGTAATAACAACTTTTTTGTAAAAGCGTATAGTTTTTTAGTTATACGTGAAAAACAGCTTTAAAACATGCATTTTTTTTTCGAAAAAATGAAATTTTTGATCTTTAATAACTCAAAAAGGATTAATTTACATTAATAACTTTATATGTGTAACAAATTTTTCTTAGAATTTGTCCCTATATCGATTGATGGTATCACGATTAATAAAATGTTTTTCACCCCCGAGTAGGGGTGGCATCCACCCCCAGGTAAAAGCGCAAGTTGGTATCATGTCACCTTTCTTCCTTGAGGTATCCGCTAACTACTCACCAATTTTCATGAAAAATGAAGGTTCAACGAAATCTAAGGTGAAAACCTTCAGTAACTGCACTAATATTGTTTTATTACTCAATTTTATTTAACAATCTTTTCCGTTGGAACAATCAATTAAACTTATGACTTTGTTGGGTTATGACATGTAGGAAAGAATTACTATGAAAACTTTCCTTTCTAAAGTACAAACCAATGTATATATAGTACTACCAATAAAATAAATTAACATTTATAATGAGTCTAATTTTTCTAAAGTATATTTGGTAGGTCAGTTGCTCTATAACGCTTCAGTCTGCGAACTTCACACTCCGTGTTTAATAATTCACTAGTGAAATCATTAGGATACAGTCCTTTCTTCATACTTTTCACTGTATTTGCTATTTTCTTCTTTGATGCTGGGAACTTTCAGGTCTCTCTCTATTTTGCGTTGGAGACGTGCTATGGAGCGTTTACTATACAAATGTAGAATTGTAAATATTTTACCTTAATTTTTAAGACCCCTGTACATATTTTTTCTCTTAATTATTATTACGAGCACGAAAAAGAGTTTCACACATATGGACCTAAGTAGGCCCAGATGGGTGGAACGGATTGGGATTACTAACGGTAGCCGGCGCGCACTAATTTTAACTTTGAACATTTAAGACATAAGTAAAAATAACAGTAGAGCCCTTTGAACAAATTTTAATAGGTTAGTTCACACGAAAGCGAAATAAACCATGAGAAGAGGGAGATTAACTCTGGAAGAGAATTTGTTTCAGCGTAGGGGGCGAGAGTCAGTCGATTTTAAGATCAGAACGACGACAGACTTGTTATTGGGGATAAGACGTAAAAAGACGCTTTAAGGTGAATATTATGACAAGCCGGTTATAATATTGATTAGACGCAATTATCTCTAAATACCTACATTCTTTTTGTAGGAACACGTAAAATTTTGGTCGCAATTACACAAACATTTTACACAACAATTACACAACCATTTTACATTTCGTCAATTTAATAGTATCTATAATTTAGGTATCCATTTTATTAATTAAAACTGTTAAACATCACATGGACTTTTATTAAGATTGTCTTTAACGAACCCTACATTTTGGGGGCTCAATCGCGGATCTAAGAAAGACAATTTCGTTATAAAATTCGCGAAATACCGTAAAGTGACGTGTAATTTAAAAAAATCGGCTCAAGTGACGTGACGTAATTTTTGGAAACTGTTTATGACTGTTCGTGAAACGTGGAAACTGTTGGTGACTTTCGGACTTTTTAAACTATTGGTGACTTTCGGACTTTGGAAACTGTTGGTGAATTGTTGTGTTGGTGGAGTAGCAGGCTAGTACAGTGTAGACGACACTGTTTAGGCAAATACGACGGCTGTTTGGGCAGTGACGACGACGACGACGAGACGCAATCATAGCAATCAGAGTTACCAAGGAGAAATCAGGTGTGTTTGTTCCAATATTTTAAAAGTAGTCAAGACGCTTTATTCTGGTGTCTGCGAAGTAGAAACCTGACCAAAGATGATTTTTTTCGAGGAACTGTGAACTGGAACTTTGACGATAAACAGTGAATCTTGAGAAAGAACTATCATAAATTATTTAACAATTAACTTTTTTTTTTGGTTTTTTCATTTTTTTTTGTTCGTTTATTTTAATAAATCATACCTTTGTTTCTATTTGTAGTAAATATTGATAATTTTGAAGTAAAAGCGACTACAATTCTACAGTTCATATTAATACAATTTGCATACGGAAAAATTAATCTAACTTTTTTGTTAAAGGATAATCTAACTTTTTATTTTATTTTATTATACACCTTTTTAAAATGCAGTCTAAACAAACTCTTAACGATTTTCCAAAAATTAGTTTAAATCTTAGAAATTCGACATTAACTGCTGTTAAGGCGTTGCATGTTGTTGCATACGGTGATAAAGGGTTGCCGCGACAAACAAGGAAGAACTTGTGGAATTATTTTGCGTGGGATAAAGAATCCGAGGAATATTCTACAAAAATAGACGACGTGAAAAATAAACTGAGTATGCCGGACTTAGTAGCAGTTTGCAATGTTTTGGATCTGAACTAAGCTGGTTCAGAGGACGACGTGATTGAACGTATTTGTTCATTTTTGAACGACTTCAATTTTGAAGACGAGAATGACGATGAAGACAAAGACGCTAGCGACGATGACGTTGATAAAGATATTTATCACAAGAAAAACGGTAAAGACGTTACCGAAGACGAGGGCGATAGTAAAGATAACGACATTAATAGTGATAAAGTCGCTTATCATGAGGAAGAAGGTAAGGACGTTGACGTTGCCGACAATAATAATGATGACGATATGGTGGATAAAAGGACGACGGATTTATATACGAGAAATATTTGCCTCAACTTTTAGAGACGTAGAGGACAGTATAAGAACTTTCGACGGAAAAGACGATTATCCCATAGGAAAATGGATCGCTGATTTTGAAGAAATTTCCAATCTGATGGGATGGAATGATTTGCAAATGCTAATTTTAGCTGAACGATCTCTAAAAGGAATAGCTAAACTGTATATACAGTCAGAGAAAGGAGTTAATAGCTGGAAGCTCCTAAAGAAAAAACTGACAGCAGAGTTTGAGAACAAAGTAAGTAGTGCCGAAATACACAAAATGCTGCTGAATAGAAAGAAGAAACAAGGTGAAAGCGCACAGGAGTATGTACTAAATATAAGAGAAATCGGTAGCAGAGGAAACATCGAAAATGAAGTCATAATGCAATATATAATTGAGGGAATTATGGACGACCCTGCTAATAAAGTAATACTATATGGTGCCAAAATGTTCGGTGATTTTAAAGAGAAGATTAAACTGTACGAGTTAATTAAAAAACAGACGACGCAAGAATCAGTTGAAATCGAGATGCATAAAAAGACGTTGACGAACGAGGAAGTAAGACGAAATGAAAGAAAAGCGCCTCAAAGTAGGAATAAAAAGGAAGAAAAATGTTTCAATTGTGGGAGTCAGGGACACAGATCGAAAGATTGTCCTGACAAAGCCAAGGGAGTCAAATGTTTTCAATGCCATCAGTTTGGACACATATTTTCCAGATGCAATGACAGAGAAGAGAAAGCATCCACTTCTGGGCATGTAAATGTTATTGAATTGGGCTATAAAAACTCGGTAACATTGAAGTTTGGAAAAACATCACTACTTGCATTATTGGATACAGGAAGTGACATCAGTTCAGTGCGAGAGGATATTAGATTTAAGTGGATTAGATTAAAACGTATTAGATTTAAGTGGACTAGGAGGTACGAGAGTTAAAACTTTAGGTTCATTTAATAAAATGGTGGAAATTCAAGGAGAGGATTTTAATATTTTATTTCATGTTATTCCAAAAGGAGCACTAGATGTTGAAATTATTCTCGAAAACAATATACTGAGACAAGCAGAAGTTACAATAACCGAAGACGGAATAATTTTATCTAAAGAAAGAGTAGATACTGTTATAAGGAGGATTACAATAATTGGCGAGACGACAGTCAATAATGATTTTCAGCTGAACTATACAGAAGATATAAAAATAAAGACGGCTATAGAGGAATTCGAAAACTATTGCGAAAGCGAAGATATAAAACATGTAAAAATTACAACAGGCGTACCAAGAGGCAATGGACAAGTAGAAAGCATCAATAGAACGTTAATCAGTACTAACTAAACTCAGTCTAGAGTTTAGAAGAGAATTTGTTTTAGCGTAGGGGTGCGAGTCAGTCGATTTTGAAGATCAGAACGACGACGGACGTGTTATTGGGGATAAGACGTAAAAAGACGCTTTAAGGCGAATATTATGACAAGCCAGTTATAATATTGATTAGACGCAATTATCTCTAAATACCTACATTTCTTTTTGTAGGAACACGTAAAATTTTGGTCGCAATTACACAAACAATTTTACATTTCGTCAATTTAATAGTATCTATAATTTAGTTATCTATTTTATTAATTAAAACTGTTAAACATCACACGGACTTTTATTACGATTGTCTTTAACGAATCCCACACAAATATTGAACAAAAGTAAATTTTTCTGTTCTCATACTTTATTACAGGGTGACGCAGATAAAGGGCCAATTAGAAATATCTCAATAGCTAAAGGCAACTGAATAATAAACATTTGAATAATAGGCCAATCAAGTTAGGTTTTTACTTGACATAACGGAAAAGACGAGGTTTGACAGTTGAAATGTGTAGTACGAGATATTACAAAAAGACTAGCATCTTGGGATTCATCAGTTTCTTAATGGAACAATTTTTAAATAAACAATCAAAGCGTCAAACTTAGTTTTTTGCTCATAACTTAAAAACTTGTTTATTTAGAGATTTGACGTCCACAGGTAACTTTTTCAGAAAAAAAATACATCGAATAAGATACGCTAAATGAAAATCGGTTAATAAACAAAAAAGTTATTGCATAACGGACGACAAAATCGCTGTTTTTGAATATTGTTAATAACAATTTCATTGTTTATTAGAATATGTTTAAATATACCTAAACTTGAGGAAATTATGGTGTTTGAATGGTGAGCAAAAAATGGTCCAGATCTCTTAAATAGTTTTTGCAAAATTGAATTTGTTTATAATTTTTTTTTTAAAACGAGCTAATTTCTGAGGCTGGTCCAGTTAATTTGGCTGAATGTATCACAATAATCCGGGGCTCATTTCCTTCGTTAAGATGTATGCTAATAGCTTATGAAGAAAAAAGTAAAAAAAATTACATGTACGTACACAAAATTATTTGTTAATAAATAACAGTTTTTAAGCTCATAAACAATTACAATAATTCCGTAGAAATTAGATCAAATTAAATAACAATAAAAAATACGGAAAGTTGGTAAAATACACAACATACAAAAAAAAATTTTGACGTCCTACGCCCCATGGGGGCTGAGATGGCCCCTTTTTTTTTAAAATCACTGTTACGTTAATTAACAACACTAGGAGATGAAATTAACCAATCTTTTGTAAGAAAAGTCAAAGTTTTTAACAAAGTTTTTAGCAAGAAGAAATATTAAAAATTGTTTAAACAGGAGTGTTATAAACAAAGAGTATTTTGAGTTCCGACTAAAGTTAAATAGCGGGCGTAGTCGACTGACTGAATCGTGGGCGCGGCTGGCGAGCGCCAGCAACCCCGACAATTACGTTATACCGACCACAAAAATCAACTTTCAGGTGAATGACAAATTTTTGGTCATTCCTTATGTTTTCGAGGTTTTTGATTCCGAATATGGAGTTTATTGTTTTCTAGAATTAGTGGAACATGTTCAAAAATCTAATTTTATGCAAAAATGAGAAAAATAAATTTTGATGATTTTTCAATTTTATCTCGCTGTATTTTTGGTCGAGGTAAATATTTCCTTTTGAAAATTTTACTGTGTCATATTTGAAGCATTTAGATAACAATGAGATTTGTCCAAAATGATTAGTCACATTAAAAAAGAAGTTGTTAATTTTTAAACATTTTGTCGTTAGATTTCGTTAGTTTCATGTGTGCTTAAAAAAAAGTTAGTGACAAACTTTTTAGTTTATAATTTTAACCAACACAGCAATAAAATATAATTCATTAAGAAGCTTTCCAAAAAAAATTAATTCAAAATATGCAATAGGAAAAATGTTATGTGACTTTATAGACGAGCGGCACACTCCAAAAAAAGCTTATTTCTCGAGATACTGACAAGGGTGTGGTGAATGGCTAATTTTGGTCATACTTTATACTTTTGATGGTGCTGAAAACGAAAATTAGAATTGTTTTGAATTTTACGTGGGGGAACATTGTCAAAATCACAAAAAAAATTACCCCAAAATAAAAAAAAATAAAATCAAGTTTTTTTGCGTTTAATTTGCTACAACTCTGTTCTATTTTAATATTTTTTTCTGAAGTTTTTATAGTATATATTTCTCATCTTTCTGAAGACAATGGGACCTGCTTCAATCTTTCTGTCTCACTATAAAAAAGTTATAAATTGTTTGAAGTAAAAGGTGCAGATTCTTAAATTGCAAATTATAATCGCACAAGTTGAGTGACAAAATTTGAAATTTAGCTGTTTAATCAAGTTTATGTTAAAATCTAGAGTACAAAGAACAAAATGTTTTAGAGAAAAAAAATGGTGTAACTTTTAATTTTAAGAAAAACATGATTTCATTTTTTTTTTATTTTTAAGGTAAAATTGCGATTTTGACAAAGTTCCCCCATCTAAAATTCAAAATAAACAAAAATTCATTTTCAGCCCCATCAAAAACATAAAGTATAACCAAAATTAGTAATTCACCACACCGTGGTTAGTATCTCGAGAAATAAGCGTTCTTTTTCGCGTAACTTTTTTCCTGTTGCATAATTTGACTTGAAATTTTCCAGAAAACTTCTTCATGACCTATGAATGCTGCGTTGATTAAAATTATAAACTAAACAGTTTGTCACCCAACTTTTATAAGTAAACATGAAATTAATGAAATCTGAGAAAAATTGTTTAAACAATTTTTCGATTGCGGTACCTCTTAGTACCCTCTGGATTTGTTATAAGGAACTTTTTTTTGAGTAAGTAGGTGCAAAAAATACGAATCGGAATAATTTACCTAACGGGGTTGACGATACAGTCTGGACTACACACGGATTCAACATCGAGCGCCCGGGAAAATGGCCTATACCTATCGGGTTCTACTGTACCAAGTTTACTAAGTTTTTTTTTCTATGGTACCATATTAAAATAATAACATTTATCTTATTTTCATTGCAAAATTATCCAAAACAAAGCAGCTAGATGTATAAACCTTTTTTGAAGTGGCCTTTTTATTGTTATTTTTTAAATTTATTTATTAAAAATATAATTCTACTAAATAAATGTGCAACAGAATAATATTCATAAAATTCAAGTTTCTACCAAAATATATAGGTATTATATATTTTGGTAGAAACTTGAATTTTATGAATATTATTCTGTTGCACATTTATTTAGTAGAATTATATTATAAATAAATAAATTTAAAAAATAACAATAAAAAGGCCACTTCAAAAAAGGTTTATACATCTAGCTGCTTTGTTGTGTAATATTAAGCTTCAAATCCGGTATACGGTCAATGTTAAAAATGAGCTGCAACGGTCTAGCGAATGGTAGTGCGCGAATTTATTTTCATTCGGCTACGCCCACTATTTTTTTTATTTATTCGGAACGCAAAATACTTTTTGTTTATAACACTCCTGTTTAAACAATTTTTAACATTTTTTCTTGCTTAAAACTTTGTTAAAAACTCTGACTTTCTTATAATAGATTGGTTAATTTCAGCTCTTAGTGTTGTTAATTAACGTAACAGTGATTTTTCCAAAAAAGGGGCCATCTCCAAGGGTCGTAGGACCTAAATACTTTTTTTAGAAGTTGTGTATTTTAATCAGATTTCCGTATTGTTTATTGTCATTTAATTTTACCTAATTTCTACGAAATTATTGTAATTGTTTATAAGCTCAAAAACTGCTATTCATTAACAAATAATTTTGTGTACGTACATGTCATTTTTTTGGACTTTTTTTTCATAGGCTATTATATTATATTATTATATTATTAGTATAAATCTTAACGAAGGAAATGAGCCCCGGATTATTGAGATACATTCAGCCAAATTAAATGGACCAGCCTCAGAACATAGCTCGTTTTTCTAAAAATTTTTTAAACAATTTCAATTTTGCAAAAATCTGCACCATTTCTTGCACACCATTCAAGCATGATAATGCCCTCAAGTTTAAGTATATTTAAACATATTTTAATATACAATAAAATTGTTAATAATAATATTCAAAAACAGCGATTTTGTCGTCCGTTTTGCAATAACTTTTTTGTTTATTAACCGATTTTCATTTAACGTAACTCATTCGATGTATCTTTTTTTTCTGAAAAAGTTACCTGTGGACGTCAAATCTCTAAATAAACAAGTTTTTAAGTTATGAGCACAAAATTAAGTTTGACGTTTTGATTGTTTATTTAAAAATTGTTCCACTAAAAAATTGATGAATCCCAAGATGGTAGTCATTTTGTAATATCTCATTATTACACATTTCAACTGTCAAACCTCGTCTTTTCAATTATGTCGAAAAACGGCTTATTTTTTACTAACTTGATTGATCTATAAAAGGCATTTGAAAAGTGAACCATTTAATAAAAATATTTTCATCTATTGTCTACTTGTTATAACTTCCGGTTATACCGGAAGTTGCTTATAAATTCGATTTTGGATTCATATCGATGTCTTCTTTCTTAAAATAAGAAGATTTGTAATATTATACAGAGTAGTTTACAAGATAAAATCGTTTTTTTATTAATTTCGTAGCAACATTCACACCCTGTAAAATTCTACTGATCTGACAACAAAAGCTTTATTTATGTTGAAATGATTTTTAATATAGTCTATTATTGTCAAAAGCTATTTACAGCGAAATGATTAATTTTTTGTACAGGGTTGGTTGAAACTCGGAATGAGTTTTCTTAAATGGAACACCCTGTAGTTTAGTACAGTAATGAAATGATATTGTATTGTACCTTTTCTATTTCGTGACCATTCCCTATACCTAACTGCTTCATTTTGTGAGTTATTCATGATCCTCTAAGCCAAACATTAATTGCAACAAAAATTACGTAAAATTTTATTATTTTGGCCGTGAAAATATTCAATCGAAATAATTTTTTGAAAATAAATACATATATATGTACTCTTCCTTGCAGGAAGGCTTGTAGGAGGGAATACGTATTATGGATTCATTTCGTATAATGTGTCCGAATTACTGTAACTTTCGAGATGTGATGGTGGTCAGTACCTCTCCGTTCTTCTTCATTCTTCTGATGACTTCCTCATTTTTTGTTATTCAGTAAGTCCAAGGGATTTTACTCATTCGCCGGTATATAGTCTCATCTTAAGTCATTTTAATTTTAAAACGTTTTTATATACTTGGCTTGGTTGGTGTCACGGTCTCCGAAAATTTGTAATCCGTTTTAAAAATAGTTCCAGGCTACCTAGGTACCTGAAATTTTCAGAATAGTTTAGAACTAGCTAACAATGCAATATTTAACTGCTGTTATACAGGGTTATTGATTAGTGGGGTAAAGCTCCGTATATCCGTTATAGTAATGGATAGCGATAAAACTTAATAACAAAAATTGTAGCCAACTTGGAACTTCACATTACAAAATTAGTTAGAATGTTACAGAGTGTTCGATAACATAGTGGCAGATCAAAATTTTGTTTTTTTAAATGGAATACCCTGTATTTTATTTTATATTCGAAATCTTCTTAACTACTCAATTACAAAAATATAAAGGTTTAGTATGTTATATTGGGTATTTACAAAGTTATAAATAATTTTATATGAAAATCGTAACAAGTTTAACTCTCTGTATAAATAAAAATACGCACAACGACAATGGCTTATTGATGCCATATTTTTTATTTATTGTCAAAATGATCAATATTGCTGATTTTCTTTATAAACACCCTGTATTTTATATCACTATCTAAAAGTACCATTACCGTACTTTAATTTTTATATAACATTCCCTATGTCTAAATTTATTAGTTTTCGAGATATTTTCATTTTTCAGAGCAAATTATTAATTACGGGTCTAAAACTGACAATTTACGGTTACTGATTATCAATCTGTAACCAAAGTTGGCTACAATTTTTGTTATTAACTTTTATTGCTATCTATTTCTATAACGGATCTACGGAGCTTTACCCCACTAATCATTCACCGTGTATGGATAAATCGATTTTTTTATTTCAAACTATTTTAAAAATGTGACTAATGCAAGGATATTTTAAAGTACGTTAATAAATCGATATCTACAAATTGATGGTGGGTCAGTGGCATTAGACTGCACATCGAGTGTTCCCTAGTTCTAACACAGCTATTGCGTACCTTTTTTTAATTTTTTTAAAAAATAATTAAAAGTTGATATACTTAAAATTCATATTTTATAAGTTAATTATTAAACAGAGAGAGTCTGTAAAGTGGAATAAATTCAATATCTCAAATACTAATTGTTTTTTTGGAAAATGCTCAGACCCGTCGATTAGTATTTCAAATTGTCCTTTTTGACATTCAATAAAAATGTATACAGGGTGTCCCAATTTAGAGATATGACGTCATCGTCGATTTTCTTAAATGGCAACACTGTCATTTTGATAGCTAATTTGATAGGGTTTGTAAAGTTATACATAACTGCAAAATATCAAATTTTTATTCTCTACCATTTACAAGATAATAGAAAATAAGAAAGTTATATCTGTAATTTGGAATATATTCAATAATTAAAATACTAACTGTTTTTTTGAAAAATGCTCAGACCCGTCGATTAGTATATCAAATTGTCATTTTTGACATATAATAATAATGTATACAGGGTGTCCCAATTTAGAGATATGACGTCATCGTTGATTTTCTTAAATGGCAACACTATCATTTTGATAGCTATTTTGATAGCGTGTGTAAAGTTATACACATCTGAAAAATTTCAAAATTTTATTCCCTACCATTTACAAGATAATAAAAAATAACAAAGTTATGAAGAACAAGAAGTAATCAAATAATAATTGAATTTATTTATTTCAATTAAGCAAATGCTCATAACGTTGCCCATTGACAATTTGACAATAATTGAGGGCAACATTATGAGTTTTTGCTTAATTTATGGAAATAATTAAATTCAATTATTAGTTGATTACTTCTTTTTCATAACTTTGTTATTTTTTATTATCATGTAAATGGTAGAGAATACAAATTTGAAATTTTGCAGTTGTGTATAACTTTACACACCCTATCAAAATAGCTATCAAAATGACAGTGTTGCCATTTAAGAAAATCAACGATGACGTCATATCTCTAAATTGGGACACCCTGTATACATTATTATTATATGTCAAAAAGGACAATTTGATATACTAATCGACGGGTCTGAGCATTTTTCAAAAAAACAGTTAGTATTTTAATTATTGAATATATTCCAAATTACAGATATAACATTGTTATTTTCTATTATCTTATAAATGGTAGAGAATAAAAATTTGATATTTTGCAGTTATGTATAACTTTACAAACCCTATCAAATTAGCTATCAAAATGACAGTGTTGCCATTTAAGAAAATCGACGATGACGTCATATCTCTAAATTGGGACACCCTGTATACATTATTATTGAATGTCAAAAAGGACAATTTGAAATACTAATCGACGGGTCTGAGCATTTTCCAAAAAAACAATTAGTATTTGAGATATTGAATTTATTCCACTTTACAGACTCTCTCTGTATATAAATATTATATCTATATACCATTTGAAACAACCGTGGTATTATAAAAAGTACTTTTTTATACTAGTGTAATTTTTGGAATTATAATTTTAACAGTTAATACACCTGTCTACTAAAAATTCATATTTTATTCTTTCGAAACATGTTGTGTCCTGTATATAACAAAACCGTGTTATTATAAAAAGTACTTTTTTATTATAGTGTAATTTTTGTAATTTTAAGCATTTTATAAATATCGTCAAATTATATTATATTCTTTCATATAAATAATAAAAACGTTTTATTATAAAAAAGTTCTTTTTTATAAAAGTGTAATTATTAAAAGCTAATGCCTTGAGTTGAGATAGGCGAGATTAGTACAAATATGACTAGATAACTTGAACATTCACGCCGCTTCGAATTGAATGCATATGGTTTCAAAGATAGAGAAAAACTGGAGCTAAGAAAAAATATGTGCCCAATACTTCATGTATCAAAGCTTATAGGTATACCGTTATGCCGTAATATGCAATAAACCCTGAACATCCATTTATTCAGCTGTCCTTATTTTGCAAGTAAAACTTGCTTATTTATTATTTTGCTCATCATTTTTTTATTGGCTCCGTAATTTCTACTGATTTTCTCTCTCTTCTTCTTCTTCTTGTGCCACTCCTATCGGAGATGGGAAATCATCAAGGCTATTTTGACCTTGTTTACAGCTGACCTAAAAAGTTCATTTGTGGTGCAGCCAAACCACTCTCTCAAATTCCGCAAGCATGACATTCTTCTACGGCCTGGATTCCGTTTTCCTTCTATTTTTCCTTGCATTATGTTTTGAAGTAATGCGTACTTATGTCCTTTCATCAGGTGACCCAAATATTCGAGCTTTCTTCGTTTTATCGTTAGCAAAATTTCTGGGTATTTTCCTATCCTTCGTATCTATATCTAATATGAGCTTATATGAGGTTTCCTATATCTAATATGATTTATATTTTTTTCTTCAAACGTCAAATAATGATGACATTACTTATCTAACTTGATCCTGTCAAAGTTTGATGTCTCCGCCGGCAGCAGTTTTTTTCCCATTTCTTTACGGTGGAGGGAAAAATGTTGTCATTGCAACAATATGAAACATGTCACAAAGCAACAATACAAATGTCATTAACAACAATTAAACATCATTTTTATTTATAGTAATATTAAAAGTACAATTAGTTAATGAGGCATTTTCAAAATTGAAACCGTGCAAAAATGTTCCCGACTCTTGATACGCATTGGTAATTGTTGATGATACTGATGGTCGAGCACAACTTTCAGCAATCATTCCGACGACTTAATTATTTTAATTTCTAACATCTAGACGACTTTGATAGTTGTCACAGTTAATTTCGAGTAAAAATAGCGTATGAATTGTACTATTTATGGTTGAAAATTGCTACGTTTGAAGAAAAAATAGTATACTTTATTCGGCAAAGAAGCGAATTTTCTTGACTTGTCCTCTATTACGCGCCTCACTTCGTTCGGCGCGTAATATCGGGCGCGTCAAGAAAAGTCATGCTTCTCCGCCTCATAAAGTAATATACTATTATTGATAATTTTATTTTTTATTTGTTTGGTTGGTTTATCTCCTGTCAACTAGGTTTATCTTGTCTTGGCATATCTCCTTTTACTTTCAACCGTTTTAGTGTCAAGTTGTGAATGTAGATTTTATATACTTGTAGTTTAACTTGTGCAATTTCGCTTCTTTTTGAGAAATCTTGTAAATTATATGTCATATTTTGTCATATCTTGTAAAGTTATGTAAATTCTATGACTTATTTTCCTGCTGTTTTTTAATACGTTCACAGACACGACTGCATACGCAGACACTTACTCCATAAGAAGACGTGTCTACATATGAAGCGAGTCCGCGAAGGTGTTAAACACATTTCATTTAATTGCCTTTCGAAGATTGCTTCGATACTCCAATAGCAGTGTGTTTAAATATACGTAAGTAGTTTATAATTATTATTATATCTACCAGTAATAAAAGACTTATTTCTTTAATATTTTCGGCCAAACTTATTGAAGTTTTATTTTTCAGGCGCGATTGGAAAAAATGTTAGGATTGGGAGTAAAGGGAAATGTGCGCGAATTCATTAAATATGTTTAGCCCTAAGCGCAGATGAACGATACAGGTTTGCTCATATTGATCATTCCAATTACTTGTCAAAAATTATTCAATATGGCGGCTGTGGGTAAACAAATGTTGTGTTTTAGTATTTATTGTTGTGAAAACAGAGATAAAAGTAAGTTTATAGTTGTAGTGACTTTTTAAATAGTTTTCAACAGGTACTTACTGTAAGTGTTTTTCTATTGTAGGTAATTAAAAATTATAAACTTATTTCGAAAATGTAAAATGTAGTAGTGCTTCGATTTACACAATGTGTTTTCCAACAAAATGTCTACCAATCTTCATCGAATATATTGTTGTCTTACTCTATATTTTGTAGTATTTTAATATTTTATCTCTACAAAAATCAAACTAATTTGATTAATTCAAACAATAAGCAAATATGACCAATTGTCCAAAAGTTTAAAATATTCAGTTTTTATTTTTTTATAAATTTTATGATTGTAAATATATTTATTATATAATTTGTTTTAGAAAATACGTATTTAGTTAAAATTGTTGCCAATAATTTTTCCAAAATCATTTCTTTGTGGAATTTATCAATATGTTTGTGTTTTTTATTTTTTTAATTTTTGGTATTGTTTTAATAAAATTTTTTGAAAAGTAGGAAGTAGTAAAATTAGTTTAATATTTAAATAAAATATAAATAGATTGTTTAAAGCATATTTATTTCGTTGAAATCATAATAATAGAAGTATAACTTGTTACGTGCGTACAAAGTACACACACATTCTTTTTTTTTTGTGAATATAAATTGTAAATTAAGATATCCCAATCACCGGAAGTAAAATATAGAACGAATCTGAGGCGACGATCAATATTTCTTAGCAGAATTGTGCAATTTCACTTTATACCAACGATAGTCGATAACGGAAATTATTAAAGCTGCCAAACGTAACTGTTCATAATAAAATTTAAGTTTTAAATTGATATTGATCTGATATTTCGTCAGAACGATTTTACTTGATATACACCATCATAAAAAATAGTAATAACTTTAAATAATAACGATACTGTTTCAGGTAATTAAAATTGATTTTACCAACCACTTTTAGTTATAGACGTGAAAATTACATAAACACTACACTTAAATATACATTTTTAGTTCGCGATGTAGGGAAAATGGGTTACATACTGTATTTTTTACCTTTACTAATGTATCAGTATTCTACCGATTCATGAAAGATTACAACCATCTAGGTATCTTGTAATTTATTAATGTGAAATTCACATGGTATAAAAAAAACACTGCACATTTTATTTTCATTTTGTACATAGTGTTTTTGTACATAGAAGGAGTCGCGGAAGAAGACGCATCTCCTGGTTAAACAATTTGAGAGCTTGGTTTAATTGCACTTCTGCTGATCTCTTTAGAGCAGCGGTATAGAAAGTGCGAATTGCCGTGATGGTTGCCAACCTTCTTAGAGGAGATGGTACATGAAGAAGAAGACATAGTGTTTCCAAGCACTGCTTCAACATTTAATCCTTTACATAAATTATTAAAAAAATATGAAAAATATTGATTAACAAACTTACAATAGAGTATTTACCGCTATAGTCTCAACGCTAGATTCTGAAGACAATGTTATTATACAAATTAAGGTGAAAGATTATTTATCTTATGTAATTTAAATTACGCGTCAAAGAGCGCAAAGTAGAATATATTGGCTATGTTATGAGGGATGAACAGAGAAATGACTTTTGCAACTCATTTTTTAGTGCAATGTATTTGGAAAGAGAGGACCATGGAGAAGAAGAATTTATTGGCCTCAAAACCCGAGAAAATGTTTCAAAACATCGACAACCGGACAATTTGTAAATTTCCTTAAAAAGGCTCAACTTTTTAATCTATTGTAAATTAATTAAATAACTGTACCTTAATGTAACTCAAATGAAATAGAACTGGGTACGACACGTGGCACGACATACATCGAAAAATGGACGAGAATCATTGTACATTGGAGACCACGCGAGCACAGTCGTAGTAGAGAAAGAGCACAAAAACAAAAATCCATCAAAGCAAAAATGGGAAGAAACTGGCACCAAATAGCACAAAACAGAGAAGAATGGAGAATTCATGGGAAAGCCTTTGTTCAGGAGTGGATGCAAACAGGCTAAAGAAGAAGAAGAAGACCTTAATATAGCATGTCGGTAATGACAGTGTAGTTGAGGTTAACAAAAAAAAATCAGAAGTCTAACAGAGATAAGGAGCAAGTTATTTTTCCACCTACCTCTACCGAAAGTATACCTTTCCGGACCTGATTGTAGGGAGCCAAGTTGTACTTTTCCTCCCTAGGAAGGAAAACATTTTTCCTCCCTAGGGAGGAAAAGTAAAAGTGATGTCATGGTATTTCATTCATGAATTATAACTTATTGACGCCCTGTACAATATCTATTTTCCATTATGTAAGTATCTATACATTTTAACGTTTATTTATAAAACACCCTGTATTTTGCAGAATGGTAAAAACAGTAAATTGTTATTTTGATTTAACAATGTTTACATTAATAATTTGACTTATATTTGACAGTTGACAGTTATATTGTACCTACTTGTTAGTTTTAGTTTTAGTAAATTTTGTTTTTTATTTACATAAATAAAATAAGTAAAAATGAAAAATTATTTGTTATTAATTTGAGGAAGGTGAAAAAACCATATGTATAACATGGGAGTAAAGTGCCTTTTCCTTCCCTTGAATGAGTAAACTTCATTCTCGGGAGGAAAAGTAGCACTTTCCTCCCTTGTTATACAAATAGCTATTTCAGAACTAAAACAAGGTTAACAAATTGCCCACACTAACGCATGCACCCTAATCCGAACGCTTCCTATTGGATAACCAACTATGAGTTTATAATTTTGTAATGTAATATAAAATTGTAAGTGTTTTAAATGAAATTATTGTACAGTGTTTGTATAGTTAATGAATCGGCAACGAAAAGTTCATAATTTCATCCACACAAGAGACAAACAACAATCAGTAACTCACAACCAAAATTCTGTGACTACATCTAATTTGACAGATCGTCATAAGGGCTTGACTCCTAACAGGAAATTCGTAGATAAACACCCGCTTTTTCTTTACTTCCTGTTCAAAGACACAAGGAAAATCAGGATATTACAAGATCATGGCAGAAAATATACGATTAAGATTCGCCGAGCTTGAAAACCTCATAAGTCACATCTTGCGAGAATTAGTAGGGACGATGTCTACGTCCATGAATGCACAAGACTCAAAAATGTAATGTAATGACCATATAACATTTAGATGGCAATATAAGAACTCAATTGTCAACATAAGACGCAATCGTCGACATCCAGTTCCTTCTAAATCATCTTAAATAGAACAGATTCACTCCTATCCTAAAAAACAACAACTATAACTTCAGCTACCCAAAACGAGAAAAATAAAAATTAGCAGAATGGTTTTAGACAATAAAAAATCTACTAAAAAAACAAAACTGCGTAAAATAGAGCCAGTTGGACTATGGAAGGGACTAGGTACTCGGACACGCACCACATATTGATACCATATAAAGATAATAGTGGAAATGTAGCACCTCAGGTTGCCCTGTATATAAAATAAGGAAGAAGTTAAGTAATTATTTAATTACCGAGGACATTCAAATGCCTCAATGACAAATGTAATTAAGAGTTACAGTAGTCCCACCATGTTTAAGTAATAAGGGAAATAATAGACTTATTATTAAATAATCTAATAAGATGTTTGGTGAACATTGAGGTTGAGAGGGGCCGTTTCAGGCTGGAAGAAGTGCCACTACAGATCAAGGATGTTCGAATTTTTTTTTACGAGCATGCTTGCCTCTCGAGGCCGGGTTTACTACTGTGTTTTCTACATATTTATGACTTCAATGTCATCCAAAAATTATAAATGCAGCGTGATATGATCTGATTGCGTATGTAGGTAAAGTCTGTTTAGCAGTAAATGGTTGACTTCAATTAGTGCGGTCGTAAATATTATTAAATTTATCTGACTTGGCCCATTGTTAAGACCGGTCCGGAGCGATAAGCAGCCGAGGTAGACAGAGTTGGTCTTTTGAAAATTAACACTGACTAGACGGTACTCCTATAATAAAGCAAAGGATCCACAAAACTTACAATAATTACGACGGCAAAACAAAAAACCGATGTAATAGCTATTTGTATAACAAGGGAGGAAAGTGCTACTTTTCCTCCCGAGAATGAAGTTTACTGCCCGACGCATAGCGGAGGGCAGTAATCATTCAAGGGAGGAAAAGGCACTTTACTGCCATGTTATACATATGGTTTTTCCACCTTCCTCAAATAACAAGTAATTTTTTCATTTTTACTTAATTTATTTATGTAACTAACCAACAAAATGTATTAGAACTAAAACTAACAAGTAGGTACAATATAACTGACAACTGTCAAATATAAGTCAAATTATTAATGTAAACATTGTTAAATCAGAATAACAATTTACTGTTGTTTTTGCCATTCTGCAAAATACAGAGTGTTTTTAAATAAACGTTAAAATGTATAGATACTTACGTAATAGAAAATATGTATGTACAGGGCGTCAATAAGTTATATTTCATGAATGAAATACTATGACGTCACTTTTACTTTTCCTAGGGAGGAAAAGTACAACTTTGCTCCCTACAATCAGGTCCGGAAAAGTATACTTTCGGTAGAGGTAGGTGGAAAAATATATTGCTTTGACTTATATACCCGAAATTAATGTTTTCAAATGAGTTTTAATAGTATAATATGCAACAAGCATAATTTAATGATGATCAATATAAAGCGAGTATGAGGAATACGAAACGAGCCACCTAGCGGCGAGTTTCATATAGAGTACGAGCTTCATAATGATAATTAAATGCAAGTTGTATACACGATTTTTTCTATGATCATTTGCAATAAAAGAAATATTCAAATTTATTAATTTTGTAACTCAAATAAATTAAGTAGTTTGTCAGTTTGACAGTTTGTTTACATATTGAGAACTGTCAAACCGTATGTAGTTGACTCGCCATTGGTCACTGCGCGTGTGCTGCCCTTATCGCGAATGCCATATCGCGATTATATTGGTTAAAAATCTGTATCATAATGAAGTTCATTATGATACAGGTAGTGACTGACATCATTATTGATATATTATAGTATGAGAATAGAAAAAATAAATTAACCCGGCACCTGCCACGTAGCTTTGCAAGGCGCCAACTGCCACGTGGGGTGCTCACAGCACCCCTTAAAAATTTTCTGTGATCTACTTGTTTAAAAAACAAAATAATGTGTTGAGTAACACAAGAATATAAATAAACATGTTTTATTAACTTATTAGCCACTAATATGTTATAAAAGTTAAAAAATAAAATGAAAAAGGTGTTATAAGCAAATTAGCAAGTACCAAGCCATAATAAATGAAGTCAAGTAAAATATCTAAAAAAATTAGGATTTAGCGAGTATAGAGTCTATATTAATAATTTAAATCAGGTACTTCAATAAAAAATGTAAATTTGACCTGTTTATCAAAAATACAAAAAAAATTTAAAACTTAAAGTGCCACATGATGACACCCCAATTCGACTTTAGAGCTATAAGTTCAGAATGACACCAAATAACCACTTCAAACACTAACACATATATGCTATATAATATTATAGAAAGCTACTATGACGCACAGCTCGGTTACCAAACTTGAAGTACCAAATATTTGATAAAAATGGCCACGTGGCAGGTGCCGTGTTAAATATATTTTAATTGCTAAGATTATAGAAAAGCAAACATTCAAACATATTTAAATTTCACCTGAAACCGGGCCTTTTATACTATTGAAGTACCAGTCTAAGTATTGACCATTGAAGTCAACCATTTACTGCTAAACAAACTTTACTATCTAGACTGGGCAGTAGGTATAGTTTCAACCAATGCAATTTTCGGAACCTTAAATTATGGTTAACAGCGGTTACAAAATAATAAATAATGTTTTTCTCTATACCAATACGATAAAAACATTTCAACCAACGACAACTGGACCAACTCACCAACATCTATTCCAAGTTTTAATCTTTTTTAAAGCATAGACAACCATTTTTCCTCTGATTAATCTACAAAACAAAGTAATCAACGAGAATTTTGCTTATAAATATTAATAAATCACTAAATAAAAGTTAAAGTTCAACCCAAAACTGCGGAATAGTAATTACTTAAATCAACTCAAAAAATAATAGTCGATATAAATACTTTTGTGTGATCCTCATTTAATGAGTTTGCAACTTCAATAATAATTGTGACGTTCGCTATAAATTAATCAAGCTTAAAATGTATTGGTAGATGTAAAATATTTAAATATAGTTACAAGTAATTACATGCTTGGAAAATTCTTACGACATTCTTGAGAAATAATAAAAGTTTTAGTTATTTTCTTGATATGTATAATTGAAATGCTCGTTAAAGAGTAATAAATTACCTAACCATGCAGCATGTTTGATGTATTTCATACCTTAGTTTTTTTTTTCATTTTCAATATGAGTTTTTGGTTATCATTGCTTCGGTTCATGCATTCGGTTTCAAACCACATGTAGGGGAGCCCAAGCGGGGATTTTTGCAGTTACTTGATCGCGTCAGATTATCATATGGGGAGAAACCTGGTAGCCTGCAGATGTACCTCTACCATATATTGGCTCTTAACACAGGGAAGTTCGTTAAGGGGGACCCGAAAAAAAATCTATCCTTGGAAACACTCGAAATTGTCAGATTAAAATAAGGTAAGTTAAGTAAATGCAAAAGAGTGTATATTTCAAAAATCTGACGATTGGAGCGGGATGTAAGGAAATGAGTCAAAAAGTTTCGCAAAAAAAGCGAATATTTCGCGAAATGAACGTCAGATCGAAAAACTTAAAAATATGTATTTAATATTTTTCAAAAATCTATCGAATGGTACTAAACATTACCCAGCACGGAGAAGGGTAGCGGGTAAATTTAAAATTTTAAATACAAACCCCGCGATATTTTGCAAAATGAACATCAGATCGAAAAACTGCAAAATATTTATACCATTTATTATGTTAGATTAGAGAGTCATCATAAAAGGTAAAAAATTGGTAATATGCTAATACGCGTCGAAACTTTCTTCGTATGTAATGACTTAACATACGAAAATTAAGTTGAAGCTAACATATGATTTTACTTTCATCTTCTTCTTCTTCTTCGTCTTCTTCTTCTTCTTCTTCTTCTTCTTCTTTCTCGGAACTCCTTATGCCCCTCAGGGGTGTCTGAGGTTTTATTTATCCTCTATCCATATCTTTCATTTCTTGCAGTATTTTGCTAACTCTTTCATTTGTTGATGTGTATTTCCTTTTTCCTGTTCAATTTCTATAATCTGATCGATCCATCTTTTCCTTCGCCCCCCTTTCCTTCTTTTACCATATCTTTTTGATTCCATCGCCTGCTTGGTAGTCTTCCCTGGTCCATTCTGTTAATGTGTTCATACCATTTTAATTTTCTTTTTTTACCTTTTTATTATCGATTCTTGTTTCAGTTTTTGTCTAATATCCTCATTTCTTATTCTGTTCATAAGATGATGGCATCAACACCCAAAAATAGAGCCAGAAACATCGGTCACCAATTCACGGTTGATAACTCTGCCTTTGAAGTGGTGGACAAATTCACATACTTAGGCTTCCTGATCACCAAAAAGAACGTCATGATGGAAGAAATCAAGCGAAGGATAATCCTAGCAAACAAATGCTATTTTGGACTCAGTAGACATACGAGAAGCAGAAAGTTAAGCCAAAAAACCAAAATAACCATATACAAAGCCCTTATACAACCAGTGTTGACCTATGGATCGGAGACATGGACCATCTCCAAGGCAGATGAAAACCTTGTGCTTATATTTGAACGAAGGTTGCTGAAAGGAATATTCGGTGGCGTTTGTGAAAATGGTTTTTGGAGAAGGAAGTATAACTACGAGGTATACCACAGATATAAACATATATTTGGTGATAAAAACGTAGACTAATATGGGCAGGATATCTAGCAAGATCATAGCAGAACAGCCCTCCTAGAAGAATTCTTATGGAAGCAAGCAAGCATAGTGATTTAACCCAGCCTGAGAGACTTGCTCACCCCTAGAGAATGACATTCGGGTGATACAATTCATTGGGGCGAGGAGGATTAACTCCCTTAAGCAGGAATCACTCCACCCCGCTTCAATGCTCCAGACCATCCACTTACACCCCGATAGCACTCTGATGCGCTATAGGGGCTCTCAATCAGCAAAGTGCTTATCATATGGGAGTCTTGGGTACACGAACTCCCATATGAAATCCTACCCCGATCAATGCAGGCCAGCGTGAGGCGCTCTATTCCCGCTATCTCTAGTGACTTATCTTCGATCTGTTTTGCTTGCTCGGGTGCCGAGTCACCGCTCTGGGCTATGTCCAGTTCGGTAACTCGGCGCTCGAGGATGTGGGCCCCTCATGCCCGTTTTTTGGGTTTTGTTACTAATGTTTTTTTGTGGCTTTCGCCTATTGTTAATATTTTATTGATTTTTATTGGCTGAAGCCGCTTTTAAGTTTTTTGTATATATTTTTTTGAGGGATGTCTGAAACGTATAAAGATCAACATTAATAAATATAATGAGATGCCAAAGGTGAGCAAGGTGTCTTCTTTTGATAGAGCTACGATTATCTAGCCTTTATTATATATTTACTAATATTTGATGTTTGGGTCTCCTGTGTTTCCATCTATGGTACACATCATACCTTAATCTCTCTTGCAGGATCTGGTTTGGGTGGTCTTCTAGCTCAGCAAATTTTGTTCTGGCTTTTTCCTCCATAATATCCAGTACTTTTATTTGTTTTAGGTCTCTAAATAAAAACCGTTCGGCGACGTATCTGGGCACGTTTGCAGCTTCTCTGAGGCAGTTGTTGTGTGCCGCCGGTACCTTCTTCTATCTGTTGTGTTACCAAAGTAACATTTTGTTACTTTGACTTGTGTGACCCCATGCAAGAGATGCCTATGTAATTATTGGCAGTATAATGCTATTTATCAGTCTTAATTTTGTTTTCATAGCTAATTTGCTTCTTCTTCCTGTGAGTCCTCTTATTGCTGCTCTGGCCGTTGCTGCTCTGGCCGTTGCTGTTTTCTGGACTCTTGCGTTGACATGTGATGTGAATGTTAGACCTTGGTCCATTGTGACTCCTAAATATTTAGCTTCGTTTTGCCATTTGATGGGTCTGTCTTGCAATGTTAGCTGTTCTTCTGGGTTATCTCTTCTCTTTTTGAAGATAACCGCTTGGGTCTTATCTGGATTTATTGCTATTTTTACAAGTAATGGATACAAGAGTATATAGAGGAGTATCATGTGATTCGGATCACTTTATGGTCCGAAATAGTTTTTCCGTTTAGATCCAAGAAAACAAAAGAACCACCTGAAGCCACAGACATTTTTAACACAACAAATTACAACCTGGATAGCTTACAACATGAAAGTACGAAAACACTATATCAACGAAGACTAAATGAAAAATTAGAAGATGTAATCCAAAATGTATCCGTGCCAGAAGCGTACAAAAATATAATAGAGAGTATACAAACAGCCGCAAAAGAAGCGCTTGGTTTAAAATCCGAACGCCACAGTAAAAAGCTATGGTGGACGGAAGACATACAAAACTTAATAATGGAGAAAAAGAAAGCGTACGCACGGTGGCTAAGTACTAAACATCCAGTAGACAAAGACAAATATTTGGACCTACGCAGAACAACAAGAAGAGCAGGAACAGCAGCAAAAAAAGAAATGTAGGATAGGAAATGCCAAGAGATCAACACTTATATAGGCGGAAGGAAGTGTTCAGAGACATGGAAATTTTTAAACAAAATAAAGAACAGAGAAAGAAATACTACTTCTATTCAGTTAATATCAACAGAAAAATGGAAAGAATACTACGAGAGTTTGCTAACAGAAAGTAGAGCCGAATATACCACACAATCACCAACAGAAGTATTTGTTGAAGGCGAAGAGATTGTAGTGGGAGTTGATATGGTGAAGAAAGCTGTAAATGAACTAAAAAATGGTAGAGCTCCAGGGCCCGAAAATATTCCTGCCGAATTAATAAAATGTGGCACAGATAAACTCTTTCAAGCACTTACTTGGTGTATGAACAAATATATAAACGGTGCCACACCACCCAGTTTATGGAAAGTAGCTTATATTTCTTCCATTCATAAAAAAGGGAATAAGTTGGATTGCTCAAATTACAGAGGAATATCGGTAACTAGTACACTAAGTCGGGTGTACGGGCGCAGTCTTAGAAATCTCATTGAGATGGAGTATAGGGAACAAGAAGAAGAAGAAGAACAGGCTGGTTTCCGCGCTGGAAGGACTTGCACAGATAATGTCTTCTGCCTAAAACAATTAATTGAAAAAAATCAGCAACCAATCAAGAGACCCATCTCATGTTTGTTGACCTCCGTAAAGCATACGACAGCGTTCCTGTGACTAAATTGTGGAAATTACTACAAGAAGCTAACATCAGATACACTCTTGTCAAAGCCTTAAAAAATCTATATGAAAATTCTACATCACAAGTAAAAATTGCCAACACACTATCTAAAAAGTTCATAGTTAACAAGGGTCTGCGGCAGAGCTGCTGTATTTCACCAACTTTGTTCAAGATATATGTTGCAAAAGCACTAAACCAGTGGAAACGTAAATGCCACGGTATGGGTATAGACCTCGGAGAGGTTTGTTTGTATACCTTACAATTTGCTGATGACCAAGTCATCATAGCTAATGATAAAGACGACCTACAGTATATGGCAAGAAAACTGAAGGAGGAATATGAACAGTGGAGCTAGGAACATAATGTGTAAAACACTAAATACCTACCCATAGGAGCTGAGTTATCCAATATCGAACTAGAGGATAATGAACAAATCACATCCTGTAGTGAATACACGTACCTGGGAGTAATCTTCGACAGAACGGGAAAAGACGATGAGGAAATAAAGAAAAGGGTAACACAAGCTAGAAGAACAATTGGATGCCTAAATGGAATACTTTGGAGCTCCGAAATAGGAATACAGCGAAAATACAACATCTATGAAACACTTATTAAAAGCAGCCTACTTTTCGGAGCAGAAACTTGGAGAATAACCGAGAACAACAGGAAAAAATTAGAAGCTGTAGAAATGGATGTGTTTAGAAGATCGTTAGGTATATCTCGTAGGGAAAGAATTCGAAATGAGGAAGTAAGACGACGAATTGGAATAGATGGTTACTTAACAACAGACATTGAGAGGAATCAGTTGATTTGGTATGGTCATGTTCAAAGAATGGAAGACACAAGATTGCCCAAAAAGATCTTGGAGTGGGTACCACCAAACCGCAAAAAACGAGGAAGACCCGAAAAGACATGGAAAGAAGGGGTAACCAAAGCAATGAGTACAAGGGATCTTAGAGATGGCCAATGGGATGATAGAAGGACGTGGAAGTTAGGCATCGGACAACGTCGAAAGACGTTCTAAAACCGATACATACATACATACTCCATTCTTCTATTGTATCCAATGCCGTCTGTAGATTTCTTACAACTATATCAAGGTTCATGTGTTTTGCAGCAATTGCAGTGTCGTCTGCATAAAGGCTGATCAATGTTCCGGGTGTTCTTGGAATATCTGCTGTATATATGCTATACAGAATGGGTGATAAAACTGCCCCCTGTCGTACTCCAGCTTCCGGCATTCCGTGTTCTGATAGAACTAGTCCTATTCGGAAACTGAACTTCCGGTCGCTTAGGTACGAGGAGATGAGTTTCGTCATGGCCCCGCTGTATCCATAATCTCTCATTTTGTATGTCAGTCCTTCATGCCACAAAATTCTTATGGCACAACCTGTAAAAAGTAGAAATAGGGATAGGCCAAAACTCAGATGGAAGGATAGTGTAGATGAGGATGGGAGAAAAATGGGCGCAGCAAACTGGCAACGGTTGGCAATGGATAGGACCAATGACATGTCAATGGATAGGACTGACTGGCTTAATAGACTCAGGAAATTCTAGGCTCTCCCATAGGGCTGTAGCACCATTGATGATGATGAAAATTGAAGGAGGTAGAGGAATTGGTAAAAAACAGACCTTTTGTTGAATCAGAATATCAGAAACAAGAATATCAGGAGTGGACAGGAATAAAGAAAGCAGAACAACTATTTAGAATAGCTCGAGACAGAGACAGTTTCACCATGTTAATCGTCAACAACGTCAAGGAGACTTGATAGGGCGGTAAAGAAGAAGATTACATTTAAGATTCAGGATGCACCACAGAGTGGTAAATTTATAATGCCAAAACCATATAGAATTATTTTGTCCCTAAATGATATGCGTGATATTACCGAATAATTGTTTATAGTCTTCTTCTAAAGGTGCCTATCTTCTGGAGATATTGGCGACCACATTGACCCATCTTATTCTATTATTACAGCAGCTCGAAATAGATCAGTTGACGTTAGACCAGTCCACTTCCTAAGACTGGCCAGCCAGGTTATACATCTACGTGCAGGGCCTCTCTTGCACTCAATCTTGCCTTGTAGAATCAACTGTAGCAGTCAGTATTTATCATTACGCGTAATGTGGCCGAAGTAAGCCAATTTTCTGTTCTTTGCGGTGTTAATTATTTCTTTTTTTTTTCATAGCCTCTGAAGAATAGTTATATTAGTTCTGTGGTGTATATATGAGACCTTCAACATACGCCTCTAGCCGTTTTATGGCATCTTCTGTCAGACTCCAGCTTTCAACTCCGTAGAGGAGGACACTAAAGACGTAACATCTAAGAATTATTATGCGTACATTGATACTTAAAGACAAGTTGCACAGAATCTTCCTAAGGGGTCGTTTTCACGCAACGTCTTATTGTACGTTTTGTGTGATAGGATTTGTCCTATCACACAAAACGTACAATAAGACGTAGCGTGAAAACAGCAAAACGTACGTCTTGTCGAATCGAAAAAATTAAATCCGCTTATTCAAAAAACGTGTGTTTTGTCGTACGTTGTGCATGACAAACAAAACGTACAATAAGACGTAGCGTGAAAACGAGCCTTAAAGGGTCGTTTTCACGCTACGTCTTATTGTAAATTTTGTGTGATAGGATTGGTCCTATCACACAAAACGTACAATAAAACGTAGCATGAAAACAGCAAAACGTACGTCTTGTCGAATCGAAAAAATTAAATCCGCTTATTCACAAAACGTACGTTTTGTCGTACGTTTTGCATGACACACAAAACGTACAATAAGACGTAGCGTGAAAACAAGCCTTAATACTGTTAAAAGAGCTTCTGGTTTTTTCAATACGAGTTTTTGTTTCGTAACTATGATCCCAAGTATCCTTAATCTTGCAGCCCAGATAGCATAACATTTTCTGTACTCTCTCTAGGGGTGTATTGTTTACGGTAATTTGGGCGTTTATGTTGGTGTTTTTACTAATGATCATTATTTTTGTCTTCTTACAATTTAGTTTTAGGCCGTATTTGTTACATGCTTCTACAACATTATTCATGATCCTTTGGAGCCCCTGAGCACTATCTCCCAGCAATACTCTATAGTCTGCATATCTAACATTATGCGTTTATAGTATTTCGTAGTAATGACGTGTAATTTTTTAACCTATTTCTGAAGTTCCGATGTGAGTTCGTTAGCATCACGCTTAATTTCTTCTTCCAATACTGACAAAAACGTACCTGCCTGTTATTATGATTTAGTATGTTAGATTAGAGAGTCATCATAAAAGGTAAAAAATCCGTAACATGCTAATACGCGTCGAAACTTTCTTCGTATGTAATGACTTAAAATTAAATTGAAGCTAACATATGATTTTACTTTCATTAAAACCGAAATAACGACGATGCTGTTATTTATTGTTGAGTTTCATGGTTCAGGTGTTTTAACTTGGCCATATAATGACATCATTAATTGTGGTCGAAATACTGCAAGTATACATACTTATACCCATAGATATATGGAGTAATATAAGAACAAGGTCACATTTGAAAGGAATATTAAAAAGAGGGCAATCACATCGATATTTTCAAATATCTTTGGCACAATTACCCCAGTGGATCAAGAATACGTTTCATATTTTACAGAATACATAAATAATATCATTTAATCGTTTAATAGTTTAAAAATTCGTGTTTATTATGTGTATAGCACCTTAGCACAACCTAGGTTTGTCTTGTCCCTTTTCTTGAATATTTTGTATCCAGTAAGATTATAGAAGATAAAACTCACTCAAAGAATTAAGGATTAGTTTTATGGCCACGTTGCCTTTTAAAAGCTCCGTATGTAGGTATTTGAACCGCGCCTATCAAAGACAGGGATACACTGGCTCCCTTGTGTACATATTCAATTCTATAATACATACAAATAGACAGGGCAGTATCGTCGCCCCCGCTAGCGCAATTATTCCGATTCGATTTTTTTGCACAAACTTACTCAAAAAGAGGTCCTTATAACATATCCACAGGGTGCC
This sequence comes from Diabrotica virgifera virgifera, assembly GCF_917563875.1. NCBI lineage: Eukaryota > Metazoa > Arthropoda > Insecta > Coleoptera > Chrysomelidae > Diabrotica > Diabrotica virgifera. Next base: position 179,890,482 of record NC_065445.1, on the reverse strand, counting down.
GGGCGGTGCCGTGGTCGAAAAATTTTTTAAACAATTTTTTTTTAAACACATTCACAAAAAATTTTTTTTATTTCCAAAAATTTTTTTTAGATAATTTGGGACATTCTGAGCAAAAAAGGTCTCTTGTCATTTTTCCCTAAAATTGACTGTTGTCGAGTTATACGCGATTAAAAATTTGAAAAATGCGAAAATGGCCATTTCAAGGCTTCATAACTCGATCAAAAATGATTATTATTAAATTCAAAAAGTGACAAAATCAAGATTGAAATACCTTCTTCAGCATCCTGAAGAGATTTTTGTCATTATTTTATTACAAAGCTGTTATTTTTAGTTATTAACAATTAGCGGTATAGTCCAACTGTATCGTCGCCCCCGTTAGCGGAACTATTTCGATTAGATTTTTTTGCACAAACTTACTCAAAAATAGGTCCTTATAACATATCTTATAACATAACTTATAACATATAAGTTAAAAAATTATTTTTGTGAATTTGTTAAAAAAATTGATAAACAATTTTTCGGCCAAGGTACCGCCTGGCACCCCGTGGATTTATTATAAGGACCTCTTTTTGAGTAAGTTTGTGCAAAACATCTAATCGAAATAGTTTCGCTAACGGGGGCGTTGATACAGCTCAGGGGCGGCCCGACGGGGTAGGCAAGGTAGGCGCCGCCTGCCCTCTTCAAATGTAGTACAATAGTATAAATTATTAATATAAATTACTTATTTCAAAATTGTAATTTATAAATTTTGACACAATATCTACAATAAAATAGCAAAAATTATCCAAATGATTTTTAAAAATATCCAAAAAATTTTCTCCGTAGTTATAATTATTGTACGCTCCTTGTAGTATCAGTAGTACTGTATAGATTCTATATTCTCCTTGGTCAGGCACTCGGGAACGTAGCCTGAAATAGAACGACGCCAACACCGAATTGACGTGCGATCTCTCTCTCTCTCTCTCTCTCTCTCTCTCTCTATCTCTCTGTTTACGCGAGCAGGCCTGCTGCAGGTCTGCAGCAGGCCTGCAACCGTATTCTACGATTTTGAACGGGCGGATAGGCACAGAGTCTTATAGCCGGACCTACAAAATTTTATCAGTTGCTTCTCTTGTGTCTTGTGAAACTGTTTTAAAATAATTATTTTTTGATTTTGGCTGTTATTAGTAGGTTAAGTATTGAATAAAACTAGGTAGGACAATTTAAATTTGTTTATGAAAACTGAATAATGTGTTATTAGATTATATAGATAATTAAAAATTTAAAGCGAGGTTAATTGTTAACTTATCAGTTTATTCGAATAGTAAATTATTATTTGATACATAAATAAAATAAGTAATATTTGACGTTGTTGAAACGTAGGTGTGTTAGTTTTATTGGTGGAAAAACTTTAGTCATCGAATATAAATATTTTAAACGATGTAATATGCAGTTTGATCGAGACGCCTTTTTCAAGGCGCCAAAATCAAGAAAGATTAGTAATTATTTCAATGGGCCGGCCTTTACAAAATTTAACAATTTTATCCACAGATAAGACAAAAGACAATCAACCATTTTCGAGATCGTTTAAAACAATATGGTATGAAAATCATAAATGGTTAAGCGGAAGTTATTTTAAAAATTCACTTTTCTGTTGGCCTTGTCTGTTGCTCTCAAATTTGAAGCAAAATGTTTGGGTGAGTCAGGCAGTGGCGACGCGTGACTTTTTCTAAAGTGTTACCAAAACCAGATATTAAATATGTACCAGATATATTATATATTATCTATACATATATAATGTATTTTATAAATATTTTTATATATACAGTGTTCCCATACATCAAAGTTTGTTCGACTAGACACCGTGAATTTTCAGCTTGCTATTAATCAACTTTTTTTGGTACGCGCGATCCAGGTCTATTATAAAAAAAGATGAAATAAAATTAAAAAATTAAAAATTTAAGAAATTATATAAAGTATCTACAAACTAAAAACATATTTGTTGTTTTTAGGTAAAATATGTATTATATCACCTTTATACTTTATTAAAAAATCCAAATTGTATAATTAGTATACTAATCAGTTATTTTTAACCTAAAATATTAAATAATTTTTATTTTATTGATTATACACTACAATGTACTGTATAATCAATATTATTATATGTCATATTATAATAATGTTGTTGTTAATTAATATATTTCGACAAGTAATTAAAATCGATTAATATGATTTATATAGGATAAAAAGGTATAGATATATTATCTGTATAATAAGCAAGTAGAGTTACAAGTTATAAACTAATAATTAATAATGCATATTATGCAATAATCGAATCCAAAGGGCCGGTACGGTTAACTAACCGGAGTTTAATCGAGAAAATACCGGCCCTAAGAATATCAGACTTTATAAAAGGAATTATAATTATTACCTATAATTATAATAATAATTAAAATTGCATTTATTAATTCTGATATTCTTACGGTCGGAATTTTCTGTCCCGATAGACACCGGCCCTACCTAGCGTCACCAAATTAAAATTTGGTAACACCAATACGCGGTTTCAGAGCCATCGTCCCCGCAAAATTTTCAGAGACGATCCAGTCAAAGATCCTACTATCGTTGCCACTCACCAGGGATGGGCGGTGTCGATAATGTCATGTCGACAATTCGATTGTCGACATGTCGACTATCATGTCGATGTCGAGTGATTTAAAGTTGTTGCCAATGTCGACAATGTCGAGTATGTCGACAATTAGCAAACGATCAGAATGACGTTCCGTGCGCACTAATTTGAAATTTTAGGTTAATCTGGCTGCGCTGACTTATTGAAAAAGTATGCATTAATGTTTCAACAAGTTGCAAAGAGACCAAATAATCTCAAACTTTTGAAACTTTTAACCTCACTATTAACTTGCGATTGTCAAATTCATAGGATATTCCATAATTGTTTGATTGCAGGTTTTTCAAGTGTAAATGAATTTTAAATAGATTCATATAGAGACAATTTATTATGTGCAAACCTCATGATAGAGTAATGCAATGTAATGAATCTAAAATATTACCATATAGATGCAAAACCAGAAAAAACCAGCAAAACAAATTTTCATAGATTTTTAATTTTCTATCGTTACTCGTAAACTCGTAACATTTACAGAAAGGTTTAAAAAAATTAAAAAGAAACGTAAACCTAAACGTCAGTAAACGAGGTAAGATTCAAAACCAAAATCAAACATATCTCAGTACATTGAAACCTTACCTTGTTTCCTAACATTTCGTTTACTTTTTTTTTAAATTTTACTAACTCTTTATTATAATAATTATAGTATAATAATTACTGAAACAGTGTTGAATCTCTTCGTGCTTTGGCAGAGACTGCATAATAAAAACATTACAACATTTTGCGGTTTTGCTAATTTTTAACCAAAGAAAACATTTAACCAATAATACATCAAATAGTTGTACTTTCCCCGTCCATATCTACAATTTCTTCCTCGTCCAGGTCATAACTATTTTTATCAGGATACTCTCCCTTTAATGATACATAAATATGTACCAATTTCTTGGAATTAGTGAACGTTAATCTATTTCTTATCAGACTGTGAATGTGTCCCCAATTTGAAAAGAGTCTCTCGATTTGAGCTGAGGAGGCTGGCATTTTTAGAAGTCTGAGAGCCATTTTAGCAAGAATTGGGCATTCCAGTTTGACCACTCGCCAAAATACTAGAGGCTTTTCAACTCCTTTTTCCCAAAGTGTTGAGAATATTCCTGAAATTGTAAACATAATATATTAAAAATCAAAAGAGCGATAATTTTGTCTGAAAGACTTACCCGATTTAGTGTTAAATTTGTCCCATTCTTCTATGCCCTGATTGCACAACTTTCTGAGTAAGAACTGAGTTATTATACCAGTGTGCTCTGACGTAAGCTTGGAATTTTCATATTTCGGATGCAGATAGTACGCAGTTAATGCGTACACGTTTAACGCCATTTGTTGTCTGTGTTTCAATTTTTCTTTAAGGTTATCTGGCAGATTCAAATTGAGCCACATATGAACGGCATCTGCTACAGATGTGTCAGATTTCTGACAAACATTGATCAGATTACAAATGGGTTCATAAATTTCTATGTTCTGTTGAATCTCATCCACAAATTCATCGTTGAAGATTAATTCCTTGACTTTCGGCTTAATCTTTTTTTTTCGTTACAGCGGCTACTTGTTTCATATATACCAGATTTTCTAGGAGACTTTCGAAAGAATCTCGGTAAGAGCACCATCTTGTTTCGGCCGGCAATTTGATTCTGCGCCCTCCCTTATCAACTATCATTTTTTCTAAATCTGGTTGCTTAAATTCTTTGAGGACAATGACTACATTGTCGACTAACTTTTTATCCAGCACGTCTTTGGCTAAAAGGTTGCCGGTGTGGCTACTGCACGTAGAGTGCCACATGTTGTGCTTGAGGAGGGATCCCATTTTAATCATTGCACTAGCATTATCCGAAACTATACCGTACGCATCTACATCGTATTTTTCTTTTGCAATTTTTTTAGATTCTGTTATTATTTCGGCAAGTTTTTCTCCAGTCTCAGACTCCGTGGTTAAATCCCAAGCATCAAGAAAGGCATTTTTTCCGTCTGCACTATGCAACATTGTCACAACCGTTTTAGAATTAGTAGATGAGTTTTTCCAACCGTCACACAAAATGACTGACTCGGTTTCCACTTTTTTACGTGAAATCTCAATACAGTCTTCATAGCACTTATTTAAAAGCGATGTACAAAGTTTTTTCCGGCCAGGAATTTTGTCTAAATAAGCAGGACGGATCGTTTTTATAAAATTTTTAAAGAGAGGTGATTCTACCCCAGTAAATGGTAAGTTACAGCCGAATATAAATTTGGCTAGTGCAGTGCTTATCTTCTCCTCTTCATACTCTTGTAATATGTCCATATAGTCGGTGATTTTCTTTGATTTTTTGGCTGGTCTAGCTTGAGATGTAGCGAATAAATTTCTTTTATTCGTGCTTGTGTAGCTTGTGCTGGAGGAAGTTGGAGTACTTAAGTTAGTCAAATTACTACTCTCAGTATCAGTAGTTGATAACATCATATTTTCAACAATACTATGAGTGCCTTGAATTGCTACACCATTGTTTTCTTCCAATTCCAATAAGGCGGCATCGGTATCTAATGAATTTTCTATAATTCCATCTAGCATGTTTTCAGGTGAAGTTCCAGTCACAATAGCTAGCGAACCATCTTCCATAACTTCGTAACTACCGTTCGTTGTATTCTAAAATTCAAAATAAAAAGAAACTCTAAGGTGACTAAATATGAAGGGCGGATCTACGGACACCCTGTATACAGAAGTTGGCATAGATACAGCGTTTTGTACTTAATTCAATAGGCCAATCCGTTTTTTGCCGTAAAATACTAAACTTGGTGTTTTTTAAATGGGACACCCTGTATATAGAGATGCAACAACGTGAAAACCTCAGAATACAAATTCTGGGGTGAAAACTGATGCAATTTATGTCCCCTTCCGAATTCGAATTAAATAGTAATCAAGAAATCTACAATAATATATAGTGCGTTATTTTCACTTCTTGCCGTTAGATGGCTATACGGTTTTTGACGCCATGTTTTCTCCAATATACTACTACCGAAATGGTGATCCATGCGTTGTTGAGTTATGCGGCTCCGAACACATTTTACGATTCATTTTTATATTATAGATAAATGTAATTTCAAAAAGTTCCCCCCAAAATTTTTTCTAGATCCGCCCCTGCTAAATATGTAGTAGAACATACGTCCTATATACTCACTTGTGGATTAACTGTAGGTGTAAAACCTGTGTCTGAGCCAGTATTTTCGTATATCGAAACATGCGACATTTCATTATTGGATTGATTACCATTGCCACGATCTAACTTGCAGACGTTTCTTAAAATGAAAGTACGGGACGGGGTTAGTTATCAGCCGATACAAATATCAATTTCAGAGAATAAATCTCTATAGCTATCCAGCTAAAATTAATTAAAATATTTCTTCTTACCTGTGACTTTGCAATCTTACTGCAGCTGTATTTTTTATCACATTTCCACATACACAACATTTAGCCGCGTGCTTTCCTTCTATCTTTAATACTTTGAATGATAATATATCATAGTTTTTATTCAGTTTTCTGCCACTCATTTTGATTCTGATCAGATCAGATCACATTCAAAGTTTACAACTGAATAATTTCATAACATAACCTCACTTTTTTCCATTATGGACACGTTGCTGACATTGTCGACATTGTCGACATTGTCGACATTGTTGACACGTTCTAGACATTGTCGACACGTCTGTGTCGACAATTAAAGTCGACGTGTCGATGCCCATCTCTGCCACTCACAGAAGTGGTAAACGGCGCGGCGCACGGTAAGGGCACAGTATAATAAATAGGGAACCGGAACCTCTTTATACTGTGGTTATAATAACGTGCAACCGATTTTACATAAACTCGCTGATATTTTCGTGCGTCTAGTTGGCTACTTTACTGAAGTAGGTAGATACTATTAACAAATATTTCTATTTTTAAAAAATATAAATGGAATTATTTCATAGTAGTCATAAAATATTTATTTGCAAATTTTAACTGTTACCTACCAATGGTAACAATGGTCACATGGACGCTTCGCCAGTGGAGTCAGGGATATTCAGATTTGAAAAATTTATCAGCTAGTGTAAAAAAACATGAATCTTCGAAAGAACATTTAAACAATTGCTTAGATTTAAAACGGTTAGAAAAAAATAAACAAACTACTGACAGTGCTTTCGCTGGACATATTTCTCTATCTAATAAGATATATAATGAAGAATTTGAAAAAGATTGAAGAAGTTGAAGAAATTGATGTTACAATTCTTTTAGCAAAACAAGAACTTACATTTCGCGGTCGTGATGAGAGCCATAATTCTTCAATCATGGGTAATTTTAAAGAAATTTTTAATTTAGTAGTTAAACGCGATCAGAAAATCCAGGATCATGTTAAAAAATAGAAGGGGTGTTCACGGGTTTGTCAAAAACAGTACAAAATGATTTAATATATTGTCTTGCCGATTACGTAAAAAATGAAATTTCAACAGAAATTAATGAAAGTCAATTTTTTTCTATACTAGCTGACGATACTACTGATATAACCGAAAAATCACAGTCTACTTTAACAATCCGTTTTGTTAACAAAGTTGGTCAGGTAACAGAAAGATTTTTAGGGTTTTTTGATGTTAGCGATAATAGATCTGTAGACGCTCTATATAGTTTAATTTCAAACGTGCTTGAGCCATATGTTTACAAAAATAAATTAATTGCTCAATTTTACGATGGTGCAAGTGTAATGGCTCTTTAAACGGATTACAATCAAAAATTAAAGTAGATGCTCCAAAAGCAATTTTTACACATTGTTGCGCTCATAGATTACATTTAGTATTGCAAGACGGCTCAAAATGTATTACAAACTGTAGGATATTTTTTGTCGCCTACCCGAAGTATATGTGTAGCCTACCCGCATACTGAGGTCACGAGCCGCCACTGATACAGCTGGACTATAGCGCTAATTGTGAATAATTAAAAGCAACAGCTTTGTGATAAAATAATGAAAAAAATCTCTTCAGAACCTTGAAGAAGGGATTTAAAACTATGATGTGGCCACTTTTTGAATTTCATAGTGATAATTTTTATTCGAGTTATTAAGCCTTAAAAATAGCCAGTTTCGCATTTTTTAAATTTTTAATCGCACATAACTCAACAACAGTCAATTCTAGAGAAAAATGAAAACGAGACCTTTTTTGCTCAGAATGACCCAAATTATCTAAAAAAAATTGTTGGAAGTGAAAAAATTATTTTTGTGTATTTGTTTAAAAAAATTGTTTAAACAATTTTTAGACCACGGCACCGGCCGGCACCCTGTGGATATATTATAAGGACCTCTTTTTGAGTAAGTTTGTGCAAAAAAAATCTAATCGAAATAGTTCCGCTAACGGGGGTGACGATACAGTTGGACTATAGCGCTAATTGTTAATAACTAAAAGTAACAGCTTTGTAATAAAATAATGCCAAAAATCTCTTCAAGACGTTGAAGAAGATATTTGAATCTTGATTTTGTCACTTTTTGAATTTCATAATAATAATTTTTAATCGAGTTATGAAGCCTTGAAAATGGCCATTTTCGCATTTTTCAAATTTTTAATCGCGTATAACTCGACAACAGTCAAGTTTAGAGAAAAATGACCAAAGACCTTTTTTACTCACAATGATCCAAATTATTTAAAAAAAATTGTGGGAAATGAAAAAATTATTTTTGTGAATTTGTTTAAAAAAAATTTTTTTAAAAATTTTTTGACCACGGCACCGCCCGACACCCTGTGGATTTGTTATAAAGACCTCTTTTTGAGTAAGTTTGTGCAAAAAAATCGAATCGAAATAGTTCCGCTAACGGGGGCGACGATACAGTTGGACTATACCGCTAATTGTTAATAAGAATCTTGATTTTTTCACTTTTTGAATTTCATAATAATAATTTTTAATCGAGTTATGAAGCCTTGAAAATGGCCATTTTCGCATTTTTCAAATTTTTAATCGCGTATAACTCGACAACAGTCAATTTTAGAGAAAAATGACTAAAGACCTTTTTTACCCACAATGATCCAAATTATCTAAAAAAAATTGTGGGAAATGAAAAAATTATTTTTGTGAATTTGTTTAAAAAAAATTGTTTAAAAAATTTTTCGACAACGGCACCGCCCGGCACCCTGTAGATATGTTATAAAGACCTCTTTTTGAGTAAGTTTGTGCAAAAAAATCGAATCGAAATAGTTCCGCTAACGGGGGCGACGATCCAGTTGGACTATACCGCTAATTGTTAATAACTAAAAATAACAGCTTTGTAATAAAGTAGCGACAAAAATCTCTGCGGGACGTTGAAGAACGTATGTGAATCTTGATTTTTCCGCTTTTTGAATTTCATAATAATCATTTTTAATCGAGTTATGAAGCCTTGAAAATGGCCATTTTCGCATTTTTCAAATTTTTAATCGCGTATAACTCGACAAAAGTAAATTTTAGAGAAAAATGACAGGAGAACTTTTTTGCTCAAAATGACCCAGATTATATAAAAAATATTGTTGGAAATAAAAAAATTATTTTTGTGAATTTGTTTAAAAAAAATTGTTTAAAAAATTTTTCGACCACGGCACCGCCCGGCACCCTGTGGATATGTTATAAGGACCTCTTTTTGAGTAAGTTTGTGCAAAAAAATCGAATCGGAATAATTGCGCTAGCCGGGGCGACGATACTGCCCGGTCTAAAACTATATATTATGTAGGTACATATTTTTCTTTTAAATGGTATGTTTATACAGTAAAGAGCTAGCTAATAACCGGCAAAATAACGCAAACGATGGAAAACATAACGCTTACTGAGTTCTAAAGTGGCACAATTACAAAAATGAACTTATGAGATAATTGATCATGAAGTTTCATGACATCATAAAATACCATTCAAAATTACAATTTATGGATAAGAGGTCGACAGAAGAAACCAAATACTTGAGAATAAAGGGTTAGATATTACATTTTTCCCCTGTATGAGTTTCAAGAACTCTGATATAGGTAAATATTCCAGTATTGAATTCAAGTTTTATATGTATAGTGTTTTTGGCAAAGGTGGTCGTAAGTAGTGGCATAAAGAGTTCATAAAATAAACATTTTTCTTTTTTAATTTTTTAATCATGTTTTTATTCATATTAAGATATACTATATGAACACAACAATATTTTTCTTACTAATAACTAAAAAAGAATCTTAAAATGAATATCAGTATAGAAAAACCTTGTTTATCGAAACAAAAATAAAAACGTGGAATGTAAGTTGATCTAGAATTCACTGTCACTTGATCGAATAAGGTATATTAAATCTTCATATTTTTTTCTGGCAATTGGAATTTTATTATTCTCATAGACCCTAGTAATTTCAATGTCTTTAAAAGGGAATATTTTGTTAGGATTTCTGGTCAGTATTTCTTTGAATAAGTTGACCATTTTAAAATAAGATCCTTTAAAGGAAGTTTTATACAGGAAAATGGTAGTATGTATTATACTTTTCGACTTTCAGTATTAAAACATCACTTAACTTAAAGACTTCTAGCTAAAGACCTAAAGTAATATATAAAGTCGAAGTGAAAAAAACTTAGCACACTCTTATTTTTGCACCTTTTTTAACAAAAAAAAAAGGATTGTTATTGGTTCTTCCACCACTCTTTGCTATATTAACCTGTTCTATCAATGCCATTATGTAGTTTAGCTGCTTGGAAATGTCTGCCAAATCCCCGTATAACTTAAAAACGCTAGTCTCTCTTGTGTGAATTTCCGGTACATGTTTGCCTGCATTTTGTGATGGTACATGGATCTTTAACTTAGGCGCTCAGAACAACAGTGGCCTAAGGCACAAATTAAGCATTTTTAGATTAATATATCAATAAAAGGAGCAACATTAAATCTTTGGATCAACAAGGGTCTACACAACATATCTCTATATTTGGCTAAATGGCGCTACATAATTTGTAGCGCCATCCCATAAACATAATGTAAATATGAATGCAAATATTGCATTTATCTAAAAATTTCGTTTTTGGGGTTAGGCCACTATTGCTATGAGCGCCTCAACTGATCTGGCTGGAACGTATATCTTCCTGTTGTACATTTGATAAGATTGTCCAGAGTTTTGGAGGCGTTTAATTCGGTTTTTTATCCACTGAGAAGGTTGGGCTTTTCTTTTTCTCGTATTGTTCTTACAGTCTTCTTCTTCTTACATTCTAAGTGAAATATAAGAAAACGTAAACCTATACTGACACAACTTTGTTCTATCATGGCGCAAAGTGAAGTATTTGAAGTAAAGTAAATTCTATACCGACACAACCTTATATTTTGGTGACACAAATAATATGTTTTTGTCAAAAAATGTATTCCATACTGGCCCAATTTTTAATGTGCCGGTATAGACTAGAAAATAAGATATTTTTATTAAAGGTTATAAAAATTCTCAAGTGGGATAACTTTAGTTTTATTAAAATGTGCCGGTATTTCACGTACAAGTAACACAAACACACCGAAAGTCAACGGCATAATAAATATGAGCCGGTATAGTGCTGCCGCTCGAGAGAAATGGAAGGAAATATGCATGTGGCACAACGCTATTTAGGAGATTTTATGCAAACTACCTTTATTCCGGTTTCGTTCAATTATAAAGTGAAATTTCGTGGTTTTTAAGAACTGGTTATTACAGAACAGCATTTTCTGAAAATGTGCCACTATAGAACTCAGTGAGCGAATAATACATTGTGAAGTAAAAAGAGATGGAACTATACTAAAATCACAACAAAGATGCACTAGAAATAAAAAAAAAACAAGACACACATTGAATGTTACGCGAAGCACCCTTAAATAAAAATTTACAATGTATATCCATTGTAAATCTCAAATCATGATTTACAAAGTTTATACATTGTAAATCATGATCCGGGATTGCCCCTCGTAACATTTATGGGGATGGGTGCGTAATTTCGGCTCCAATGCTGTTTAAATAAGATTAATTTTTTTTGAATCCTTAGAAAACTAATAAGTATTTTTGAAAAATTTAAACGCAGAATGAAAGATTACGTTATTAGCGAGGGCCGAAAGTCCCTGGGAACTTCCATAATGTTTATTTTAATAAGTTACAGGGGTGAAAAACTAGGAGAAAATGTAGTGTGATTTTTTATTTTAAATATCTCGTTCAAAAGAAACTTTTTGTTTATTCTAAGGGATTTTCGGCCCTCAATAATAATTTGGTCTTTCATTCTGCCTTTAAATTTTTAAAAAATATTTATTAATTTTTTCAGGATTCGAAACAAATGGACACCATGTCCGTGGTGATATTTTCCAAATCGAACATCCGCTATCTTTGTCATACAATGCACTGAGTCGAATAGAATATGGTGACAAGACAGTGACAGTTTTAAATATTTGTCATGGCATCGGGAGTATTTTGAATTGTTGATTAAAATAATATTACTGGTGTATTTGGTAAATAATTGATTAAGGCCGTGAACTTAATACAAAGTTATTTATTGTTTATTATTTATGGAAGATCAAAGAGCGGAATACAGCAGGATACAGTTGAGTCCGCGAGTCTTTACCCGTGCGTCATCATTTAAAGCATACGAAATAAGTCGGAAATCTATTTCACGCAACAACAACTGACAGAAAGTGGCTACTGTTCCGATTACGGGTTTCATTATAAAATTTGACGTTATCAAATATATAGAATGTCAAATGTAAGTTTTGCTTCAAAATTTTTGTGCAGAATTACAGCTACATTTGAAGTAGCTTAATAAATTCTTTTATTATTATTGATTATTAAATAAATAAACAATTTATAAAAAAATCTAATAACATATTTTATTTTTGTTATTTTATTCACTTTGACGGAAATCTAAACACAGTCATTTCTTTACTGTGTGAATGACGTTAGCTTTGTATGTTTTAAATATTAATTGCCAAAATAGAATTATTTACCTTAAAATTTCAAAGCCCAATATAAAATTAGTTGTGAAAACAACTGTTTGTGTAATTTAAAGAAACTTCAAAACGCAAAAATTCGACAAAAACCGCAAAAAGTTCAACTGACTGACAGCCACAAAATTAAACAAAGCAGAAACGTCAAACAAATTGTGCTTAAAATATGAAAACATACCGAATCGTCTTTTTTTGTACCTATCTCTTTTCAATGCACTGAGTCTAGATGGTTCATAAAAATAACATGTGTTGTTACTTAATAACAAACGGCAGCTGGTTTGTCATGAGTTTCATGCGTGGAAGAGAATGATGCTAGATAAAAAGTATGTGTTTTATCTCGCCAGGTATTAATGACGCACGGGTAAAGACTCGCGGACTCAACTGTATATGCTGTGATCCAAGTAGTTTGTTGTTAAAGATGTTCAAAATTGTAAGCGTTTCGTAGTAATATTATATTATTAAAAAATCACTTTATCACTTTTTTGTTAGTTTTAGTATTAGTTTTTGTTGTACAGTTTATAAATTATTACAATCACTGAATACATAGTTAGTGAAAAAATTATCAGTACTAATTGCACAAGAGTTCCAAAATTATCGAATTTTTCCCGAGTGGCACTTTGACAGTTTTAATTTCACGACCCGAAGGGTAGTGAAATTATGTAAAAGTGTCACGGGATGATTATGATTATTTCATGAATAAAACTGTTCAAAACCAAAATTTTATTGTAATTTATTTATGTAAGTACAAATGAGTACAATTAAACACACAGTTGTTATAAATATTTGGTGAAATATATACGGTTGAAAGTATTCACTTTTATAATTTTTAAAATATTAATTGTGATTAATGTCACTGAATATATTCTTTGATAGCAACGAAGGGCATCTGACGTAATACACTTAACGACGGGATATTATCAAAAATTATCAGTTTAATTTTTATTTCTGTAGCTTTCTATTGGTCAGAATCTTCTATGAATGAAATAATCATATTAATTAACTGAAATAATGATGCAATTTTACAAGTAACAGTTATCCAAGAACATTGAAAAGCCATCTCTAAAGTTAATGATGACATTTGTCAAGTAATGTTTAGATATCCATACCAGTGAGAATTTTACTATACGTAATTTGCCGTGTAGAGACATAAAAAGTAGGGATACCCGTAAAATATTTGCGCCCATGCCCTTAACGTGTCTTGGTTTGTTTATTTCTATGGTCTGTTTTTAAACCAGGAGTAATTCAAAATTTACCGCGCCGTAATGCTTGTTTATATTTGATAAAACTTCAGGCAAGTTTACTTCACTGTTATGATTTCTGACACTAATGACATATCGACAATTGTGTTTTTGACTAATAACATAACGATATTTTTGTGTTTTCTGTGTTATATTTTTTGATTTTTAGATTTTTAGTCTACTTGTATACAAAACGCAGTTGTTTTTAGAACCCTTTGGCGAGTATAATATAAAATATAACCAGTATATTATAACGAGTATATTATGATCAACCAAAATAGAAGATGTATTTGGTGATTTTTCTAGTGACTTTCTTGGGTGTGAATCTGTCTTTTTATTTTACTCCTCCTGTTTTAAAAACAAACCATAGTGCATCTGTGATTTTAGTGTAGTGGAGGTGGAAATTATCGATATAAACGTATAAATTAACATTACATTACACAGTTTCCCACCTTTAGACCTATCGGAGGAGTATAACAACGGTCACTGTGACAGGAGAATTTTGTAAAATAATCCTGTTAGAGATGTCTAAAGGTGGGAAATTATGTAATGTAATGTTAATTTATACGTTTACGTCGATACTTTCTCCTCTACTAGTCTCATCTCTTTTTAATTCACAATTAATTATGTTTTCCACCTTTTGCGTTATTTGACCGGTTATTAGCGCGCTCATCACTGTATATTACCTAAAAAATACTTACTTTCGTTTTGATTCCCACTCCGGAAATATTTATCAAAAAAAGTCCAACGAAATCACTGGAAAACAATATACAGAGTGGGCCAAAGAAAAGAGTCCACCTCGATATTTGGCAGTATTTATTAGATTTTAAGGAAATGACGAATCAGGTCAATTTTTGATCTAAGGGAGACACATTTTTACGTTACATACATCTGTCATTTGTCAACCCCCTCCCTTCCACATCACCGTTCCACGTTATTTTTAAATAGGGAATAGGGGTTTTATGCTATCTCATTTGAAGAGTTATTCAATTCTCTATTCAGTAATATAAACATTAACATAATTGTTTATACAGGGTGTCCAAGATTTTTTTATTAAATTAATTGACACCAAAAGAAGAATGTATGTAATTTATTTAATTCAAAATACATTCTACTGCTGTCACAAAACAGAAAAAAATGTTTTTTAATAAATAAACATAGCCTTTTGCTTAATTTCAATGTTCAAGCTGTCACCCATCTGCCTCTTGTTAGGTTGAATATTTAATTTAAGCAACAAACAATGTTTATTTATCAAGTAAACATTTTTTCTGTTTTCTGTCAGCAGTAGAATGCATTTTGAGTTAAATAAATTACATTCATTTTTCTTTTTTTGTCAATTAATTTAATTTAAAATAATTTTTCTTGGACACCCTGTTTAAATAATTGTTATAGTATTAAAATGTTAATATTACTGAATAGAGAATTGAATAACCTTTTAAATGAGCTAGCACACGATCCCTATTCCCTATTTAAAAATAAAGGGTGGGGATGTGGAAGGGAGGGGGTTCACAAATGACAGATTTATGTACCGTAGAAGTGTGTCCTCCTTAGATCAAAAATCGACTTGTTTCGCCATTTTCTTAAAATCCAATAAATGCTGCCAAATATCGAGGTGGACTCTTTTCTTTGCACAAATCTGCACAAATTTACGGAACAATTGATAGACTATCAAAGAAGAATATTAACACCTTACTAGGACAGTAGTAGGACACTACACCTATACGGAGTCCCAAGAATTCATACAGAAAATGTACGCTTGCGACCAATTTGTAGTAGGATGGGTTCACCTTGCAGTAAACTGTCTAAGTTCCTCCTGGACATAATTCAACTTCTAGTACACAACACAGCGGCATACATTAAAAACTCAACAATTCCTGCAAAACCTAGCAGAAATACATTATACTCAGTTTTCAACAACAACAACATTTAAAACAACCAGCATTCTCAGATCTATCCTGTCCAAAACCAAACCCAACATACTAGAGTGGTCAAGAAATGCATCTACAAGACAAATATGCAACACCAAACATACTAGAGTGGACAACAACCAAAACCAAACCCAACACACTAGAGTGGTCAAGAACTGCATCTACAAGATATCATGTGAATGCAACAAATTCTTGTGGGAGAAACTTCAAGGCCATCAAGCTTTAGGACACGAACATAAAACATACATTAAAAATAGAGATTTCGACAACTCACAAATATGCAAACATGCCTGGGACAATGAACATAAACAACATTGGAAAGGTGCATCAATAGTTATAAAGGAAACAGATTCGAAAAAGAGAAAAATCGAAGAAGCGGCCCTCTTCCTACTAAATGAAGAAAAATGTATAGCAAATCCATCAGCAGAATTCAGCAGATTTTGTTTGTCAATACTTAACCCTTTGCGATCAAGCGGCATGCCAACGACTTGACATGTCGTTGGCATATTATAAGTACATGCATAGGTAGGTACTACATGCTCACTGAACTTCTTACAAAATTAAGTAAAATAGCTGTATCTTTTTTTCTGCACATGCAACAGAAGACACATAGCGACATATAATATCAGATCCATGGCTCAAGATGAAAAGCTGTACGAACTCGAAGAGGAATTAACTAAAATCAAATGGGACATTGTAGGATTGTCAGAGGTCAAAAGAAGAGGAGAAATGTGTATAGAACTAGAATCAGGAAATCGCCTCTATTACAAAGGAAAGGAGGACGAAACATATGGAGGAATAGGATTTTTGATCAAAGAGAAAATTAAACAAAACGTAATCGAGTATAAGAGCATATCAGATAGAGTAGGATATATCATACTAGAAATTAACAGGAAGACAAGAATGAAACTAATACAAGTATATGCTCCAACTAGTGTTGCCCAAATGCAAGACCAAGACGAGACTTAGACAGTCTTGGTCTTGGTCTTGCGCCAGTACACCTGGTCTTGGTCTTGGTCTTGGTATTGCGCTCCCAGTCTTGGTCTTGGTCTTGGTCTTGCAGCAAGAGTCTTGCAAGTCTCGCAGTTGCCCATTAGCCTATTGCATATCTTAGAACAACGTAACAGAGAGGTACATTTTAAGCTTGAATATCATAGCCATAGTAAAGACTAGCCAAATAAACCCTACGTTAGGCGCGTCGTTATTGCTGACAAGCTTAGGCGCGTGGTCTACGATTGTAGACCAATAGTTTTTTGTCGTATAATACCGGATTTTGACAAAATTAACAAATTAGTGGTTATAACATGTTTATTTATGTTCGCACTTTTATAATAGATATGTTTTGTTTCTTGGCTTTTCTAATTTTGACAGTGGTAAAAGTAAAAACGAGGTCATGATTTTTTGGGTCTTTATTCGCAAGTAAATGAAAATGGTCACAAAAATAAGCTCAATTTAGTAAAAAACACAATTTTTTTTTATTTTCGAACTTATAGAATGACCAATAGGGATAAATAATAAAGAATAAAACTAAACAGTAAAACAATAACAACACTATTAAATGGTCAAATTGGCACAATTTTAGTCCGTCAAACATTCAGTGCAAATATTCCCAAAATTATCCTTGAATGCAAATGTGTCACATCTTTGGCATGCCCTTCTTGTTGACATATTGCAAATTCATGCACAAACACAACATCGTCCCACGTAATTTGTTGGAATATTAGGGGAAGGGGGTACGACTTCTTGAACTCCGAGCAGTACCCGAGCTCGTCGTCTAAGTTCTCTTAGCAGAGAAGGCATAGTTGATACATATTCAATTTGCTGTTTGATTAGTTCCCATGCTAAGTTTTCAATGAAGTCGCTTCTGGAAACATTTTCATTTATGTTATTAGCTTTATATACACAGCAGGCTACATATTAGCTTTATATATACAACTAAAAACTGCAACGCGCTTAGTCGTGTGGTCTACAGTTGTAGACCAGTGCTTTTTGAATAATGGTCAAAAAATAATGCAAACAGATCGGCGGCGTTTAGCAAACTGAAGAGTAAGTTGGAAGTATTAGTGACAGCTACTAAGCGGGATGGGGGCGTATGTGCAGTTTTATGCAATTGGCGACCACTTAAACGAGAGTGGTCTACGATTGTAGACCACGCGCCTAACGGAGGGTTAATAAATATCTAAACAACTGACACCGGGTGGGGTTTGAACCCACGATCTAAAGTGATCGCTGTTATGTTCTAACTAACTAAAGTTAAAACTACCTCTTAAAACCCACAAAATTTCATTTGCGTATCTCAGCCGATTTTAGAGCAATAAATAAATCGTCAGTTTGTAAGAAAAATTTCAACCCCTCCCTATTTGGTAAACAAAGCATTTATAAAGTAAACGTTTATGAAGTAAACTGTCATTAGTTTTTCGTGCAGAATTACCCATTAAAGTTTGCCATACTTATTTAAAAACATTCTGTATTGATGAAAAACATGGATAGTTAAAAAAGTACCTAACTTTTTTATTATCCAATACAATTGAATGAATAAAAAACATAATGTTAAGAAAATATGAGGCTTTAGTTGGGCTTTAATTTCAGTATGCTATTATTGCATGCTAGAATAATAAGTTAGCATAATGCTAGAATATTCCACAGAGTGAGAAAAAACACAGTTTGATTGGTACACCCGGTATACACTGACAAAATTGACCTGTCTAGCAAAAATATCTATTATTACTGCGATCTTTATAAAGAATAGAATAAGACCAAATATTAAAAAAAATCACTTAAATTTAAATAACAACAGGTTTAGGAAATTTGAGACACTATAAATGACCCATTTTAAAAGGTGGTGCCATGGACGTATAAATAAAGATGGGTAGTGCGTTAATTTCTTGGAGAAGTGTCGTATATCGTTAAAATAATATTTCGGTATTATGTCTACACGATATCCGGCATATTATACATGGCCTTGGCGCTGATTGTCGAAACAAAACTTCCATTTAAAAAATTGAACAAAATATTCTACAATTTCCCTAATAAAACGCTTTGAAACAGTGTATTGTTTGGATGTCGACCTTTTCGTGTAATGGATATCTCTAATATTGTATCATTTGCCGCCGTATTCCATAACAACAAAGAAGCTTTGTTTTTGTTTTCAAGTTAGGTACTTTTCATGGTTCATTTACCGTTGGCGGTGACACACTGTAAAATGGCCAAATTGCAATTTTTGTTATCGCTTAATCCTTGAGAATTTGGAACAGTGTGTATATGTATTGTTTTGGGACCCATATTAAGCTGCACCCCCCACCATCGCGAATAAAGTTCGGACTAGGCAAAACATTTAGTGCTATTTATGTGCTAATTAGTTGCTCTATTCCGAATTTTGTTGCTTAAACCGTTTACCAGGAAATCGCGTTGAAAGTGGGGGGTGCAGGTTAATGTAAAGCTGCACCCACCCACACCGAAAAAAGCTCAAACTTCTTGATTTTTTTGGTGATAAATTTAGTGCTCAAACAGTTGACCAGGAAATCGCGTTCAAATTGGGGGGGTCCAACTTAATGGCAAATTGCACCCACCCACACCGAAAAAAGTCCAAACTTATTGATTTTTTTTTTTAGATAAATTTAGTACTATTTATGTGCTAATTAGTTGCTCTAATCCGAATTTTGTTGCTCAAACCGTTGACCAGGAAATCGCGTTGAAATTGGGGGTGCAGTTTAATGGCAATCCTGACCCACCCACACCGAAACAAACTCAAACTTCTTGATTTTTTTGGTGAAAAATTTAGTGCTATTTATGTGCTAATTAGTTGCTCTATTCCGAATTTTGTTGCTCAAACCGTTTACCAGGAAATCGCGTTGAAATTGGGGGGGTTCAGGTTAATGTAAAGCTGCACCCACCCACACGGAAAAAAGCTCAAACTTCTTGATTTTTTTGGTGATAAATTTAGTGCTATTTATGTGCTAATTAGTTGCTCTATTCCGAATTTTGTTGCTCAAACCGTTTACCAGGAAATCGCGTTGAAAGTGGGGGGGTGCAGGTTAATGGCAAGCTGCACCCACCCACACCGAAAAAAGCTCAAACTTTTTGATTTTTTTGGTGATAAATTTAGTGCTATTTATGTGCTAATTAGTTGCTCTATTCCGAATTTTGTTGCTCAAACCGTTTACCAGGAAATCGCGTTGAAAGTGGGGGGGTGCAGGTTAATGGCAAGCTGCACCCACCCACACCGAAAAAAGCTCAAACTTCTTGATTTTTTTTGGTGATAAATTTAGTGCTATTTATGTGCTAATTAGTTGCTCTATTCCGAATTTTGTTGCTCAAACCGTTTAACAGGAAATCGCGTTCAAATTGGGGGGGTCAAGCTTAATGGCAAACTGCACCCACCCACACCGAAAAAACTTCAAACTTATTGATTTTTTTTGGTGATAAATTTAGTGCCATTTATGTGCTAATTAGTTGCTCTAATCTGAATTTTGTTGCTCAAACCGTTGACCAAGAAATCGCGTTGAATGTGGGGGGTTCAAGTTAATGGCAAGTTGCACCCACCCACACCGAAAAAAGCTCAAACTTCTTGATTTTTTTGGTGAAAAATTTAGTACTATTTATGTGCTAATTAGTTGCTCTATTCCGAATTTTGTTGCTCAAACAGTTGACCAGGAAATCGCGTTCAAAATGGGGGGTCCAGCTTAATAGCAAGCTGCACCCGCTCACACCGAAAAAAGTTCAAACTTATTGATTTTTTTTTGTGATAAATTTAGTGCTATTTATGTGCTAATTAGTTGCTACAATCCGAATTTTGTTGCTCAAACGGTTGACCAAGAAATCGCGTTGAAATTGGGGCGGTGCAAGTTAAGCTCTAATTCGAATTTTGTTGCTCAAACCGTTGACCAAGAAATCGCGTTGAAAGTGGGGGGTGCAAGTTAATGGCAAGCAGCACCCACTCACACCGAAAAAAGCTCAAACCTCTTGATTTTTTTGGTGGTAAATTTAGTGCTATTTATGTGCTAATTAGATGCTCTATTCCGAAATTTGTTGCTCAAAACGTTTACCAGGAAATCGCGTTAAAATTGGGTGGGTCAAGCTTAATGGCAAACTGCAGCCATCCACACCGAAAAAAGTTCAAACTTATTGATTTTTTTTGGTGATAAATTTAGTGCCATTTATGTGCTAATTAGTTGCTCTATTCCGAATTTTGTTGCTCAAAACGTTTACCAGGAAATCGCGTTAAAATTGGGTGGGTCAAGCTTAATGGCAAACTGCAGCCATCCACACCGAAAAAAGTTCAAACTTATTGATTTTTTTTGGTGATAAATTTAGTGCTATTTATGTGCTAATTAGTTACTCTAATCCGAATTTTGTTGCTTAAACCGTTGACCAAGAAATCGCGTTGAAAGTGGGGGGGGTGCAAGTTAATGGCAAGTTGCACCCACCCACACCGAAAAAAGCTCAAACTTCTTGATTTTTTTGGTGAAAAATTTAGTGCTATTTATGTGCTAATTAGTTGCTCTATTCCGAATTTTGTTGCTCAAACCGTTGACCAGGAAATCTCGGTCAAAATGGGGGCGTCCAGCTTAATGGCAAGCTGCACCCACCCACACCGAAAAAAGTTCAATCTTATTGATTTTTTTGTGGTGATAAATTTAGTGCTGTTTATGTGCTAATTATTTGCTCTAATCCGAATTTTGTTGCTCAAACCGTTGACCAAGAAATCGCGTTGAAAGTGGGGGGGGTGCAGGTTAATGGCAAGCTGCACCCACCCAAACCGAAAAAAGCTCAAACTGCTTGATTTTTTTGGTGAAGAATTTAGTGCCATTTATGTGCTAATTAGTTGCTCTATTCTGAATTTTGTTGCTCAAACCGTTGACTAGGAAATCGCGTTGAAAGTGGGGGGTGCAGGTTAATGGCAAGCCTGCATCCACCCACCCCGAAACAAGCTCAAACTTCTTGATTTTTTTTTGTGAAAAATTTAGTGCTATTTATGTGCTAATTAATTGCTCTATTCCGAATTTTGTTGCTCAAACAGTTGACCAGGAAATCGCGTTCAAATTGGGGGGGTCCAACTTAATGGCAAATTGCACCCACCCACACCGAAAAAAGTCCAAACTTATTGATTTTTTTTTTTAGATAAATTTAGTACTATTTATGTGCTAATTAGTTGCTCTAATCCGAATTTTGTTGCTCAAACCGTTGACCAGGAAATCGCGTTGAAATTGGGGGGTGCAGTTTAATGGCAATCCTGACCCACCCACACCGAAACAAACTCAAACTTCTTGATTTTTTTGGTGAAAAATTTAGTGCTATTTATGTGCTAATTAATTGCTCTATTCCGAATTTTGTTGCTCAAACCGTTGACTAGGAAATCGCGTCGAAAATGGGGGGGGGGGGTGCAAGTTAATGGCAAGCCTGCATCCACCCACACCTAAACAAGCTCAAACTTCTTGATTTTTTTGGTGAAAAATTTAGTGCTATTTATGTGCTAATTAGTTGCTCTAATCTAAATTTTGTTGCTCAAACCGTTGACCAGGAAATCGCGTTTAAAGTGGGGCGGTGCCAGCTTCTCATTAGACGCACAACGAAACACTTGTATGTTCACTAAAACAATGAGAAATAAAATCAGATAGAAGTATAATTTGATGGTACGTGTTCCCTAAATTATTTTAGTACCAAATAATATGTACGAGTAACTTATTTATTTAACACAGAACAGAGATACATATGTATAGCGCGGAGCCAGGTCGGGTGGGATTAACTAATGCATTTGCAAGTTCTACGGTTAGCAACAAAATCGGATACCGATATATTTCGATAGTACGTATCATTATCATCATCATACAGCCCTTTTCGTTCACCGCTGAACATAGGCCTCCCTCATTTTTGTCCATTGTGCTCTATTTTGAGCACTTTGCATCCAATTTCTTGACATTTTCTTGAGTTCATCAGTCCAACGAGTAGATGGTCTTCCTCTACTTCTTTTGTCTAATCTCGGCCTGCACTCTTCGTCCACTCCCCATCACTGATTCGGGCGACGTGTCCGGCCAAGTTCCATTTCAGGGTGGCAATTCGGGAAATTACATCGGTAACTCTTGTTCTTCGCCTTAAGTCTTCATTTCTAACTCGGTCACGAAGCGACATACTCAGCATTGACCTTTCCATTTTCCTCTGGGCTATTTGCAGCATTTTAGAAGCTGTGGCTGTCAATGTCAAAGTTTCGGCACCATAAGTCATCATATGCAACACAAATTGGTCAAATGTTTTACGTTTTAGAGAAATTGGTATGTCGCTTTTAAATAGGTTTTTGAGTTTTCCATAGGCTACCTATGGTAGGTTTATTCTTCTTCGTAGTTTGCATATTTGTTTGTCTCTTGTGATCTTTATTTCGAGTCCAAGGTATATGTATTTTTCCACTAGCTCTACTTCGTTTTCTCCAGTATTGATATTTCCGCTAGGTACTAGGTTTGTCATGAATTTTGTTTTGGAGATGTTTATTTTGAGACACCTACACTGGCGTACACTAACTAAAGTTCATGTAGCATGGTATATATCTTCTTGAGGTTGTCAGAGAACAAAACTATGTCGTCTGCGAATTTCAAATTTGTTAATCTTCTACCGTCAATATTCAGGCCTCGCTCTTCCCAGTTAAATTATTTACAAGCATATTCTAGTACCGCGGTAAAGAGTTTAGGCGATAAGTTATCGTCCTGTCGGACTCCTCTGCCGATTGGGATATGGTCCGTGTTTTTATGTAGTTTCACCGACATAGTTGCGTTCTTTTATGTATTGTAAATTAACCTTGTGTATCGGTGGTCAATGCGGCATGCTTGTAGTACTTCCAGAATTTTGTCACATTCTACCGTGTCAAAGGCTTTATGGAAATCTACAAAAGCCAAAACGAGTGGTCGATTGTATTCGATAGTCTTTTCTATTACCGTTTTAATGCTCTGTGGGTGATCATTTGTTCCAAATTGGCTGGTAGAAATCAAGTTTTTATTCTTGTAAGTTACTATTCTTGTAAGGAGTTTGTATAAGTGACTAAGAAGACTTATAGGTCTGTAATTTTCTAATTCATGGGGATCTCCTTTTTTGTACAATAGAATTACTTGAGCATTATGCCCTTTGTCGGGTATATTGCTATCTAAAAGGCACTTATTAAAAAGGTCTTTTATTTTCTTAAGAAGACAAGTGCCTCCGATGTTTATTGCATCAGTAATTACACAATCTTCGCCTGGAGATTTTTTATTCTTATCTTTTCTTAGGGCTAGTTTACAATCTAGAAATATATGTTCCAGGGCAAAAAAGGTGGTCTTTTGTATTTGTTTAAAAAAATTGTTTAAACAATTTCTGCCCAAAAATTCCGCCATATATCCTTCTTCTTCTTCTTAAAGTGCCTATCCGTTTCGGATGTTGGCGATCATCATGGCTATCTTGACTTTGTTTACCGCAACGCGGAACAGTTCAGTGGTAGTGGTGTTATACCATTTTCGTAAATTTTGAAGCCAGGAAATGCGTCTTCTTCCCGGCCCTCTTTTACCATTTACCTTCCCTTGGAAAATCAGTTGGAGAAGGCCGTAACGTTCTTGATTTCTCATTACATGTCCTAGATATTCTATTTTTTTTTGTTTTGATGGTTATGAGAATTTCACAGTCTTTCCCCATTCTACGCCTCACTTTTACATTATTAATTCGTTCAACCCAGGATATACGTAAGATGCGCCTATAACACCACATTTCGAAAGCTTCGATCCGATTCATAGATGCAACAGTTAGTGTCCACCTTCCATTCCGTAGAGCAGAACTGTGAATATGTGGCTTTTCAACAGACGGTATTTTGTTTTTTAATGATATGTCTCGACTGTTGAAAATTGGTCTCATTCTAACGTATGCTGCTTTCGCTTTTATTATTCGCTGTTTAATTTCTGTCGAGTGGTCCCATTGGCTATTTAAATTCGTACCCAGATATGTATATTGCTCAACTCTTTCGATATTCTGTTGGTTGACTGTAAGTTGAGCGTTTAATATTGGTTTTTTACTAATTGTCATAAATTTGGTCTTCTTCTGTTGCTGACTTTTGTTATACGATTTGTTAATATCTGTAAATCATTCAGATTATCGTCGAAAACTATGGTGTCATCTGCATATCTAATGTTATTCAACCATTCACCATTTTTTAATACTCCCTTCGCACAACCGTCTAAAGCTTCTTTAAATATCCATTCAGAGTAAATATTGAATAGTAGTGGAGATAAAATACAGCCCTGCCGTACTCCTCGTTCTATTGCAATTTTATCAGTTAACTGGTCTTCTATTTTGATTTCTGCCGTTTGATTGTAATATTTGTTTCTGATAATCGGTACCCTTCAGATTTGTTTAAAGGGGACATTTTTTAATAGGAATCCACAAAGAAACCGAATCAGAAATGTTTTCAGACTCACCATATGGACTATATGGAGCGGTCTCACCATATGGACTATATACATACTTCCACATTTTGTAATAAACATACAAACTTTCACCAAGTAACCATCATGTTGATGTAAGATACGAATACGAGTGTGAATTAAAAATTTCTAAAAAAAATACAAAATCTTTGTGGCTTGTGAATGTTTTAAAAATAAAACAATTGAATATTAGTCTTAAAGGTGGTGTTGAAGCGGCTGAAGTTTCATTCTTCGGTGAGGTATCTTACAGTCCGACCAGATTCACTTTGTATTTGAGATTTGGATGCGCATTGTTGTTGACTTTCGGATTTTCCAAATTTTGTGATTTTTATTTTGATAACATCTCGTCAAGTAAAATACCTGCACGGTACCAAAATAAAATTCAGAAAATGTGGAAAACCCGAACGCCAAACATTAGTGCACATCCAAAATCTCAAATACACACTGAATCTGGCCCGACTGTACACTGGTGAGTGTTTTATAGAAATCACTAATATAGTTTTAAAATTTTTTATTACAAAATCTAATACAATATCTTACATTTATTAATTATTATATTAACAGAAATAAAATACATTTTGATATAGCACAAATTATTTGCGGTAAAACTCAAGCAAATCTATTAAATTTTTTCTACAACTTGATAAAGAAGTCTTTTTCGCTTGTCAATGGCAACGAAAAGTTAACGTTTACTGAGTACCGTCACTTTATAGCGCTAGCGCGTTAAAGTTTGATTACCGCGCGTCGTCCGTAGCAACCGTACAACCATACAATACTCGTACAATTTGAAAATTCAAATTGAATAGTTATTTATGTATTAAGAACGAAAAGTGATACATTATTCCTTGAGAGTAAGAGTTACCACTCGACCGTAGCGGAGAGCGGTAATTACTCGAAAGAAATAATGTCACTTTGCGCTTGTAATACATACAACATTTTTTCTACAATCACTTAATAAAATGAAACTATTTTTAAATCACTAACTTTATTGTAACTATTTTATATCTGTCGTTATAATGTCACAACATTACCTTTTATATCTTTCAGTTTGAATGTTCAATGTGATTGTATTGTATGGTTGTACGGTTGCTACGGACGACGAGCGTAAAATCAAACTACGCGCTAGAGCAGCGTTTCCCAAATGGTGGGTCGCGACCCGGTACCGGGCCACGAAAGCAAAATGCCGGGTCGCCTCGCCTCGCCGTTTCACATGAACATCGCACCTTTAATAAAAAAGCGAAATAACTCAAAATTTATGGTTTTCGAGATTTAATCATAAAGTGAAATAACTAGACGAGAAGAACTTGTTCCGTTTAACAGCCAGGTTAAAATGATGAAAATGAGAAAGATAAATGATTTTCCCGCTCTTTTTTACTAACGCCTTTGCACAAACCGGTACTCGTAAAGTGGTGGAATTCAGTTATACTCCGGCTGTGTTTGGAGGTAAGATATCCGATATTTTCAAAGAAAGTGATACAATACGAAATGATTCTGTGTTTTACTAACGAGTAAGTATATTATTTGCTATCGCTTTTTAGAAAAGTGTATTCTTTTAGATTTATTTCACTTTATTAGAAAACTAGTTGAAGATTTGTTAGTTCATTTATGAGTTAGTTCATTTTAGTAGAAATTATTTCTTATCATGTGCCGTATTATTTCAACTTTATGCAGTTTCTAATTAAAAATTTAAAAAATTACTAAAGTACAATAAGTATTATTTCAATATTCTGCTATTATTTTATTAGATAGGTAGTTAGACACCTTCATGTTTTTGACTTGTTTCAATTTATTATAAAATCAACAATAATTATTTTAATAGTAATACTTTTAATATGCAATGGTTTGATGTTCGCATTGATACTTATGTACTTATTTTTTGATAATCCAATTTAATTAGATTCTTGTTGACTATCAGCTTCTTGTATAACTAATCGGTATAATTTTATACTCTTGTTTTAGAGTGGCGTCTTCTAGTCTAGAGCACAAAAATACTTGGGTTAGTAGCGAAAATTTCCTCATTGAATAATAATTCCATCAATGAAAAATCCGTTAATAATAAATGTGAAACTACGGAAGAAGTAAGTTTCAATTTGTATTACTTTAATATATGTATAAATACACATTTTTTTATTGTAAACTAAGGCTTTTACTTGTTTCTGTCAAACAGTAATAGTATCTTACGTAATAATAGTAAACTTACGTATCTATGTCAAAAAATAAAAAAAAACTATCCCCGCTCGTTGTCTGAAAGAGCCATGTACCGAAAAGTGCAGACTTAAGTGCTCTGAGAATATCAATACAGCAAACAGATATGGTATTTTTTGCAAGTTCTGGGAATTGGGCAGTTTGCTAAAGCAAAGAGCATACATAAATTATTGTATGGATGATATTCAACCTAAGTACAGGTACACAAACGCTGAGAATCCTAGGCGCTTCAACCAGGCTTTCCATTTTGTTATAAATGATGTCAAAATTAGAGTGTGTAAAACATTTTTTAAATCAACTTTAGATATTTCTGACCGCATGATTTTTACAATACAGACTAAGATTGATGCAAATGGTTTTGCACTGGATGATTTAAGAGGAAAACATGGCAAGCACAGAAAAAATTATCCCGAACTGATAACCGACATCAAGGGGCATATTAATTCTATACCAAGGGTTGACTCACTGCCTACGCGCTTCTACTTCAAGAGAATACATAGAAGGCAGCAAAACCATTAAAGATTTATACAATAATTTTAAATTAGAATAAGAGCGGAACAATAAATAAATTGGTACATATATTACCTATTATAAAATATTTACGACTGAATTTAATATCGGTTTCTTCCAACCAAAAAAAAGATCAATGCGATCTGTATAATACCTACAACAATTCCAATGTTAATGAAAATAAAGACCTGGAGCAAAAATATAAATCAAATTTAGAAAAAAAACTGGAGTAGGGCTGAGAAATTAAATGACCGAAACAAAGTCAGCCAAAATGTAAGAGTAGCTAGTTGTGCTGCAATGCCATACAGGTTAGTCTTCTTCATTTTATTATAAATCAAAACTGAACTGTTACAATTTAACAGTTCAGTTTTTTGTCGGAACTGACAGAAAAAATCTAAGCAGGCATATAAAAATGTACACTGTTATTTTTGATCTAAATGTGATGCAAAACGAGGCTCCATAGAAATCGGTTCTTGCATATGGGCCTATTTAAAAAATATAAGTGAAGGGGGCGATGGTGAAAAAAAAGTCATATTCTATTCAGACAATTGCTGTGGCCAAAACAAGAATAAGTATATAACGTCGCTGTATTTATTCGCTGTGCACACGTTAAAAATTAAGAGAATGACACATAAATTTTTAATAAGGGGCCACAGTCAGAACGAAGCCGATAGTGTGCACAGTCTTATTGAGAAAGAAGTTAAAAAGAGCTTGAAATCTGGATCTATTTACACTCCAGGCCAATATGTAACTTTAACAAGGAATGCTAGAAAATCGAACCCACCAGTAGATATTCTGTACCATTCCTGGAGCAAAGTAGGGTGGGGGAAACCGGTTCCTGTCAAGGCCAAGGTCAAGGCCAAGGTCAAGGTCAAGGTCATAGTCAAGGTCAAGGTCAAGGTCAAGGTCAAGGTCAAGGTCATAGTAAGGTCAAGGTCAAGGTCAAGGTCATAGTCAAGGTCAAGGTCAAGGTCAAGGTCAAGGTCATAGTCAAGGTCAAGGTCGAGGTCGTAGTCAAGGTCAAGGTCGAGGTCAAGGTCAAGGTCAAAAATTAAATATGATAAGTCCCAAAAGTTACCTTTAAATATATCCAAATACCAACTATATTTCCGACTAAATACCACCACGTAACTGTTGGGAAGTAACTTGCGGCTGCGATATATCGACTAAGAAGCAAAATATTGCGAGAAGGCGGGTTCGCACAATGCCAAGTCATGTTTAAGGTCAAAGTCGGTAAAGGTAAAGGTGAAGGTGAAGGTGAAGGTCAAGGTCAATGGCAAGGTCAAGGTCAAGGTCAAGGTAAAGGTCAAGGTCAAGGTCAAGGTCAAGGTCAAGGTCAGGGTCAAGGTCAAGGTCAAGGTCAAGGTCAAGGTCAAGGTCAATGTCAAGGTCAATGTAATTCAAGGTCATTAAAATATTTTTATTAACTATTTATTACACTGTTATATGTTTTAAATTTTCAAGCGCAGACTTGCATAAATGACAACTGTATTGTGCTAGTGGTGAGCCTTTGTGCTCTGTGCGTAATTATCACTTTCAATTTATTATTATTCTAAATGGAAATAACCCACAATTTAACTTAAAAATGATATTATTGTCGGCCACCTCGGACGTCGTTATCAAAATATTACTAAATTGAACAAAATTTTTGCTCAGTAAAAAATCTAATAATTTAACTCATTCGTATCGGCAATTTATACATTTTAAAGTAGAAGACTTCAAAATAATGCCAATTTGCGTCCCTGGGACGACGTTGTTAAATAAAATCATTAAAAAAGATTCTTTTAATAATTTAATTTAACTCAATTATATCGGCAATTCAGATATACATTTTAAAGTAGAAGACTTTAAAATAATATTGTCAATTTTAGGAGTTCCTGGGACGACTTTAACAGTGTCAAGGTCAAGGTCAATGTAATTCAAGGTCATTTGAAGGTCATTAAAATATCTTTATTAACTATTTATTACACTGTTATGTGTTTTAAATTTTCAAGCGCAGACTTGCATAAATGACAACTGGATTGCGCCGGTGCTGAACCTTCAAGCTCTGTTCTCCACTCAGGACGATTAAAATGTACATAACATGGAAGACGAGTCTGAACCTCAAAATCTTGAACTGCTTTCTTAGGTAATTTAGACCAAGATTGAAGTAATTCCCACGGATGCACATATTTTCTAAAGTATTGCAGGGTAAAGTTTTCTAATTCTTCTGCTGTAAACTTGTACAACGGTTTTTGCGGGTGTTGACCCATTATGAAAGCTTTGTAACAACACTCCATTGCTATTGAAGGTTAATGTCTTTAAACATCAAACGTATCTACTTTTATATTGTAAATCAAGGTCACCTCTGAGACATGCGCAGTAATTCAAACGTAGACTACATAAATTGCGGATAGTTGTAGGGATCTTTAGTAAATTTTGTTCTTCGTATCCAGTCATTTAGTAAATTCGTCGTGAGAAGTCAGAAAGGTATATTTTTGGTAATATTGTTGCTAACTTTATTAATTTTAGTCATGGATGTGTGTGGTAGAAAAGTACTCGCTGTCGTTGAAGCAATTAGAAACTTGAAATGGGTTTTAATTGACAATGCGGATAATTTTGAGTACGAAGCCGAGCGAGCTGTTGTAAGAACAAGAAGGTACACGGTAGAAGAGTGTAACGAAGAAGCTACCAAATACCACAAGGGAGCAAGAATATGTGAAGACTATCTCTCTGACGTGATATGCATGTGTTGCTTTTTAAAAAAAATAAAAAATCTAGGGCTGACTGATTTCTTAGATGACCTAAAAGATGTTCTACCTACTGAAGATGAAGGGGTAGATACTGTAAATACATGTAGATATAATTAATAAATAATATATTTTATTTTGTAGTTTTCATTTCAAAATAACATATCATTAAAACTGGAGGAATTTATGAAAAATATCGAGGAATTAAAAGAAAAAATAAAACAATTCGAAGATAAACAAATAATGTTTAGGTCTTTTAGTAAACTGCACTTAAGTAAGTTTTCCAGAAGAATTAAACCATATACTATGTAATTGTGTTAATAAAATGTTTTAATACTAATTAACTGTTTTATTTATAATTAAGAAATAAAACAAAAAATAATGTAATATATTTTTATTTTTGCATTAAAAAAGTATCATACAACCAAAATACATTAGATAAAGCACAAATACATTTTTCACTATTATGATAAAAACAAGCAGGTTCCTTAACTTCTAAAGCTGGTTGTTCATCCAATTCGTATAAAGGAATAGCAATGTATTTTTTTAAATAATTTTTCTTTTCCAAACCTTTGACGTAAACTGCATCGGCGTTTCTTGTAATATCCTTTATAATATTTGCAAAATGATAAAGGGGTGTTGAACCAAAATTCCAGTCAATGCAGTGATGATTTCTTGTTAACCAAGTTGCCTGTCTCTGTAAATCAGGAGATAACATTCTAATCGGAAACGGAGACTTAAACACGTAATGACAAATTTGTGTTCCATTGAAAGCAGCTAGTTCTTTAACTATAAATTTATTATTTTCTATTTTAAATCCTTGAACGTCTATTACTAGCTTCATCGTAACAACTAACATCCTGAATTAGATGCAACCCTTTTATTGTTGTCTTACAATTTTGGTTAAAGGATTGTAAGAGAATTATTTTTCATGTAATATTAGACAATATGCGGAAACATTATTTCCCACAGATTTACTGGTTTCAAACTCTATTCTCAAAACAACAGAACCACTTTGAATAATTTCTTTTTGTCTTGAACAGTCAGTATGGACTATGGGGGCATTATTTTTAAATTCTTCTGGATTAAATATTGGTTGATTAGTTTGAAGGTGATAATAAGATTCTTGGAAATTAGCAAACATCTCATACAATGTTGCAAAACGGTTACTGTCAAAATCCAAGTTGAGATCTTGATAAGGATATCGCTCAGAATTGAGGAACATACGAATATTTGTTAAATTGCAGTGATCAAATTTACTCATATCTTTCAGCATTTTTCCTTTTCGACCATCATGGAAAGCTACTACAATATGCCGAGGACTTTCTAATTTTGTAGTTGTTTTTACTGGCCAAGTATGACGTGTCGAATTATTTAAAGTGGGATATTCAATTAATTCCCAACTTCTAAATTTTATAGGTAGCTCCGTATTACTACGAACTATTTTGTTTAGCCGCAATTGTTCGCTAATATTAGGTAAAATATGAGGTACATTCCAATAAAGTTTATTAATTTCAATTTTTGGTTTTTCTGTTTCATCTGTAGCAATAATAGCATCAATATCATCTTTTTCTCGTATCAAGACTAATTCCTGTCTCATGTTAATGATAATTTTTTGAAAATCTTCAAAAAAGCCAGACCAAATTTTTAACGGTATGCATATGCATACATTAAAATTACCATGCGTATC
This sequence comes from Diabrotica virgifera virgifera, assembly GCF_917563875.1. Lineage (NCBI taxonomy): Eukaryota > Metazoa > Arthropoda > Insecta > Coleoptera > Chrysomelidae > Diabrotica > Diabrotica virgifera. The sequence continues at coordinate 179,858,184 of NC_065445.1, read as the reverse complement.
AATCTTCAACTTATCTTCTTTTGGAAACCAACCAGCATTTTGTAAGAGTTTACTCTGATTTTCATTAAGCGACAAGTAGTTTTTCAAAGTTGAAATTAAACCAATATTTCGTACGGAATCAATTATAACACCATTTAACTCATACCTCAATTCTCTAAATAAATATGAAATACCGTTATTAATAAATTGAAATTTTGTAGGAACTTTATTGTCATCAGTTAACATTTTTCCTTCTATGTATATGTAACTGTTACATGGTAAAGTATAAGCATCTAGATCTTGAATATTTATTCTGATTTCATCATTATAGTTTAAATTTGATGTATATGGTTGATAAGTGTGATACTGATAAGCCTCAATAGTTGTATCACTAAAGGATTGACCCAAGACGTGCAAGATTTCCATTATACTAAAACTTGATAACCAAGTAATTTCAAAAATTTACGATTCTCTGATGTTAACAGCTTAGATGTTATTCTTTTACTAATTTTTTTACTGCGGTAACGTCTTTTATAGGAATATTTTGGATAATTACTTTGATGAAACTGCCAAACCATTTTTACTGAATTTTTCTAAGATGTAGTCGAACAGTAATTGTTTCTTTATTAAAATTAACTAAATTTCCTTGTTGATCTAAAACTCGTACAGTTATGTTGTTTATCGTTTTATTGCTTACAGGATAATACAAGATGGTCAAAGGTTGCTCAACTATTTTATACCCATTAGGAACTTGAGGAAAAAATTGATGAATAATATGTACAGCCTTTCCGTTTAGAAAAGATCCAACAGCAATATTACAGTCAATACAGATTGTATTAACTTTTAAAATATTTACTGTATTCGTGGATGTATGAAGTGTATTTGGTTTAAGTTTAACTCTTTCGAAACCTAGTAAGCTTCCTATAGAATTATCAACATCAAAATTAATCCAATCACTACTTTTAATACTTATCCTGTTTGTATTTATATTTGGCCTTATACGAATTGCGCTAGCTGTTTGAATCATTTCATATTTAATCATTTTAATTATATCACCAACTTCGTACGCACCTACAGGAATTTTGAAGGTAAACTCGCTGTTTTTACCCCACACAAAAACATTATTATGAACATCAACATTTGGAATACTGTTAAAAGTATCAAAATTTGCAACACCAATTTCATAATCGAAATTCTCATCAAGATAAATGGCAGGATTGTATTCATCACTGAGAATTGATGATTCTCCACTAAGGGTAAATGTGACTGACATGATGGTTCAAGTATAAATGATGCTCAATGATTAATTATAGTAATTAAATAAAAATCTTAAACAGTTTTGACCACAATTAAAAGAATTAAAATTTTGAATGACATCATAGTTATATACTATAATAGCGTTTCCATTACTTTTAAAATATCGTACTAACTCAGTAGGAGGTGGTAAATTTCCATAACTATCAAAATAAGTAATTAACGTATTTTGTTTAGCATATGCAGTCCAATGTGTACCATTTCCGCTTTCAGTATCGTGGTTTACTATACCTGATTCATGTTTTCGTATTACATTAGGTAAAGAATCACGCATAAAAACTCCACGAAAATGAGGAATATTTAACAAACCAGCATATTTAACAAGATCTATATCAGTCATTGCTCGCCTAGGTAGCTTTAACGGGAGTTTTTTGAATACGGCTTTAAATGGAAACCTTTGCCGCGACGTTTTATTCCGTAACCTTTGTACGGTCTTAGATAAAACCCCGACCCCTTTTTTGCTGCTTGTTCCATAGCCAGATTATGTCTTTGTTGTTCAGCAAGTTTTTCACGGTCAGCTTTGGCATCGTTAACTGCTTTGGCAATTCCAGCTGCACCTCCCCCAACAGCTCCTAACGCTCCGAGCAATGGTAACAACAAAGGTAAAAAACCACCTTTCTTGGGAGCTCGAATAATGCGTTTCTTTTTCTTCAACGCGCCACCTTTTTTTGATTTTTTAGAAAACCCCATACCCAATTTACGTTTACCTTTCATTGTTGTCGTTACAAACCAAGCTGCAATCTTTTCACCTAATTTAGCGTTTTTAGATTTTACCCGTTCCCACACTTTATTTTCCAAGATTTTATCTGCTTCGTGTCTTGCACTTAAATTTTTATGTTGTGAATATGCAATATCGTGTGCTTTACACGCAGCGTCTAATGCATTAATTCCTTCGTCCCCTCTCTCTAATCGTTGCTGTAAGCGAGTCCCAGGCCCGCAAAATCGGTATCCAGGTATATGTGCTTCGAATGGAAGTTTGTTGATGAGACTGTTGACTAACCCTTTTCCTAGACGTGTTTTCACTTTCGCACGCTTTACCATTATGATATTTATATATATATATATATTGCAATCTATTTATACCATCAGTTATTAGCTGAACGTTATGAAGATCGTTCAACAAAAGAATCGTTTACCTATTGAAAGTCATGATAATGATGAATTTAAAGCAGGGAAGCATGGTTGTTTGTTTGGTGGGGATTCTAAAAGAGGGCTTATTGTTGGGGCTAGTGGCTCAGGGAAAACCAATGCTATGTTATCTTTAATTGATCATCCTAATGGATTAAGATTTGAAAATGTCTATGTGTATTCTAAAAGTTTACATCAACCAAAATATGCATATTTGCGAAATTTAATTAGCCCAATCAAAGAAATAGGATATGAGGAATATGACAATGTAGAAGACATCATTGCTCCGGAAGATATAAAAAATAATTCTGTTATCATATTTGACGATGTAGGTTCATGCAATCAAAAAATTATTCAAAGTTATTACTGCTTTGGTCGTCATAAATCTACAGATTCTTTTTATTTATGTCAAACCTATTCAGCAATTCCAAAACAGCTTATTAGAGATAATGCAAATTTTTTAATAGTTTTTAAACAAGATATGACAAATTTAAAACATATATATGATGATCATGTGAATATTGACATGTCCTTTCAAGATTTTAAAAATATGTGTTCTCACTGTTGGAAAGATAAATTTGGATTTTTAACCATTGACAAAGATTGTTCATTATCATCGGGTCGGTATAGGAAAGACTTTGATGCATATATTAGTATATAAGCTTATAGTTTGCTTATACTTTATTTAGTTATAATGAATCCTCAAATAACTAAACAACTAATTAAAGGTAGAAAAGCCTTAAAAGAAAAATATAAACGTTTAAAAAGTGGTATTACTAATTCTCAAATTGAATTGGAAAAAAGCTATGCTCCTCTTACAAAGCCTATCAAAGAATTGGTTACTGCGTTTAATCAGCCTTCTATTAAAAAAGAAATCTCAGACAGTCCCATTCCCACTTCTAATTTAACTCCCATTAAAAGAGATCCATCAACTTTTAGACGATTAACATTTTTGTCACCACAAGAAAGATCTCAACTAGATAGCACCCGTCTGGAGCCAACTCAGTTTATCACAAATGAAACAACATATGAATCCAGAAATAGAGAAGGTGATTTACCTGACAGAACGCTTCAAGATCAATTTATAGATGATACTGTTTTAGAATATTATCAGGCAGTTAACAATCCTAATGTTTTTCGTGAGTATTTGGAACACTTTGCATCACCGCTTCCAAGAGATTATATTGAAGGTATGGTGCGTGATTTAGAAGACAAATATGATCACGTCTTGGGAATCTTTCATAATCCTCGAGAAGAAAAATTTTATATCGGTGATTCACAAGTTGTTTTTGAAGGAGCTGATATAAAAATAAAAGGAGTGAAGTACCCCGGAACACCGGGTCTCTATGAATTACTATTTTTAAAAAATCCTACTACATATAAAACAGAAGATGTTAATAATTATGTTGATATTATTAGGAAGACCAATGCTTACCGTAGAGATAATAGAGGGGATTTAGCAGTTCGTAGATTTCCAAACAATATACTAGAAAAATGGTTATACATTGTCAGACCCGTTCTGAATAGCCCTACACGTCCTAGATCTGGCTCCGTGCCATCATCATTATTAACAGGAGTACTAACACGCGGAATGAAATCCAAACAAGGTGGAAACATGACGCTAATGACTTATACTGACAAACCGTATAATTATAAATATTTTGATAATTACAACGAATTAGTTGAAAGATTAAAAATACTTGTGGCATCCGAACAAGCAGGCAACACAGGAAACGACAACGAGATTATATCTATCATAGAAGAATTGAGAGAAGGAAAAATAATTGCATAAATATAAAAGTGCTTTGTTTATTTTATCAGTATGACAATGCCTCTTAGCAAGTTCAATCAACATTATCTGACTCCAAAAAAGTCTGTTTCCGATGAGATTGTTTCAGAATCTCCATCACAATTCTATATTTGTCAACCTGCAGATTATTGTAGTATATGTATAATTACTATTCGTGGAACAAAAGATAGTACTATTAATAAGAATTATTTTGTATTGGATGACAAAAGTGTTCAATATACTATGCCTGTAACTGGAAAAGTAAAAAATGTTAAATGTTTCCCAGAGCCGCTTAAAATGAACATAATAAATGAAAATAATAGTACATCAACCATCATAGAAAAGTTGGTTGACAACAATGTTTTGAAGGAAAATGATGTATTAGCATTTCCGCTTGTACAGTTTAAGTCATTTAATGAAATTTATGTTGAATTGACACTTTGTTGTCCATTAGTGAAAACGTAAATAAAAGACACAATTTTTGGTGACTATTCATCAGCAAAGTATCCTTGTTCACGATTGTGAAACGTCCTCCTTAGTATATAAACAGGTTTCGTCAACTTTAATCATTAAAATGCCTTTAAACAAATTTAATCAGCATTATCTTGCATCATCAGAAAGTTCTTCTGATGAAATGGTCTCAACATCATTACCACAATTAAACTCTGCATTTTATATCTGTGACTCCTTTGATTTTCACGTAAAATGTCGAATTCGTTTGAGGGGAAAAAAGAAAACTAATAAAAAATATTATGTACTGGACAATGGTGATACTAAATTTAAGAGCCCTCTTACAGCTAAAATTGAAAGTATTACTTATTATGCGGCAGATGGAAATGTTGAAATAAATTCCAAAACATATAAATTTAATGAACTCGTTGACGTAACCATTCAAAAAGATGATGTGATACTATTTAAACTAGGAAAAACAAATAGTATATGCATTGAGCTATTACTGCAGTGTCCTGTAGAAAAAAATGTCTAAAGCTCAAGTTATTCGAGAACTACATGCTCCAGCTAGAATTAATTATCCTCGCAGACATGTTATAGTTAAAGGACTACATGATCTTTTGCAAGCAGATTTGGCAATAATGAATGCGTTTACCAAAGAAAACAGAGGATACAATTACATTTTAGTAGTAATTAACGCATTTAGTAAATACGTCTGGGTTGTACCCGTTAAAACTAAAAGAGGAAAAGAAATTGCATTCGCAATGAAAAATGTGTTATCCCAAATGAAAATAATACCTAAAAACCTGCAGACTGATAAAGGAACTGAATTTTATAATAAAGATTTTCAATCTTTAATGAAAAAATTTGGAATTAATCATTATAGCACTTTTTCTAACCTTAAAGCAAGTATTGCTGAACGAGTAATTCGCACTTTAAAATCGTTGCTTTGGAAACAATTTAGCTTGCAAGGTTCTTACAAATGGTTGGATATCTTACCAGAAATCGTATCAAAATATAATAATATGAAACACTCTACTACTAATGCTGTACCTAGTAAGGTAAACGATAAAAATGCGAAAAATATTAATGCATTTAATCACATAAAGATTGTAGATTCTAGAAAACCAAAATTTCAAAATGGAGATTATGTGCGTATTAGCAAGCATCGTCATGCATTCAACAAAGGATATACACCTAACTGGACGACTGAAATTTTTAAAATTGTTAAAATTAATTTAACTAATCCGGTAACATATGTTTTAGAAGATGAACAACATGAAGAAATTCAAGGATCATTTTATCGAGAAGAATTACAGAAAGTTAAATATCCAGACGTATTGTTATATTTCTATTTGATATAAAAATTAAAATTTGATAATTATAAAACAAAATTCACTTTAATATAAAATATTTTCAATTTTCTCAACCACGGGCATATAAATTTAAAGCAGCCTGTATACAACAAATTGTTATATGTAATTTTAAGAAGTGATTAGAATAAGCGTACGAAACTCGGAACAATGTGCTTAGAATAAACAAAGTGAATGACGCGTACCATTATCGTTTCTTCGCGGAAGGTCGATCATTAGCCTATGCTAAATAAAACTCAGTGAAATAGATGATAGTTCATTATCGTTTTTCGCGGAAGGTTTCGATCATTAGCCTATGCTGAATAAGACTCATTTGAAAGAGAGAATAGGTCATTAAAATTTGTAAATAATAGAAAGTAAGTTAGAATGGGAATTAAATATTTTCTTTTGAAATCCATTAAGCATATTTAGAAAGATTAAAAATTGGTTTTGGGGAATACTGCGAATGAGAGTTGGTGGTGGAAGATTGATTTGTGAATCTGGAAGGGATATTTAGAAAGTAGGTGAATGAATGACAAAGTAAGATCAGAATGTTTTGAGCTGTCGAGAAGTGAAGTCGAGTAGTAGACGGTAGTGTACGGAGAGTGAGAAAGCCGGTATAGTTCCGTGAGTGTGGAGTATCTATCGTGGAACGAGAAGTAGGCCAGGTCGAGAGTAAAAGAACCTCCTTGAGCCAAGAGTGTCCTGGTAGCTGATAGCAGTTTCGAAAAAGGTAGAACACAGCATCACGACAAAAGCAGGAACGAGAGCTATTCGAGCTAGTTTTTCAAAGGAGAACATTACTGGAAGCCAGGACGAGGTTTGATCGCAGCCAAGGATAGCAGGAAACGGGTCTTGTGTGAGGACATTTTCAGTTCACCAGGAAAAGGTCAGTCTCATTTGTTTGGACATGAATGTATGGGTTTTTCGTATTAAATTCCACATAAAAAATTGAATAACATAATCAATAATATCAGAAAAGCTTCATCAAACTTAAATAGAGTTGTTCCTAATAACTCCTAATAGTTAAATGTTAATAAAAACTTTCAATTAAAAACCAAAAGGAAATAAGATTCCCATTTGTAAATGTTATGTTTAAGAATAATAAGAAATAGCAAATATTAAGCATTGATTGCCTTTTAAATAAAATAAAAAATATTTTGATTATAATTGTAACCCATATGTGTATTTTTTTTACTCTTTTCTTTTCTATCCCGATTAGGAACCATTAAGAAATATTTGAAGCCACGAAAGTAAGTAATTAATTTATAATTCGCCCTGAGATTGAAAACATATTGATATGTGATCTGGTTAATTAATTAGATTAGTATTAATACATTGATTAAATTAAGTGACATATAAGAATATTATCTCATATCAATAATCAAGATCACATCAGTATATTTGATTGAAAAAGTGGTGAAACGAAAAGGGAATAAGATTCTTGTAAAATGGCTTGGATTAAATCAACAATCTTGGATTAATAAAACTAATGTTGTATAATTTATATTTTTAAATAAAAAACTGATTTATTGATATAGTGTTTTATTTACAATAATAATTTTTATAAATTTTATTTCTATGACTATTACTTAAAATTGGTGAAATACATTTTTCCACTTCCTTAATCCGACAATTAAACCGATACCTATCAACTGCATCTTGTTCCCAATTTCCTTTTCTAGCCTCTTGATAAGCAAAATTCCAAGTGCGTAGTATATACATTTCATTATTCTTATTAAATGTAACTTTCTTCATTTAAGTAGCTCAGGGTATCTATAAATAATTTCGACTGCTAAAGTGTATACTAGTGGATTTATATCTTTTATATATTTAAGTACGTTTAAACCAGCATCTGTAATATTACTACAATTTTTAACTCCCAACTGCAAAATTTTAAAAGAGTTGATGAAGTTTATATTTTTATACGCATCCAAAATGCAATTTAATAACGGTGATACCTTCCACAGCTCCGAAATAGAAATTGTTCCTAACCAAACTGTATTTCTATCCTTTGATATGTTTAGTAACCTCATGTTGTCAATATTTTCAAACTGCAACCAAATATTTTCAAATTGTATTTTTTCTGGGTTTTGTGAATGGTTAAAATAAACGTTAATTAATTCTTTACTTGATAAAAATTGTTTCCACTCTTCATAGTTAAAAATGATGGAACCATTTGTAATTCCACATATTCTGATGCATAGTTCCAAAGATGATCCAAGTATACTTACAGCAACAAATACACTAGGATTTGCACTATTCAAGTAAAATCTTCTCTCGCCCAAGTAAACACTTGAACTGCACATGATTACTGCGTTCGTGTTACAGTTTAGTTTCTTTTATGTAGGATTACACAGGTGGGGATAAAACAACAACGTGTTACATTTTAGTTTCTTTTATGTAGGATTACAGAGGTGGGGATAAAATAACAACAACAAGAATAGTTAAATTAATATTTATTTTTATTTACATAATTATTGATGTTTAAAATGTCAGAAACTATAGTGACCCCAAGGAAGGGTATCACATGAATTATTAATTAAAAACCTTTTATCATCAAAAGGACTTAAACCAATTTTTGTTTGCTCTACACTAAAAACATTATGAGCATCAGAACGAATTAAACATTGAGAAATACATTTTTCCGAATTTTGTTGAAGACATTTTACATAATCATTAAAAGTAATTTTATTGTTAATAACACAATATTTAACTCCTTTTGACTTTTTTACAATAGCATGATCTTCACATTTATAACTATACATTTTAGATCTTAAACCAACAAAATGAGTTATAATTGTACCACTAGTCTCATCTTTCATTAGACCTGGAATTTTTTTATTACAAAGAGGTATATTATATCGATTATTTGGAGCATAGTCACTTGTATCAAATCTGTGAATGTCAGTACAAACAATTTCTTTATACAAGTCATTACATTTAATTTCAAATATAAAACTGTCAGTATCAGTGTACATAATTTTACAGTTCATCCCTAGCTTTGGTAACATATAATTATAATAAAATTCATACATACATGTTTTTGAAATATCTAAAATAGACATTCCAATATAAAGAGGTTTATTAAACAATATTTCAGTTTTTTTCATTTCAATTGCCATTAAATCAGTATCAAATATTGTTCTGCTGTGAAATTTTGGACTGGATATTAAATTTTTTGCACCATATCGACCTTCCCATTGTCGCGTTAATTTCTTAGTTCTATGTTTGCGAATATTTTCCATAGTTTTACCGTAAATACTATTAACTTTAAGTTTAAAATGATTCTGTTCAAACTTAGTTTTAGCTTTAGTTCGAAGCTCTGTATTAAGATCGATGTAAGGCTTAAGCCAAGCAGATTGTTTAAATTCTAAAACTCTATGAATTTTTGTAACAACCAGTCCGTAAGCTATAGCTTGTTTTAAAGCGCGATAGTGAATAATATAATTTTTTTTATCTGATAGTGTAGTCATTAATTTTGGTAACTTTGAACCGGGAGGTATTTGATGTTCTGAACAGAATGGAAAATCCTTATGCAAATCATGTAGATATTGTGGATATTCTATATCCACTTCACATATGTATCCAAATAATGAATCATCAGATATACCAGTTACATCAATATTTGTATCAACCCACTTGAAATTACTAATTGGAAGCGGTTGCGACATTGCCCAACCATATAAATTATTAACATCAACATAAAACAGATATTTATCCGGTTTGTTAGGGTCATAATTTGTCATATATTTATTGTTAGCCTCTGAATATCTTGAACAACATTGACTAATACCACCACGAATTCTTTTTCGATAAATAATATCATATCTACATCACTTAGTAGCTCCAATTCACATTTTGTGTACAGGAGCATACAGTCAAAGGAATACCCGGGGATGGTATAGTACCATGCTGGATCTAAACCACTAGTTCTGTGACCTATATTTCTAAAATTTTCAAAAACGTCTGCCAATAAAAGTATATCCGTTTTTAAATATAAATCTGAATATTCTCCCAAATTTTGTATATTGAATCCATTCCAAACATTAAGTGCATGTTCATATCTGTCATTATTTAAAGGTTCGTCATTTAATTTATTATAAAAATGTTCTAAGGATGGTAATTGAGTTTCATCGAGTTTTTCCCATTTATCGATGTAATCATAACAAAATACACCTTTTCGTGTAAGTAACTGAAATAGAGAGTCAGATAGGTGTTTAAATTCATACTTTAAATTTTTTAAATCTGTAATATCTACTGTAGATACTAATTCATCAAGAGATGCACCTAGAAATCTAAGTGAATCAATAAATCGAAATTTAATATTAAATGATAAATGCTGAGTAAACGAGATATATTTTTCTTTGTTTATAGGTAGTAATGTAATTTTTCCTCTTTTTGCAAGATCTCTTATTATAAAGTGAGAATCGTATCCGGACAAGTTATGAAAGCATACTGGTACTACAAATAGTTTTTTAAAATTCAAATTACAAATTTCGTGTGCAAAACCTCTAAAATTACCCGTGAAATGATTATGGTCCCGTACAACTACATCTGTAGATTTAAAATCATTTTCACAAATATGACATTTTTGTGCATATATTGTATTAGGTTTTAACTTCAGAGGAACTATATTTTTTATTTTTGATTGAATTATTTGAGCAACGTTTGACATTTCATTTGCAAACCAATCCATGCAATCAACTCCACGATAACTTTTAAAAAATGATAAATTATTATCATATTCACATTTCACAAAATATCCACAACTAAATGCGATATGTTTTTGATATTTTTTACTTTTTACACTCATTTCAAGAGGTTCAAGCATTGATTCAAAATCAGCATATATAATAAATGGTGTTCGTTGTTTATAAATAAAATTTTTAAATTTAATTATTTTGTTTTCGGGAATAGAAATTTTATAGTCATTCATTTTTGCACATAAATTTAAATGTTTGTCAAGCCGTTCTTGATTAGTAAAATAATTTAAACACCTATCACATATAATTTTTTTATGACCATCCTTATTTAGTTGACTACTTAACAATTTAGATAAATTTTTAATCCAACAATAATGATAAGTTATATTTATTTGTTCATTGTCAAGTGGATCAGGTGCATCATAATCGTTTAACTTTGGAAAATATAAATTTTGAATCATTAGCAAATTAACGTGTCGCTCCAATTTACTCTTAGACAGACGTAACGGAATTACATTAAATTTCTTTCCAATTAGTTCTAGCCCATAAACATTTACTGAAATATTATTTAATTTTTCAAATACTGCTATTTTGTTAAATTTAATTGGAATTTCAACTCCTTCCAAATTTAAAACCTGACTATAATGTGGATATGAACTAATGCGACAGACCGAATGATTTGCTGGATGTAATGCACTTACTATGCTCCAGTAAAAACAAGCTTCATCAAAATTTTTAACGTTTACACAAGCTTTTTTATTAGCAATTTGTTGAGGTAATTGAATATAGCTTGAACCATTTCCAATTTCATACTTATTAATGTTTATCTCTAAAGATATGACTTTACTTAATGCCCAACCTGAATCACGTTCTTGAAACTCTGATAATTTGTTTAAAATAAAATCAACTATGTGCTCATAAAACCATTTATTTAAATCAGTAGATTTGTCAATTGTTGCATATGGTGTGTGAAAATATTTAAAATCTACCGTTTCCTCATTTCCTAATTTTTTTATAAATTTACCACAAAAGGTACTGTTAACCTTAATTACGTTAAATCTAGATAAAATTATTAAAATTTTAGTTTTAAATAAACACATAGCATCATTTAAAAACTGTAAAACATCTTTATGTTTTATATTTATTATGACACCACTTTGAACCCTTCCATGATAAACTGTCGCTAAATCTTCCCATTTAATTGTATATTTATTATCTTTTAATTCTTTAAGCTTATTTGAAACAACTGTTAAATGACTTAATTTTGTTTGCCACATGCGTACATTTCCTATTTCAAAATTTTTTGTTTCTAAAGCCTTAAAACATAAACTAATGGCAATATCAACATGTTTAAGCCAAGATTCAATTTCCTCAACAGTAAAATCATAATTTTTTTCATAAAACTTTTTAACTAGTTTGTTTATATCATTAGCAAGTTTTTCTGACATTTTAAACACTCACCTCAAGATTTTACAAATTTAAATAAAGTTGCTGGATTTCCTTTGTTGGTGTCCTTTTCTCCAATGAAAACTAGGGAGTACCTTCCATTCCCTAGTTCCAAAGTATGGTTTTTGAGCACCCCCGTTGATCTAGGTGGTAAATACACCACCTTATCCTCCAGCTCCAAAACAACACACTCTCCAAATCTCGATGCTGTCACATTTGCTGTAGAAATTTTGTATGGAACATTTATTTGAAGTTCCTTTAACTTTATGATGGGCTTTCGTTGTCCTTCTAAAAGAAGAAACTCGTTAAGTGCGTCTAAATCCATTTTCTGAAAATGTATCACAAATTACTCAACTGTAACTACCACTAAAAACACTTAACTCACCAAATAATAACACCAAATTCGAATAACTAACGTGTACTATTAGAGAAGACTCTCAACTTACTTTGAAACGTTCTTCGGCTTGCAGCCTTTTATAGTAATTCTACAAGCATTTTTCAAGTTCCACCTCCACTTCGACAAATCACCTAGACTTTAACCTTGACCTTAACCTTGACCTTGACCTTGACTTTGACTTTGACCTTGACCTTGACCTTGACCTTGACCTTGACATTGACATTGACCTTGACCTTGACCTTGACCTTGACCTTGACCTTGACCTTGACTTGACCTTGACCTTGGCCTTGGCCTTGACCTTGACCTTGACCTTGACCTTGACCTTGACCTTAACTTTAACTTTAACTTTAATTAGGTGACATTAAAAGTTTACTTGTGATATTAAAAGACCATTCAACTTAATTTTTATACACTTAAGTTCTTTATTCTATTTTTAGATCAGATGTAGTTTATCTTTTGAGAAGTGGTGGGTAGTTGTATATATATATTCGAGATACGCTCTTGTACTATCAGTTTCTTCATAAAATTTAACAAAATGCCCAAGAATATTAAAATACAACAAAATGTGTTGGTAAAAAAACCAAAATTAGACTCAGAGTCTTTAGAGAAATCGAAAAAATCTGTAAGTATTGGATTAATTATTTTTTATCTGTTCTTCTATGTTTTAAAAACATTCTGATCGTACTTTTTAAGAAATTCTTCTATTATACTCCTTTTTAGGTTGATTTAACTATAGATGATGATGATAGTTTATTTAACGACTTAATGAAATCGATTGATATACCGGTATATCAATCAGCTTCAACGTCAATTGCCTCAACATCTTCAAAATCCACCGATTTCACGGTAGAGAACTTTAACAAAGCAATTGAAGAAAAATATAACCATATTTATTTACAGTATCAGTCATGGACTATGTTAATGGAGAGATTAAAAGTTTATGAAAGTGATAAAGATGCAATGGAACAAAAAGAGAAAAACTTGGAAGAAGAATTAACAAGTATTAAAACTAAAAAACGAAAGTATATTGCAACAATAACTAACTTAAAACAAGACATGTATAAAATTTATTGTAATTGTAATAAATAGATTTGTAATGTTTATATTAATCATGGTGTTTAATAAATTTAGTTCCACACATTTATTTTATTAATTTTATAGTAATATTTTCTGAATCTATTTGTCCCATCTATGTAATTTATTATTTTATCTGAAAAATAATTCATAAAACAATTTTATTAAAAAAGTCGTTCTAGAAACTCCTAAAATTGACAATATTATTTTAAAGTCTTCTACTTTAAAATGTATATCTGAATTGCCGATATAATTGAGTTAAATTAAATTATTAAAAGAATCTTTTTTAATGATTTTATTTAACAACGTCGTCCCAGGGACGCAAATTGGCATTATTTTGAAGTCTTCTACTTTAAAATGTATAAATTGCCGACACGAATGAGTCAAATTATTAGATTTTTTACGGAGCAAAAATTTTGTTCAATTTAGTAATATTTTGATAACGACATCCGAGGTGGCCGACAATAATATCATTTTTAAGTTAAATTGTGGGTTATTTCCATTTAGAATAATAATAAATTGAAAGTGATAATTACGCACAGAGCACAAAGGCTCACCACTAGCGCAATACAGTTGTCATTTATGCAAGTCTGCGCTTGAAAATTTAAAACATATAACAGTGTAATAAATAGTTAATAAAAATATTTTAATGACCTTGAATTACATTGACCTTGACCTTTAACTTGACATTGACCTTGACCTTGACCTTGGCCTTGACCTTGACCTTGACCTTGACCTTGACCTTGACCTTGACCTTGACCTTGGCCTTGACCTTGACCTTGACCTTGACCTTGACCTTGACATTGACCTTGACCTTGACCTTGGCCTTGACCTTGGCCTTGACCTTGACCTTGACCTTGACCTTGACCTTGACCTTCACCTTGACCTTCACCTTCACCTTCACCTTCACCTTCACCTTCACCTTTACCTTTACCTTTACCGACTTTGACCTTAAACATGACTTGGCATTGTGCGAACCCGCCTTCTCGCAATATTTTGCTTCTTAGTCGATATATCGCAGCCGCAAGTTACTTCCCAACAGTTACGTGGTGGTATTTAGTCGGAAATATAGTTGGTATTTGGATATATTTAAAGGTACCTTTTGGGACTTATCATATTTAATTTTTTACCTTGACCTTGACCTCGACCTTGACCTTGACTATGACCTTGACCTTGACCTTGACCTTGACTATGACCTTGACCTTGACCTTGACCTTGACCTTGACCTTGACTATGACCTTGACCTTGACCTTGGCCTTGACCTTGGCCTTGACAGGAACCGGTTTCCCCACCCTACTTTGCTCCAGGAATGGTACAGAATATCTACTCCCACCTTTAATTAATTGTGTACGAGATGAATTACCGATCATTTTATGATTTAAAAGGTTTGCAAAAAGAATTGGTATATAACTTTACGATTAATACTGAGGGAGAAAATGTTAACTGAAACGAAATCAAAGCAATACAAATGAACAAAGATAATCCTGCATATTTTTTATAAGACATCATACAATAATGAGACTTATAAACAGGTAGATGTAAGGAACAAACGAAAAAAAAATAGGATCAATAACGGAAATAGCACTCAAACCCGCCTATACAAAAAAACAAAAATTGAGTACAAACAAACGGAAAGATTTGCAAGCATTGCTATCTAAAGGATTGATTCCTTCTTTTTACTCCCAATTTTATAATTCAATAATTTAATCGTTTTTTTAATTCATAGTTCTAAGATAAACGTTGTGCCATATTTGAGAGTAGCCACACAAGTTTCTTGAAACAATCTGTTTTATATTTTCGGTTTATTTTTTAAAATGTATTAACGTCTTTTCATTGTGTTATTATAATGTTACTTATATTTTAGTTTAATTTTGTAAACAGGCAATTTTGTTAATAAAGACAAATCAACGAATAATCAGTATTTTATTATAAAGAAAACGAAAATTCATTTTGTGTTTAAGAAAATATAGAAACAACTAGGATTAATTCAGTGTTAACTCAAAGTTTTTACATCAAAACTGCAACAAACCTAATTGTTTATTTTACATGACAGTTCATTTAGCAATAAAAGAGTATCATGTAGAATTATTTCATCGGCGCAGAATATATGTTTAATCATAAAGTGAAATAACTATAAACTATCAAAAGAACAACACATTTGCACCCTTAACAATAGACGAGAGGATTAGCATTTACTAAAATCTAAGAGCTTACTAATTAAACTCTCCACACCAACCTTTAGAATTCCTCTAACCCGTATGATTTTTGTGAAATTAATTTTTAACCTGTACTGTGCAAAACTTATAAGTTTTGACTGCAAATTCCCACAAACTGTGTTTTTTGAGTTATTTCTTTTTTTTATTAAAGGTGCGACATCTTCTTTTAGACTGCGAAGTGCGTTGACTATCAAAAGGGAATGTTTAAAGAAAACTTTTTTTGAATTAATTGAATAATTCAAGGAAGAAATTTCAATATTCTTAGAACAACATCCACCAACGGCTAGGGATGCAATATTTCAATTTAAAGACAGTTTTCATGATGCCAATCGGTTAATCAAGGTAGCGTATATTTGTTATATTTTTGACTTCTTCAAGAATTCAAATATGACATTACAAGTTAGCAATGTAGTACAAGAGAAGCTGGAAGCTGCAATAAAGTTTGCAAGTTTGCCATACTTATTTAAAAACACCCTGTATCGATGAAAAATAAGGCGAGTTGTTAAATTATTACCTAACTTTTTTACTATCCAACATAAGCGAATGAATCGAAAAACAGAATGTTAAGAACACATGAGGCTATAGTTGGGTTTTAATTTCAGTATTTTATAAATGCAAGAATATTCCACAGGGTGTGGTGACTTTGAGAAAAAATTACTTTTTGATTGGTACACCCGGTATACAATAACAATGGACAGCCGGAGTGATGACGTAGAAGTGTCAATTTTTATTGACATATGTCATGTCAGAGTTTTCCAAACAAACGTTGTTTAGTGTGGCAAATTTGTATTTTTTATTGTTTTTTTCAGTTTTTACAGAGAATATTTCCGTTTTTTGCAATATTTAAGTATTATTATAGTTACTACAACAATTTTAGAAGGTTGTGTAAATAATAAAGCATGACGTTTTATATAAATAACAATAAAATGTATGTCTCGGTGAAGTAAGGTTACAATTTATTTGTTTTTTATAAATTTTAGATTTTATATTTTATTTTGTTTTTTTAGATTGAATACTAATTAAAAAGTCTTGAGATTCGGTAAAACCTTACTTTTCAACGTGTTTACAATCTTTGTTTGCAAGTGATCATCATAACATTGAATATAGCCGCAGTTGGCTGTGACGTCACACTCCGGTCGTCTATTTACCTGTCTAGCAACAATATTATTAAACGAAAATGTTCAAAAATATATCGAAAACAGGTTTAGGAAATATGAGACATAAAAAATAACCAATTTTTAAGGTGATACGTTAATTTCTTGGAGAAATGTAGATATACATAAATACAATAAAGATAAAGAACAGATTATACGAACATACATAATATACCCGAACAATACATACTGTTTCAAATATTCAAAGATAAAGCGATTACAAAAATTGCAATTCGGCATTCTTCAATATACATTATACTATACAATAACTCACACACAGCCAACGGAATTGACAATGAGAGATACCTTGAAAACAATAAAGCTCTGTTGTTATGGGGCAGGGAATAGATAATAGGTAAATATGATTTATATAGGTATATATAAAGAATCCACTACACCAAAATGTTGATATCCAAACAACATACACTGTTTCAAAGCGTTTTAATAGTGAAATACCTGTAGAATATTTAGTTCAATCTTTGCAAATGGAATTTTGTTTCGACATGCCGCGATGGGGCCCTTGAATGTCGGGGGCCCCGTATAATTGATACGGCTGATACGACGGTAGCTACGCCCCTGGCGTTAAGTAACAATTTATTTTAAATGGGATTTACTTTTTCGCACTGTTTGTAACTTTCGAGTTGTCATGGTGACAATCCTTAATTTTCGCGTTGTCATGGTGATGACAATATGACCAATGAATTATAACAAGAGATTTGACAGTTTTGTGGTTTGAAAGTAGTTGTAATTTTTAAATTTCAAAGTTCTAAAAATTGTAGAATAGAAGAGTTACAGCTTTTTTTATTTGTTTATCGTAGATAAAATATTGTATGAGACTGTGAGTGAAGTACTTTTTGCGAACTCGCTCCGTTGTCGCTCGTGCTCTAAAAATCGCGTGCGATCGCAAAAAGCATACTTCACGAACTGTTTCATTAATAACTATTTTAGCACTCCATTGGAGCGTTAAAAATGCTACTTTATAGCACTAGTGCTAAAAAATTTTTAGGGCACTGCAGTTAAAAGTGAATTGTCAAATTGTGAAAAGTCAAAATATTTATATTTCATTTACTAATATTAATATTAATAGTAAAACTTGCACAATTTGAAAACGGTGGTTTAAAAGGTTTTTTAAAATTTAATTTAAACTCTATTATTGCATATTTAACACGTTTGTAGAAAAAACAAGTTTATATAACGGTATAATATTTTCGCTAAGAATTTTTAGATATTCCCCTCGAGTGTAGACAACCAGTTCTATCTTTTACGGGTGATAGGTTTCATGGTTTCAGCAATTAACAAAAATATTGTATTTTATATATTTATAACGTTTGTAGAAAAAATATTGTAGGATATACGTGTTAAAAAGTACATTTTTAAGGCACTCATGTAAATTTCAGAATTCGCTTCGCTCATTCCGACTAAATATATTCTTTATATGCAAAAAATTTGAATGAATTTTGAATTAATTCGTTTTCAAGTAAGTACATTTATCAGCAATAGTCGTAACGTAATTGTTGTAAACCATAGTTTTATTACTAATTAGACATAAATGACACTAAATTCTTCACCAAAAAAATCAAGCAGTTTGAGCTTTTTTCGGTTTGGGTGGGTGCAGCTTGCCATTAACCTGCACCCCCCCACTTTCAACGCGATTTCTTGATCAACGGTTTGAGCAACAAAATTCGGATTAGAGCAACTAATTAGCACATAAATAGCACTAAATTTATCACCACAAAAAAATCAATAAGATTAAACTTTTTTCGGTGTGGGTGGGTGCAGCTTGCCATTAAGCTGGACGCCCCCATTTTGACCGAGATTTCCTGGTCAACGGTTTGAGCAACAAAATTCGGAATAGAGCAACTAATTAGCACATAAACAGCACTAAATTTTTCATCAAAAAATCAAGAAATTTGAGCTTTTTTCGGTGTGAGTGGGTGCAGCTTGCCATTAAGCTGGACCCCCCACTTTAAACGCGATTTCCTGGTCAACGGTTTGAGCAACAAAATTCGGAATACAGCAACTAATTAGCACATAAATAGCACTAAATTTATCATAAAAAAAGTCAAGAAATTTGAGCTTTTTTCGGTGTGGGTGGGTGCAGCTTGCCATTAACCTGCACCCCCCACTTTCAACGCCATTTCCTGGTAAATGGTTTTAGCAACAAATTTCGGAATAGAGCAACTAATTAGCACATAAATAGCACTAAATTTATTACCAAAAAAATCAAGAAGTTTGAGCTTTCTTCGGTGTGAGTGAGTGCAGCTTGCCATTAACTTGCACCCCCCCCCCACCACTTTCAACGCGATTTCTTGGTCAACGGTTTGAGCAACAAAATTCGAATTAGAGCAACTAATTAGCACATAAATAGCACTAAATCACTGAATTTTTAACCAAAAAAATCAAGAAGTTTGAGCTTTTTTCGGTGTGAGTGGCAGCTTGCCATTAAGCTGGACCCCCCACTTTGAACGCGATATCCTGGTAAACGGTTTAAGCAACAAAATTCGAAATAGAGCAAGTAATTAGCACATAAATAGCACTAAATTTTTCACCAAAAAAGTCAAGAAGTTTGAGCTTTTTCGGTGTGGGTGGGTGCAACTTGCCATTAACTTGCACCGCCCCAATTTCAACGCGATTTCTTGGTCAACGGTTTGAGCAACAAAATTCTGATTGTATCAACTAATTAGCACATAAATAGCACTAAATTTATCACCAAAAAAAATCAATAAGTTTGAACTTTTTTCGGTGTGAGCGGGTGCAGCTTGCCATTAAGCTGGACCCCCCCACTTTGAACGCGATTTCCTGGTCAACTGTTTGAGCAACAAAATTCGGAATAGAGCAACTAATTAGCACATAAATAGCACTAAATTTTCACCAAAAAAATCAAGAAGTTTGAGCTTTTTTCGGTGTGGGTGGGTGCAACTTGCCATTAATTTGCACCCTCCACTTTCAACGCGATTTCTTGATCAACGGTTTGAGCAACAAAATTCGGATTGAGCAACTAATTAGCATATAAATAGCACTAAATTTATCACCAAAAAAATCAATAAGTTTGAAGTTTTTTCGGTGTGGGTGGGTGCAGTTTGCCATTAAGCTGGACCCCCCACTTTGAACGCGATTTCCTGGTCAACGGTTTGAGCAACAACATTAGGAATAGAGCAACTAATTAGCACATAAATAGCACTAAATTTATCACCAAAAAAGATCAAGAAGTTTGAGCGTTTTTCGTTGTGGGTGGGTGCAGCTTGCCATTAACCTGCACCCCCCACTTTCAACACGATTTCCTGGTAAACGGTTTGAGCAACAAAATTCGGAATAAAGCAACTAATTAGCACATAAATAGCACTAAATTTTCACCAAAAAAATCAAGAAGTTTGAGCTTTTTTCGGTGTGGGTGGGTGCAACTTGCCATTAACTTGCACCCTCCACTTTCAACGCGATTTCTTGGTCAACGGTTTGAGCAACAAAATTCGGATTGAGCAACTAATTAGCATATAAATAGCACTAAATTTATCACCAAAAAAATCAATAAGTTTGAAGTTTTTTCGGTGTGGGTGGGTGCAGTTTTCCATTAAGCTTGACCCCCCCAATTTGAACGCGATTTCCTGGTAAACGGTTTGAGTAACAAAATTCGGAATAGAGCAACTAATTAGCACATAAACAGCACTAAATTTTTCATCAAAAAAATCAAGAAATTTGAGCTTTTTTCGGTGTGAGTGGGTGCAGCTTGCCATTAAGCTGGACCCCCCACTTTGAACGCAATTTCCTGGTCAACGGTTCGAGCAACAACATTCGGAATAGAGCAACTAATTAGTACATAAATAGCACTAAATTTATCACCAAAAAAAATCAAGAAGTTTGAGCGTTTTTCGTTGTGGGTGGGTGCAGCTTGCCATTAACCTGCACCCCCCACTTTCAACACGATTTCCTGGTAAACGGTTTGAGCAACAAAATTCGGAATAAAGCAACTAATTAGCACATAAATAGCACTAAACTTTCACCAAAAAAATCAAGAAGTTTGAGCTTTTTTCGGTGTGGGTGGGTGCAACTTGCCATTAACTTGCACCCTCCACTTTCAACGCGATTTCTTGGTCAACGGTTTGAGCAACAAAACTCGGAATTTAGCAACGAATTAGCATATAAATGGCACTAAATTTATCACCAAAAAAAATCAATAAGTTTGAAGTTTTTTCGGTGTGGGTGGGTGCAGTTTGCCATTAAGCTTGACCCCCCCAATTTGAACGCGATTTCCTGGTAAACGGTTTGAGCAACAAAATTCGGAATAGAGCAACTAATTAGCACATAAACAGCACTAAATTTTTCATCAAAAAAATCAAGAAATTTGAGCTTTTTTCGGTGTGAGTGGGTGCAGCTTGCCATTAAGCTGGACCCCCCACTTTGAACGCGATTTCCTGGTCAACGGTTTGAGCAAAAACATTAGGAATAGAGCAACTAATTAGCACATAAATAGCACTAAATTTATCACCAAAAAAAATCAAGAAGTTTGAGCGTTTTTCGTTGTGGGTGGGTGCAGCTTGCCATTAACCTGTACCCCCCACTTTCAACACGATTTCCTGGTAAACGGTTTGAGCAACAAAATTCGGATTGAGCAGCTAATTAGCATATAAATAGCACTAAATTTATCACCAAAAAAATCAATAAATTTGAAGTTTTCTCGGTGTGGGTGGGTGCAGTTTTCCATTAAGCTTGACCCCCCCAATTTGAACGCGATTTCCTGGTAAACGGTTTGAGTAACAAAATTCGGAATAGAGCAACTAATTAGCACATAAACAGCACTAAATTTTTCATCAAAAAAATCAAGAAATTTGAGCTTTTTTCGGTGTGAGTGGGTGCAGCTTGCCATTAAGCTGGACCCCCCACTTTGAACGCGATTTCCTGGTCAACGGTTCGAGCAACAACATTCGGAATAGAGCAACTAATTAGTACATAAATAGCACTAAATTTATCACCAAAAAAAATCAAGAAGTTTGAGCGTTTTTCGTTGTGGGTGGGTGCAGCTTGCCATTAACCTGCACCCCCCACTTTCAACACGATTTCCTGGTAAACGGTTTGAGCAGCAAAATTCGGAATAAAGCAACTAATTAGCACATAAATAGCACTAAATTTTCACCAAAAAAATCAAGAAGTTTGAGCTTTTTTCGGTGTGGGTGGGTGCAACTTGCCATTAACTTGCACCCTCCACTTTCAACGCGATTTCTTGGTCAACGGTTTGAGCAACAAAATTCGGATTAGAGCAACTAATTAGCATATAAATGGCACTAAATTTATCACCAAAAAAATCAATAAGTTTGAAGTTTTTTCGGTGTGGGTGGGTGCAGTTTGCCATTAAGCTTGACCCCCCCAATTTGAACGCGATTTCCTGGTAAACGGTTTGAGCAACAAAATTCGGTATAGAGCAACTAATTAGCACATAAACAGCACTAAATATTTCATCAAAAAAATCAAGAAATTTGAGCTTTTTTCGGTGTGAGTGGGTGCAGCTTGCCATTAAGCTGGACCCCCCACTTTGAACGCGATTTCCTGGTCAACGGTTTGAGCAACAACATTAGGAATAGAGCAACTAATTAGCACATAAATAGCACTAAATTTATCACCAAAAAAAATCAAGAAGTTTGAGCGTTTTTCGTTGTGGGTGGGTGCAGCTTGCCATTAACCTGCACCCCCCACTTTCAACGCGATTTCCTGGTAAACGGTTTGAGCAACAAAATTCGGAATAGAGCAACTAATTAGCACATAAATAGCACTAAATTTATCACCAAAAAAAATCAAGAAATTTGAGCTTTTTTCGGTGTGGGTGGGTGCAGCTTTTCATTAACCTGCACCCCCCCACTTTCAACGCGATTTCCTGGTAAACGGTTTGAGCAACAAATTTCGGAATAGAGCAACTAATTAGCACATAAATAGCACTAAATTTATCACCAAAAAAATCAAGAAGTTTGAGCTGTTTTCGGTGTGGGTGGGTGCAGCTTTACATTAACCTGCACCTCCCCCCCCCCCCACTTTCAACGCGATTTCCTGGTAAACGGTTTGAGCAACAAAATTCGGAATAGAGCAACTAATTAGCACATAAATAGCACTAAATTTTTTGTCTAGTCCGAACTTTATTCGCCATGGTGGGGGGTGCAGCTTAATATGGGTTGTTTTGGGTATATTTTCGTGTACTTAATCTATTTATTGTTTAGCCCATTTTTCATTGTCCAGTCACCCTTGGCTTATATATAACAAGTGTTGTTGAAAAAACTGAATCTGTTTTCAAATCTATTTTTTGAGTTTGGTTTATTAGAGTTTATTAGGTTTATTAGGTTCAATTTGTGCAGTCGATTCAGAAAGTTTAAATTTTAAATTCTGAAAATATTGTGAAGTGAAAAAAATTAGTGAAATAAAAAGTGTGTAGCTGAGTGGAGCGATGAAAAGAAAAATGAACCAAAAAAAGGAAGAAGTTTTGAAGAAGATAATACCCAAAATTTCTTCATTTTTCCATCAACCAGATTCTCAAAGTGATTTAGATTGCAATGGTAAGTACTAGATCTAGATCTCTATCTACTAATGAAACAATAATTAATTCTTATCTAATTGTCGTCTGTAACAGGGGCGGCCAAGTTCCTTGATATTCTTTGATAGAAATTTGAAATTTTTTAGAAGCCGTCATTAAATGCGTATTAAAAAGTTATGCAAAAGAGGTGTTAAAAAATTTTTTACAGAATTTTGTACAGAATATTTATTGAACACGTGTAAATAAAAGTACAACCTATTTGTACTAATTTTAAATATTATAAATTTATTTTACTTCTTTTGATAATTCTTTAAATCTTAGTGAATAAATGGTGACAGCACTTCTTAGTAATTCTTTCAGATGCTGGTTAGTTGGTACTGATGAATAATTGAATTTAAGGAATTTTAAAGTGGAATAAAATTATTCACACATGTCTTCTTCTTCATGTGCCGTGCTCGATTATCGAGTGTTGGCTATCAAATTGACTATAGTAATTGGAAGCTGGAGTTTCTCAAACCACTCTCTTAAATTTCTAAGCCATGGCGTTTTTCTTCGACCTGACCCTTTTCTTCCGTCTCCTTTGCCTTTTATTTTAAATGGAGTATATTATAATTCTTTGGGTGGCGCATTATTCTTCTCTAGGTGCCGTCTCCGCTTCGAAGGTTGGCAATCATCAAAGCGATTTTTACTTTTGAGAGTGCGGCTCTAAGTAATTCGTTGTTACTACATCCAAACTATGCCCTAAGATTCTTCAGCCATGAGTTAAATTAGCTATCAGCTTCCTATAAATCTTTTTCCTGGATTTTACTTACATAATGAAGTGGAGTATTAGATATTTATCTCCTCTCATCACATGTCGCATATATCTCAGTTTTCTTCTCTTAATTGTTAGAAGTACTTCTCTTTCCTTATGCATACGTCTGTCTCATTACCTCTACGTTGGTTATTCTATTTACCCATGAGATCTTCAGCACTCTTCGGTACATCCACATCTCGAATGTCTCCGGTCTTCTCACGTTAATTTTCTTCAGTGTCCACGCTTCCATCCCGTAGTATAATACGGATAGCACATAGCACCTCATAGCATGGCCAAAAAATATTCAAGTTTGCGAGTTTTTACTGTTCTGATGACTTCCCGTAATTTTTCCCCTCCAATGTATAACAACTTCGTTACGAACTCTATCCACCCAACTTATTCGTAGGATCCTCCGATACACCAAGGTTTCAGAGGCTTCCAGGTTTTTGAGAAGGGTATCCGTTAAAGTCTAACCTTAGACACCATACAAAAGAGTACACATTCACAGTACGGTGTTCCATCGAACATTTTCTAGCACTACCTTATATCAGTTCTTGAAAAGGGCACCGCGAAAATCTTTGATACGGGGCCCCTGTGGGGCTAGCTACGCCACTGCTGCTGAGAAAGAATGTATGACTAAAAAATTTTATTTTTACATTATAATAATGACCTCTCAGTACATGTCAAATGTGTCGAGTGTTCTTTTAATGGATATTTTGATTCGCTATGTCTGTTTACGGTATTGTTCGTAATGCGCATAAGTCCAATTTTCAAAATTTTTGATACAATTTTTGTGTTTCTCATAGAGTATCTAAGAATATAGCCGAGCTTATATACTCCCTAAAACGACCCTCAGTTCTAACTGCAAGACGCAAAAATCTCGCAGGCTTAGTCTTGTTCTTGCTCAAGTCTTGCACGGTAAGTCTTGGTCTTGGTCTTGCTAAAATTAGGCGGTCTTGGTCTTGGTCTTGGTCTTGCGAAAACGCAAGAACAAGACCAAGACTGCAAGACCAAGACCGATTTTGGGCAACACTAGCTCCAACAACAACACATGATGAGGAAGAAATTGATAACTTTTATGGCGATATCACCACAGCAATGGAAGACAAAAATATAGAAACAACAATCGTTATGGGAGATTTTAACGCAAAAATCGGAAAGAAAATGGAAGATTCAGAAAACAAAATAGGAAACTACGGACTTGGATCAAGGAATATTAGGGGTGAAAAACTACTAGAATATTTGGAACAACAAAACCTTCACGCAATAAATACATACTTTAATAAGAAGCCAAACCGAAAATGGACATGGGTCTCCCCAAATGGGGTGAAAAAAAATGAAATTTACTACTTCCTCTGCCAAAATAAACAAATCTTCGAAGACGTAACTGCACTGAATAAATTCTCAACTGGCAGCGACCACCGCATACTACGAGCCAAAATAGAAATAAGCAAACTAGAGACGCAGAAATCTAGAAGAAAACCAACGGCTATTGACCATAGCAGAATAAGACAAAACGCAGAAGAATATAGACAGACTTTAAGGGAAAACTATAAACAACAAGTAGCAAAGGGAGAGTCAGAAATTAATAAGATTAATGAAGAAATGAAAGAAAAGCTCTTGGAAGCGGGAATGAAAACTGCCAAAAAACTAACAACAAAAGAAAATAGATTAAGTAGCGGGACCGTTAAATTAATGGAAAGTAGATGAAAACTAATAAGCGAAAACAAAAGAAACACAGTAGAATACGTAGAACTGAACAAACTTATTAGGAGAAAAACCAGAGAGGATCTAAGAAAACACACTGAAAATGAAATCGAGAAAGTAATTGAGAGAAATAAGGGCCTAAAATGCTTACGACCAAATTTAGGGAAACCACTACTCATTTCAATAAAGGATGAAACAGGACGGGAAGAGAGGAGAAAAGATAAGATATCAGAAGAAGTAGAAAGGTTTTATAAAGAACTATAAACCTCAAAGAAAGACGCAAACTTCAACACTCAGGAATATATCAAGAAAACAATCACGAATGTAAACTCAGAAACATTACCAAAAATAGAAAATTATGAAATAGAAGCAGCACTATCACAATTAAAGAACAACAAAGCGCCAGGAACAGATGGAATCCTTGCTGAAATGTTGAAAGAAGGGAAAGAAGAAATCTTACAAACATTAAGAAATCTGTTTAATCAGTGTCTACATAAAGGAGACATACCTGACGAATGGAACGAAAGTCTTACAATCCTGCTATTTAAGAAAGGCGACAGAAAGGACATAAAAAATTATAGACCCATCTCACTGCTGTCGCAAACGTATAAACTATTCATGAGGATTATCAACAACAGGCTAACACACAAATTGGACTCGTATCAACCAGTAGAGCATGCAGGATTCCGAAAGGGATATAGCACCACTGACCATCTTCTAACAATTAGGACACTAATAGAAAAAACTAACGAATACCATATAGATCTGCACTTAGCGTTCGTTGACTACGAAAAAGCATTTGACAGCGTGGAAATGTGGGCAATAGAAAAAGCTATAAGCAACTGTAGAATAGATTCCAGATACAGAATGCTAATACATAGTATATACAAGAAAGCAACAATGACAGTACAATTGGAAGAAACCACAAAACCCATACCAATTAACAGAGGAGTGCGACAGGGAGATGTTATTTCTCCTAAACTATTTAAATTAGCACTGGAAGATGTTTTCAAAACAATGGAATGGACAAACATGGGAATAAACATAAATGGAAAGAAACTAAACCACCTAAGATATGCAGACGATGTAGTAGTCATAGCATCAAGTTTTGAAGAACTACAAACCATGCTAACCGAACTAGCAAATGAATCCGAACAAATAGGTCTAAAAATGAATTTTGCCAAAACAAAAACAATAACAAACACACAAGACAATAGAAACGTAATACTAAACGACACCACAATAGAAGCGGTTAATGATTATATATATTTGGGACAGATGATAAAAATAAATAAGGAAAACCAAACAGCGGAGGTAAACAGAAGGGTCAGATTGGCCTGGGCAGGATTTGGAAAATTAAAATGGGTCCTAAAGAATAAAAAAATACAACAATACTTAAAAACAAGAGTGTTTGACCAGTGCATACTCCCAATTCTCACATACGCATGCCAAACATGGACCTTGACAAAGGCAAACATGGATAAAATAATGAAGACACAAAGAGCCATGGAGAGAGCAATGTTAGGAGTAAAATTGACAGACAAAAAGCAAAACAACTGGGTCAGAAATAGAACAAAAGTCAAAGACGCAGGCCAACATATAGCCAGGCTAAAATGGAGCTTCGCAGGTCATAACGCTAGACAAACGGACAATAGGTGGAATAGCACGATACAACAATGGAGACCATGGACAGGAAAGAGAGCAAGAGGACGAACCCAGATGAGATGGGGAGACGACATTACAAAGATAGGAGGAACGCACTGGAAACAGAAAGCACTAAACAGAAGCGAATGGAGGAAACTGGGGGAAGCCTATCTTCAAAATTGGACGAATTAAAGGGCAAAAGGAGAAGAATTCTAAGGTATTCGTATTTGGTAGAAATAAACAAAACATATTAATCAAGTTACAGTTGAATTTAAAATTGAATGATGGTCTCCCATTGAACTCTCATTTAAGGTCATTTACATGACCTGTCGGGCAGATTGTTAGTAAATTTGTATGGAGTAGTGATTATGTAATGTATATCATATTAACGACCGCAAAGGGTTAAAGAAGAAGTGCACAACAAAAACATAGGTATCACCAATAGAGCATAGCAAAATATGAAGCACAGATCTCTATCATACAATATACATAATATCATAATATGCAGCACACAATACATCAAAACAGTATTATTTACAACTTTTTACCCCAAAAACTCATTATTACGAACATTCTCAATCATAGAATCAAATAACACAGAATCATTGCAATAATACACATAATATTCAGAATTTGATTTATTATAGAGCAAAAACAAATCCTCACATCTTTCCAGTCAAAGCTGGCTGTTGCCGACAACCATCTCATGCAAAGTGCATTCAAACCTCAGTATTTGTTGGCAGGATATAACGTAACCTCAATAATAATAACTGGTGGTTACATTATACACACCTTCTTCTTCTTCCTTCTTGTATGTAGGCTGTAAAGCCTGTTTCTTCTTCAATGTTAGCCTTCTAAATTGTTTAAGTTATCGCACCATCTTTTTCTTGGTCTGCCAATACTTCTTCGTCCATTTGGTGACTTATCTCGTGCTATTTGTACTATCCTATCCTCTGTCATTCTACTAATGTGTTCGTTCCACTCCTGTTTCCGTTTTGTCACACATCCATTTATGTCTTCTACATCGCATGATCTTCTTATGTTTTCGCTTCTCTCCCTCTCCAACAGACTTTTCTCTGATATTCGTCGGAGTATTTTCATGTCTGTTGTTTCTAGTAGTCGTCTTGTTTTGGATGTGGCAGCTGTGGGAGCACGCCAAATAGAATTCTATTTTAGTGACGTCACATTGCCTAGTAACCGTCGATTCTCTTATTATGAAATTCTACTTTGTGACGTCAGCAAAATAGAATTTTATTTGGCGTGCTCTGGTCTTGTCTCCACCGTGCATGTCAATGTAGGTCTAATTGCTGCTTTATAGATTCTTGCTTTTGTGTCTTGTCTTAGGTGTTGGTTCTTCCAGACTGTGTCATTAAGGGATCCCGCCGCTTTACTTGCTTTTAAGCTGTGTTGTCGTACTTCCTCTTCAACATCTCCGTAACTGGTTATATCTATTCCCAGATATCAAAACCTTGCTTCCTGCTTTATTACTTTCCCATCAATTTCGAGTTTACATCGTAGTGGGTATTTAGATGTTGTCATACATTTGGTTTTTGCTGCTGATGTTATCATATTGTATTTCTTGGCTGTTTTATTGAAGATGTGTGTTAATCTTTGGAGATCGTCTTCTGTCTTGGCGATTAATGTAGCGTCGTCTGCATAACATAATATTTGGATTTCTTTGTTCCCCATTCTGTAACCATGACCTTTATGTACTGCTTCTATTATTTCTTCCATTATTATATCAAAAAGCAATGTGCTTAACGAGTCACCTTGTCTGACTCCGTTTGATACTGGTATAAACTGCGTTAGTTATCCATTTATCTTTGCCTGTATTCGATTTTCGATGGTTTGTATAATATTGATTGGTATGTTTCTTCTATACAGTAAATGTAAGATGTCTTCGACTTGGATGCGACCGAAAGCCTTTGTCAGGTCTATAAAACATATATATGCTGGTTTATTGTACTCAATGTGTACCTTTTCTGTGATTTGTCTCAGTACAAATACGGCGTCTACACAGGATCTTCCGGATCTGAGTCCTTGTTGTTCATCTGATAAAGTTGTTAGTTTATTGATTTTGTAGGTTAGGAATTTTGTGGTTAGCTTAAGTGCGGTGTTCAGTAGATTTATACCTCTACAAGTGTTGGGGTCTTCTTTGTCTCCTTTCTTGAACATTGGTATCAGTATGCTGTTTCTCCATGCGTCTGGTATCTTGCAGTGCAATATTAGTTTTTGTATAAGCTTTGTCATCTCTAGGGTTATACTTTCTCCTCCGTATTTTAGAAGCTCGTTGGTTATTCCGCCTGGTCCTGGTGACTTTCTATGTTTGAGTGAATTTATGGCTATCTCTACTTCCTTAAAACTGATTTCTATTTCGTGTCTTAATTCAGATAGGTTATTGTTTTGATTATTATTTTCCTTTCCTTTAAACAGTTCCATCAAGCATCTTTCCCATTCCTTTGCTGGTATGTTATTGTACTTATTTAATTCTGCCATTTCTTTCCGGTTGTTTCTTATGAATCTCCATATTTGTTTTTGTTTTCCGTAGAAGTCGCTTTCCATCCTTTTTTAAACTGTTCCTAGTGTTCATTTTTTTTCTTCTTCTTACCAATTGCTTTGTTTCATTTCGTATTCTACTATAGGTGTCTCTGGATTCTGGAGTGTTTGATGTTTTATACTTCATGTACGCTTCTCGCTTCTCTTTACGTTTCTCTTTTATTTCTTTTCTGAGCCATGGTATATTGTTGTTGTTTTTTTTTTGTTCAGTATGACTTTGCGTTTTCCTAGAGCTTTTGTTGCTGCCTATTCAATGTTGTTTTTAATTTTCTCCCAGCTCGCGTTTATATCTTCGATGTCGTCTATTTGGTTCTGCTGTATCTTCTGTGCTAGCCTCTTTTGGTACATTTCTCTTGTAGATTCGTTCCACAGTGATTCTACATTGAATTTTTCCTCGGCGATTTCCTGTAAAAAATATTTTGGTGTTAGTTTGATTCTTATTTTTGCTAGGACTAGTTTGTGTTTACTCCCTGCGTCTGTTTTTTTACATTATTCATTATATACACTATAGACATTATACACACCTTTTCAACTAATTCATCTTAATTTTTTCATAATGATTTCCGGAGTGGAAATCAAAACGTTTAGTATTTTTTAGGTAGAATATTGTTATGACAGTTACGAAAGATTGATCCCACATAGAAAAAGTCCCTTGACGAAACAGAAGAAGTATTCAAGTACTATATTCAGTAATCAAGTACTATACGGGAATATTCGAGATGTCATCGAATATTCAGAAATGTCGAGTGGAGTCTTGAACCTCAGAACATACGAAGTTGATATTTAATTTATAGAACAGTTGTAACATATTTGAGTTTTTGAAGTTAATAGTTTTCATTGTTTAAAAATTCTAATATTTTCTAGTTAAATAAAATATATCGATTTTTAGACAAGTAGAGGTAGAAATCATAAATAGTTTATCTCAAATTCACGAAAATTTTCAGTTAGAGATAAATGAAATTCCTAGTAGAATAGCTATATTAGAGCAGAGGTTCTCAAAGTGGGTGACGCGGCACCCTGGGGTGCCTCAAGCACTTGCCAATGGTGACATGGAACATTTAAGAAAAGTCGAACAACTGGCCGCTGCGCCACTGACCAATCGAAACATGTTGATTATTTGTACTTTCTCTCGATTTTCTCAAACGAACTTCTTTGAAATTGTTATTGCTCATTTGCAAAGTTTGGAAGGAAGTATTGTAAACTATTTTCCTGATATTGACTCAGATGACTTATAGCTGGATGATGGACCCGTTTTCGTGTGATCCAAAAAATAAACCTGTCGGAATGACAAATGAAGTTTTTCAAAATTTACTCGAGATCAGCGAAGATAGCAGTTTAAAAGTCAAATACCGTGAAGGACGCCAAGAAGAGTTATGGATGCAGGTATATTCAGAAAATAATATTGTTGGCAAAGTTGCAGTGAAAAAACTTGTGGGTTCCACATCGACTTATTTCTGTGAGTCTTTTTTCTCCGCATATGCTTACATTAAAAACAAAAAAAAATACAGAAGCAAACTTCAAGCATCAAGGGATTTGAGGGTCAAATTTACAAAGATCCCCATAATTAAATAAAGGATATAATGAAAACATCATCGAAACAGTGATCGAAAAATCAGGGCTTTTTATTCCGGGTGGAATGTTTGCCACTCTTACTTAGAGCTCTATGATTCGCTTATTGCGGTGAATCACTCCGCATTCCACTTGTATGTTGTCAAAGTTTGTTGTGTGACTTGGCTTTCGTTGCAATTTTCTTCCACTCATTTTGATATGTGCATAGTTCCCTCCAGTTTCTCACTTCCAAAATTTTGATATCTCTCATGACCTGTTCCTCCCAGTTCTCTCTGGGTCTTCCCCTTGGCCTTTCAGTTTCTGGTTTCCATCTGCTGCTCTTCTTATCAGTACCTTCTATGAATCAGTAGATCGTTTTTTCTTCTCTCTCTGTGTCCCAGCCATCTCTGCCTCTGTGTTCTAAATCTATTTTAACCCTTTCAGTCACACACCTAGAAAGAGGCATCCAAAAATTATAAAATTTGGTAGATATGCTTGAGAGAGATAACTAAAACAATACGTAACAAAAAAAACTGCCCCTCCATATGTTTTTCTTTTGTTACGACTTGTACCTCACAAGGTATATGTTGCCTTTAAGAATGTTACAAAAAAAAAACAAAATCAACTAATTAGTATTTAATTTATGTTAATACTAGAAGTAAATTTATTATTATCATCAAACAAAATACAAAAAAATAATAGTTGTTTAGAAAATTACTTAAGAGCCCATCTATTATGAAAATCGGCAAAACAATTCCTGCCATTTACATCATCTTCTCTAACTTCTTGGTCGTTGTTTGGCTCTTGCTCCAAACCATCCTCTAGATCTTGAGAATTAGCTTCTTCTTCATCTGAACGAGTACTTTCATTCAAAAATTTAACTATTTCATCATTAGTTTCCATTTGAGTATCATCCTCCCATCCATCATCTTCATCGTCAAGATCCGGAAATCTGCGTCATCATCATTTTGAAGATAATATACCTAGTAACTCCTCATTTGTAAGTGGTTTTTACTATATTTAGCCATACCTGAAAATAAACATTTCATGAAATAACATGTTTTACACGAAAATATATATTATTCGTTTTGTCACAAAAAATATCCTTAAAAGCAGTTTGTACCTCATAAGGTACATCTAATTGAGGTACCCAGATTACTACTTTGTATCATCTACATTTTAGAAAATAATACATACTATCATAAATTACAGTGTTTACTTACCTATGAAACATATATCCGCGTTTATTCTCGAAAATAAACAGCAAAAACAACATACACAAAGAGACTGTCCTAACCTCTTGCAAATGTCACTCGAACGAACTAATTTCAAATCAGGTTATAACTGTCAAGCAGAAACAAAATCGCGCGCAGAATGCAGGCATCTACGAATTAGACATGATATTTTACCTGCAAAATATTTTCTTGGATATACTTAAGTCAATTCCCATTGATGTTTGAAATCATATAATAAATGTACCTCTTGAGGTACAGTGTGACTGAAAGGGTTAAATCTCTAATAAATCTCCCTTCATTGTGTCTCTTAGTTCATGGTTCATTCTTCTTCTCATTTCTCTGTTGTCCATTCTTATCGGGCCCATAATCCGTCTGAGGATTTTTCTTTCCAATATTCTCAATATTTCTTCATCTTTTTTCGTGAGGCACATTGTCTCAGCTGCGTACTAACTACTGGTCTGATTGCAACTTTGTATATTTTCAGTTTTGTATTTCTGGATAAGTTCTTGTCCTTCATACGCCTATGATATCTCCAGTATTTTTGTTGCCTGCTAGTATTCGTTCCGTTACTTCTTCACTTCTCTTGTTTTGGCCATTCACTATTACTCCCAAATATTTAAATTGTTGGACTCTTTCAAAAGTGTAGTTTTCTATTTTGATTTCTCTCGTCCTGTTATCTTCTCTTCTAGAGCAGAGTAGATATTTTGTTTTTTCTTCGTTAATTTCTATACCTCTTTTCCGGACTTCTTTTGCCAGGATTGTTACTGCTTCTTTTAATTTTGAGTTCATTCATCACATTGAGTAAGGATATTTGAATATCAAATTTACTGTATTTTATTGATCTGAAATAAAGTTTATATTGAAATCAAATGAGCCTCAGAATTGTATTTTTTTTTTTCATTTTTTGTCGTTTCCCAAATCGTTTCAAGGGTTGGTGTGCCTCGAAATATTTTTAGCCCTACAAGGGTGCCGCAACTAAAAAAGTTTGAGAACCACTGTATTAGAGGAACAACAGAACGATAATATAAAAACCCATTAAAAAAACAAAATAGACGAACAACGAAGCTATTTAGAACATAAAATAGAACAACAACAAAACGTTTAATTGCAACAAGACAGTAACCAAGCGATTTGAAATCTAATTTAGAAAAACAAATATACCTACTGGAGTTAAAAGTTAAAATTTAATACCCAAGCTTCTTTATCTAATATTTTTTTAGAACAAACAGCTTCATCATCTTCCATAGTTAAACCAGGCACAATTTTAGAACTACCAAAATTTTAAAATCCACGTCAGATGTGCAAGAGCATGGGAAAATAATCCATCTTATGGTAAAATGACAATAGTAATTTCTCCGTTAGAAATTTATCAACTACGTAAATATAAATATTTTATCGCCAACCGTCACTAAAGTCATTCATTATTGTACTCATTTGCCGCCATTTGCGGCAGTAAAGTAACACTTTATGGTACTGAAAGAAGAATTTTACTTTACCTGCCGCGATTAATCAAATTAACTGAGATTGAATGTAAGTGGTCGATGACAGTAATCGATTATTTATTTGAGTGAACTTAAAATTTATTTACTTTAGTTATTAAAAATATTGTACAAAATTTATGTTATTATTAATTAAGTTTATGTCAGAAAGTGAAACTCTGTAGTATTTTGAAATTATATTTATAAAACATAATAATTCAAAACTTTACAGATTTAGTACTTAGGTATTCAATATTGATACCTAACAACTATCGATTAAACATCGAAATCGGCCATCATGCAAGAGCCTTCTGTCATTACGGTCGTACAAAATTTTTATTTCGTCTAAAATTAAAATAATTCTTAAATCTTTTAAGTTTTGTATTAATGCGAATATAGTATGAAATGGTGTTTTTGTTAATTCGATTATATTAAGACGGTGATAGATATTTAGGTACTGATAATTTGGTAGCAAATATATTTATTTAGAAAAAAAAAATAAAAAAAAAAAAATAAAAAATAAAAAATCAATGGGAAAATCCCAATAGTTGGCTGTATACCATAGTTTAAAAAACCAATACAGAAGTAAAAACTTCGAGATGTATTCTGGTATAAAATCGTGTATTTAAAACTATAAAATGTCATGGAATGCAGAACGTTTTCGTTCTAAACAGAATATCTTCAGTGCATCCTGCCGAGTATTTTGAAACTAGCACACTGTAAATAGTGTTAACATCATCATATATGGTTTACATAATGTAATATGTTAAAATGTTATGACTACAAGTCGATGTTAATAGATAAAGTGGAACACATGCTAAAAGGGTGCCATGGTTCCCTGCTCGAAGATGCTAGGTACTTGCCAATTCAATGGGCACAGACCAACTCCCAATATTTATTTAGATTTTCTACTATTCATCCCTGGAAAAGCAACTGCGCTGCGGGAGGCTACACTTCATTAACAATTACGTTACTACTAACGGTATTTTTAATTTTTGGTATTTTATTTTAGATATTAAAATTAGTTTATTATTTAAATAAAATTACGATAAAACTGTTTAAAATATATTTATTTCGTTGAAATCATAATAATAGAAGTACCTATAACTTCTTACGTGCGTACAAAGTACACACAGTCTTTTTTCATTAGAAGGATGTAATTAAGTAAGTGTTAATGTTTTTTATGAATGGCGATAAAATTTTGTATGCACCACGTAAAGCAAGAGTACCTTTTAGTACTAGAATACCTCACAATTTATTAATCCAGAGTCAAAAATGCTTAAAAAGTAAAGACAAAAATGTTATGCGATAAAATAACTGTTGTCCTACCCAAAACGGACGCCTATGACCGGTACTAGAAATTCGCAATGGATGGAATCGATTTACCTCTGGAAGATAAATATGCGTGTTAATTTTCGTTTTTCTAAATAGAAGCATTCTGGAGGTATTTAAGAAAAACTAATTACCAGACGACATCTTCAAATAGTTCTAGCTCCCTTAGGAAGCATTTTCGGACTAGATGAATTTGGTTACATTGCCTTAAAATTATCTAAGGAATCTCCTGTCTTCGTTTGTAGTCATTCTGTTAAATGTTAGTGTCAGATTTAACTAAAATGTCATGTAATGATTTGCAACGTTCTTAAAATGCTATATGACGTCAAAATTAATGACGCACAAAAAAAGGGTTTTGGGACCATTTGGGACAGAGTATAATGGACCGCGATAGTGTAACGTCAAAACGTCAAATATTTTTCCAAACAAATCAAAAATCAATAAATGTTTGACGTCTGCTCAATGGATTATACACGTGATTTGTGTAATTATTTTTAATTTTATTTTATTTTAACAAGCATCTGCACATTTTTTCTAAAGACACAATCCTTGTTAGTCATATCAATCATATTGCTTTTAATTTTATAAATGTCCCTACACAAAATCAAGGATTTACACACTACCATATAGTACTTACTGCGTTTTTTCAGGTTCTTAACCAGTCCTATTTGGAAATATGGTGGAAAATAAATATACTATGAGTAGGGAGCGGATTTATATGCAGTAAAAATATACTGCATATATATGCAGTAAAAAATTACGAAATATGCGCAAGATATGCACAAAGATTAAAAAAATGCGCATTTCTAGAAACCACAAATTTTCTGTTCTATTCTATTCTAGGCGGTTCTTTTATAGGGGGGCGGCAATCTTATTTATTATCTTTCGCATAAAAATTTCGCATATGTCCTCCAAAGTTTTAAAGCTGTTTAAAGACGGGATGTGATCTAAAGTATGAATATTTCAATTTCCGTTAGAAAATCATAAAACTATGGTTAAAAGCATTTAAAAGTGTAAATTCTCTTAACAATAGGGGATTTAAAAGAATCACCAGAATTATAGGTAGCTACTAAATGGGGAAACAAATTGTACTAAATATAATAATAGTAAATAAAATTCGGATTTCCCGGTAAACCATCCTTCATCATTTTAACATCCTACAATAATTTTATAACGGCATACTATAAGCACTATAAGTAGTACTTGGTGTAAAGATTGGGTATTTTCTAAGAAAAAATGAAAAGGCAGTGACTGAACCGTCTCTTTTCAGGTAGTTCTCGAAATAATAGATATGACAGCCTGTGCGGGGAAATATTTTGTGTCGACTTAAAAAATTTAATTTTTTTTTTGGACTTAAATGTTTTTAAATATGCACAAAATATGCATGTTTCTTTAAAAATATGCAAAATTTAGTAAAGTTCTAAAATATGCGAAATACGCATGCAATATGCATTTAGCATAAAATCCGCTCCCTAACTATGAGCATTGATTACAATCACGGTTACCCAATACACTACCATTTTGTAAAAACTAAACATCCTACAAGCAATATATTTCAATTATAAAAACGAAAACAAACACCACGTGTGAATCTTTGTTTTGTTTGGCAATTATTCCAGAGTAGCCAACATTGATTTGACGTCACGACTATCACGGTCCGTAATATGCGTGTTTGTGATGAGAGTGGTTGGCAATACGGCTTTTCATCGACTGTCATTTGTTTCGAGCTTCTGTCATGTGTAACATAATATTAATATATCTACGTCATACGTCTTTGATTTGTATCATTGGCAATACCAATAACGTATGACGTAGATATATTAATATTAGATGACACATGACACAAGCTCGAAACAACTGACTGTGAATGAAAAGCCCTATAGAGCATGTATTTGCCACCGACTTTTTTTTAATTGGTTTGATTGTGTAGTAGTCTAAGATACAATTTAAGATCGATTTGCACCGATCTGTATGGATAAAAATTATTGGATATGTAACCTCCGCACATCTGAGATTTTTACACGACTGAATAGACGGAGAGCTAGAGCCGAAAAATCATCGTCATAAGTAATATGGAGTTTTTCCTGTGAAATGTGTCCATTGTATATTGACAATTATGACCCCTTTTAGGCTGACACCTCAGTGGATACAGTAAGTAGCAATAAGGTATGAAAGGGGAAAGTTAGTGCAGTCATTAAAGGTTTTCACCTCCTATTTTGTTAAACCTCCATAGATTTGCATGAAAATTGGTGACTAGTTAGACCATACCTCAAGAAATAAAACTGATTTGGTGCCAACTTGCACTTTTAGACTGGTGGTGAATACCACCCCTTCCCGCGGGTGAAA
The DNA here is from genome assembly GCF_917563875.1 of Diabrotica virgifera virgifera. Classification (NCBI taxonomy): domain Eukaryota; kingdom Metazoa; phylum Arthropoda; class Insecta; order Coleoptera; family Chrysomelidae; genus Diabrotica; species Diabrotica virgifera. Next base: position 179,820,026 of record NC_065445.1, on the reverse strand, counting down.
ACAATTTTATTAAAAATAACCCCACAAATCGATAGAGGCACAAATTTTAAGTAAAATTTGTTATATCATGTTATTAAAATAAATCAATACTTTTTGAGTTATTAATGATCAAAGATTTGTCTATTTAAGAGCATACGCGTGAAGTTACGGATGATAAAAAGAACATATTATTAATTAATTGTATGTTAGTAAAATATTATTTTTATATTATTTCAATATTTAATTAATTTTTCTCTGTCAATATAAACTGAATATGTCCAGAAACAGGGGGTGTCCAATAATGGGTACATTTGACATATTCGAATACACTTTTGCTAAATTTATAATATCGAAATAATATAAAAATAATATTTTAGTAACATACAATTAATTAATATGTTCTTTTTATCATTCGTAACTTCAGGCATGTGCTCTTAAACAGACAAATCTTTGATCTTTAATAACTCAAAAAGTATTGACTTATTTTAATAAAACGTGATATAACAAATTTTACTTATAATTGGTCCATCTCGCGATTTGCGGGGTTATTTTTAATAAAATAGTTTTCACCCTCGAGAAGGGGTGGTATCCACCCCCAGGTTAAAAGGGCAAGTTGGCATCAAATCATTTTTATTTCTTGGGTATGCTCTTACTAGTCACCAATTTTCATGCAAATCGATGGAGGTTTAACAAAATAGGAGGTGAAAACCTTTAAAGACACTTTCCCCTTTCATCCCTTATTGCTACTTCCTGTATCCACTGAGGTGTCAGCCTGAAAGGGGTCATAATTATCAATATACAATAGATACATTTCACATGCCAAACTCCATATTACTTATGACGATGATTTTTCGGCTCTACCTCTTAGACTAGAATGTGCCAGATGGATAAAGAAACTACTACTCTATGAGAAAAATACATAAAGTGGAATTTGCGAAAAATGGACATGTGTTCAAATAAACGCTTCAATTACAAAAAAAAAACAAGTGTTGCCCGATGTAATCTTGTTCTAATTATAATTAATTATAATTAACTATTTAGATGGGAAATAAGCCACAATTAAATTGAAAAAAGAATTTTATTAACGTTTCGATGTATGATACAGTTAGGATTCATATTATTCATGTTGGTAACAAGATGACTTGACAGCGAGGTGACAGTGACAGGAGTCAGGTGCAGGGTTGTTACTTGTTAGGTTAGCGTTACCTGTTACCGGCATGTAAAAATGTGAACTAGTGTGTGTGTGTTCACAAAGAGGGGACGGCATTAGATAAACTTTTTGCCACAGATATTAAATGTGAACTAAGATACTTGTTAAACATACAATAATTATCCACAAGGAAAAAAGTTTTTTCAAAAAGTATACAATAATTATTTAATATAGTATTTGTTTTATTTATTACACCTTCCATCAGTCCATGGTGTCAGGTGTGATAATCTTAGCATGGTGAAACCATTTCTTGTTTGGATATACACTCAACTGTAAGCTTGTAAAACGTGAGTATTATTTCTTGGTATCATCATGGAATCCACGTTTAAGCCACCTGAATATCTAATATTAGACGGGAATATATCTGAAAACCGGCGAAAATTTAGCCAAAAGTTTGATCTATTTATGATAGCTACGGACCTAACCTCCAAACCAGAAAGTAAAAAGCTGGCAGTTCTCTTAAGTCTGGTGGGTGATGAGGCATTAGAGCTGTACAATACCTTCACATTTGCCGAAGATGAAGACAGAACAGTAACTTGTGTTAAAAAGAAATTTGAAGAATATTTTTCACCAAAGAAAAATGTTATTTTTGAAAGATTTAAATTTAACAGTATTAGCCAACAAGAAGGGCAACCCTTTGACTCATTTGTTACAGAACTACGGAAAGCCATTAAAACAACAGAGTATGACCAACAAGACCAGATGATCAGAGATATAATAGTAATTGGCATACACAACAAAGCAACACAAGAAAAACTGCTTAGAGAGTCAGACTTAACGCTAATGAAAGCAGTTGACATATGTCGAGCGATAGAAATAAGTAAAGACCAGTCTAAAATGTTACAAAATGAGTCATTAATAAACGCAGTTCAACGAAGAGAACCAAGACATGGTCGTGTGTGTACCAGATGTGGATACAATCATGTGAGAGATGATCCATGCCCAGCTTGGGGTAAAACATGTGCCAAGTGTCAAGGGCATAACCATTTTGCAAAAGTTTGCAGAGAAGACCATAAACCTAGTGGGAGCAGTGTGACAAGGAAACCAGAAAGTCCAAGAAAGAGAATGAAAGAGCAGAAGAAGAAAGTGCATCAAGTGACAGAAGCCAGCGAAAGTGATGTGCACAGTTCGGGAAGTGAAAGTGATGGCAGTGAACATCAGTATTTTATCAGGTCAGTAAACTCTAAATGTAAACACAAACTTGGACCAGATATGTGGTCAGCTGATATTTATGTTAATGATAAGCCTGTGTCATTTAAATTAGATACTGGAGCTGAGGTAAGCACTTTGCCTTTATGTATTCTCAAAGAAATAGCCCCAACAGCACATATCCGTACATCTAATATATCATTAGTATCAAATGGGGATTCAAATTTTAAAATTAAAACAGTAGGGAAAGTTACATTAACTTGTGTTATTAAAAATGATAAAAAAGATATATCTTTTGTAGTTGTAGATACAAAAAATCAGGTTCCTTTGCTAGGGTTTAAGGAATGTCTAGAATTAAATTTAATCAAACGGGTAGATTTATTAGTAAGTTCTAAATTTAACAGTTTAAATGATCTAGTAACAAAATATTCACATGTGTTTGAAGGGTTAGGAAAATTTCCAACAAAACACCATATAACCTTGAGGGAAGATACCAAACCTCGAATAAGCACCATAAGACGGGTTCCCCATGCTTTACGAAAACATTTAAAAAATAAACTGTGTGATCTTGAGGCACAAGGAGTCATAACAAAGGTAGATAAACCAACAGAGTGGGTTCACCCACTTGTCATTGTGAAAAAGCCAAATGGGGACTTACGATTATGTCTTGATCCAAAAGAACTTAATGGGGCCATCAAGAGAGAACACTTTCAAATTCCTTCTGTTGATGAAATTGTAACTTTACTTGGTAGGGGACAATTCTTCACTGTTTTAGACGTGAAGGATGGATATTGGCAAGTGGAGCTGGATGATGAAAGTGCAGATTTAATGACCTTTGGTACACCATTTGGTAGGTACCAATTTAATAGACTGGCTTTCGGTATTTGCTCAGCCCCAGGAGTATTCCAAAAAAAGAATTTTGAAATATTTGGAGATCTTGAAGGCGTAGGCCTTTACTTTGATGATTTAATAGTCACTGGTGCCTCAGAAGCAGAACATGACAGGAACTTAAAAAGGGTTCTTGACTGTGCTACCAAATACAACATAAAGTTCAATAAGTCGAAAGTACAGTTCAAATAAACCAGTGCTAAGTACATGGGTCAGATATTTTCAAAGGGTGGAGTGAAAACCAGTGATAAATATATCAAAGCAATATTAGACATGCCCACACCAGAGTTCAAACAAGATGTTGCAAGATTTTTAGGAAATATGTAGCCAAGTTCGTGCCAAGCCTATCAAAAATATCTGCCCCGTTAAGAAACTTGACAAGATTGGATGTAGATTGGCAGTGGTCAAGTGAGCATCAGGATTCACTGGATCAACTAAAGCATCTGTTGACTAACTCACCAATCTTGGCAGTATTTGACCCAAAGAAACCAATAGAAATTGAAACAGATGCATCAAAAGACGGACTGGGGGCATGCTTGTTGCAAGAAGGTAGACCTGTGGCCTTTGCATCTAGAAGCCTTACAAAAACTGAGCAGCAGTATGCTCAAATAGAAAAGGAAACCCTGGTTATTTTATTTGCAGTAAAGAGATTTCACTACTTTGTCTATGGAACTTGTGTGAAAGTTCATAGTGATCACAAACCACTGGAGTCGATTTTTAAAAAAGATTTACAGTCTATTTCCCCGAGGATCCTGAAAATGAGGTTAAAATTATTAGATTATGATTTAGTTGTGTCATACAAACCAGGAAAAACCATGTACATATCTGACACACTGTCAAGGGCATTTCTAAAAAACAATAAAAGATACGATACAGAGATAGAGTTTGCGGTTCATTCAATTGTCAATGATTTACCGTTTTCTGAGGAACGAAAAAATCAGTTTTGACAAGAGACAATAGCAGACCCTCAACTACAAGTTGTTTTTGACTTTATCATCAGTGGCTGGCCAGAGCAAAAATATAAAATTCCAGAGAATGTGAGACACTTCGCCAAAATAAAAGAGAATCTATTTATAACTAATGATCTTCTTTTTCTAGACAATAAATTAGTTGTCCCTTTTTCATTACGAAAGGAAGTTCTAGGATTACTTCATGCCCGAGTCGAAATTTGTTTTTTAAATATATAAAAAAATGTCAAAATAACAAAAAAGGTCTTTTGTAATGTTTCTCTAAAGTTGATCGTTTTCTAGTTATAAACAATTTAAAACTAAAATAAGAACGAAAGACGACGATTTTCAAAGCTCAAAAACATAAGTACCTATAAAATATCATTTTTGAAATTACAAAGTATCTAAATTCAAGTTCAAACCTTATTCTATCAGTTCTTGATAAATCTTTTGGACTTCTTTCATTTTGAATCATTGTTTTTTAGTTGTTCATGCTCGGCTCCCCATAACAAACCTTCCTCATTAACAATTAAAAAAATATGTTTTAGAATAAAGCATGGCTAAAATTCTTATCGAGACCTGACAGAAAAAGGTTTGAACTTTAATTTATGTGCTTGATGATTACAAAAATGATATTTTTTACTTATGTGGTTGAGCCTTGAAAATTGTCATCTTTCGTTCCTTTTTCAGTAAATTTTTGATTATTTATTAATTATAGTTAGAACAAGATTAGATCGGGCAACCCTTGTTTTTTTGTAATTGTTAACATGCTAAATTACATATAAAATAATTTTTATCCATTAAACAGATCGGTGCAAATCGACTTTATATCGGATCCTCTAAGATACCTAAATACGTTTTTCAGTATCTATTTTAGCTTCTAAAATAAATTTAATTAAAATATCGAATTCTATTTTAAACTTTAAGCAGATGCTAATAAATAATAGTTCATCTTGATATTTAAATAATTATTAAATAAAACATGCATTTTTATTGAAATGGTTAAAAATAATAGGTAATACCTACACTTTATACTTTTCCTTACACCGGTGTAAGTAATACAAGTTGCCTATACTTTAGGAACAAAGTTTCTATTCTATTTGGAATTTATTCATCAAAAAGTACACAACATCAAAATAATCTAGGAGCACCTATAAATATTAATAGGTTTAAATCAATGTTGCAACAAATACAAAAATAAATTTATGTTTTTAATCTTTTTTGTTGTTTTGTCAATTATTATACCAGCTTGGATGGTAATTCTGATAAGAATGGCTATAAAAAATTTAACAATTCAATATGCGTTCTTTTCTATAAAATAAAAAGTAATATTTCTTTATTGGTACCTGTTGATTTTCGATGTCTATTTGTATTTTTATTTAGTCTTGTAATTGCCAATAATGGCAAGACATCATTTAAATAGCGAAACGCAGTGGCATGCAATCGGGATGCTTCAAGCTGGCGCTATAGTAGAAGCCAAAGAGACATTGATGAGGTCCTCCACATGAACAGAAGTGTCATCAATAGTTTTGTTAAGTGTTCAAGAAACTGATTATCAGTGCCGGTTTATCCACTAGGCGCTTAGGGCGGGCGCCAAGGGGCCCGTTCCTTTTAATTATAAAAATAAAGACGCTAAATACTTAATCTACATATTCTCCAAAAAAAATCTCATACGCAGATACGCCAATACACTGCAAAAGTCTATATGTTCTATTGTTACATCTCTTCACGCCTATACACAGTGGCGTAGCTTATTCCCACAGGGGCCCCGTGTCAGTGTTTGTGGCGGAGCCCTTTTCCAAAAACTACAGAAAGTTGTCAGATTTAGCTGTGTCTCGAATTGTATCAAAAATAACCGCACAAACGAAGTTTTTTTAGTTTCTAATAATTTCATTTTGAATTGGGGGCTTAAATAATTATAGGTATATCACACTTTTCGGCTTTAAAATAATTTCTCTTAAAATAGTTAAACGAAAGACAAAAATAGATATTATACATACATCTAATTTATAGATAAGGAATAGATTATTCTCGAAAATGCCAATACCCAAACAATAGTACACAGTCTTTCAAACATTCAAAAGTAAAGCGATTACAAAAATTGCAATTTGGCATTATACAGTGGCCTGTAAGGCTAGCACTCCACTTGCGATTTGTGGTCGCGGCGTCAAAAAATCGCTGTCGCAGAAAATTTAGAGCCTAGAGCTCTTTTCAGAATCGCGAATTGAATGCTACAAGGGTGTGACATCAGCTTTTAGATGTTTTTTTAATCTAGATAAAGAAGAATACAAGACGTCAATAATTAATACTTTCGGCGAGAAACATAAAAACGATGTTGATGAAACCAAAATGAACTTGCATAATGAAATTGCCCATTTTGTAACAAGAATCTACAGGTCGAGCAAGTCTTGTAAATTTCACGATTGCGAGCCACGTTTCACGCAACCGTGTTTGCGTACTTGTGTTTCGAGTTGCGTGGTCGTGCGGAGTTATATTTACCAATTCGCGCAATCGTACTTGAGACGCTGTGTCAGGTGAGGTGTTTGAAAATTTGTGTAACTTGATTGCTTGATTCTGTGGTGTGAAGGTGGTTAAACTTTTGTTTTATTTTTTTTTGTTTTGTTTGTTTTTGTTGTTGCGAATACATCGCAGAAAGTTTTTAGATGAAGTAATTGTATGATGAAGATAACACAGAAAATACAAGAGGGCAGCATACTTTGCAAAACAATTGTTACAATTTGAAATCAACAATTTGTTAAGTTGTTGTCTTGCAGGTAAAAAAAGTGACTTTTTAAAAAAATTATATCTTGGAAACTAAAAATTATTTTTATTTATAATTGAAACATGTAAAAGTATAGTACTCTCAAAAAAATTTCAGCCAAAAATATTCATTTTTGTAGAGTTGACTGCAATTTTTCGACAACAGCCCTTTTTTGCAGTGAGCAGCATAACAAGTCCAGTCTCATCTGAAATCAAAGTTTCTTGTAGTTTATACCTCTGGCTAGTGAATGAACAAAGGATTTTTTATTAGATGAGGTCATTTTTGTTTTATAAAAAAAATTACTTTAAAAATGAGAAAAATTGGGGTCAAAAATGTGTTTAAACTTATGTAAAATCTTCAAATTTCATTTTTTTTTAATTCCTTCGTTCATATTCTAGCCAGAGGTATAAACTACAAGAAACTTTTTGATTTCAGATGAGACTAGTTATGCTGCCAAGGCAAATAAACTTAAACTCTACAAAAATGAATATTTTTGGCTGAAACTTTTTTTGAGACTACCTTAAGTACTATACTTTTACATGTTCCAATTATAAATAAAAATAAGTTTTCATCATCATCATCAACCCGTACGCGTCCACTGCTGGACGTAGGTCTCCCTCAGCTCTTTCCATTCATCTCTATTTTGTGCGGCTTGCATCCAGTTACCGACAACATGTTTCAAATCATCGGCCCATCTGGTTAGTGGGCGTCCTCTGCTCCGTAGTGCTTCTTCTCGCGGCCTCCACTCGACAATACGTTTTGTCCATCGGTTGTCTGGCAATCTGGCGACGTGTCCTGCCCAATTCCACTTAAGCGACGCGATTTTTTCGACAGCGTCTGTTGTTTTTGTTCTACGGCGTATTTCTTCGTTTGGGATTCGGTCTCTCAGGGAGACACCCAACATCTGGCGCTCCATAGCCCTCTGAGTTACGCGAATCTTGTTCACTACCTTTTTTGTTAGTGTTAATGTTTCGGCTCCATAAGTGAGTACAGGCAACACACATTGGTCAAAGATTTTCCTTTTGAGGCATATGGGCAAGTCCGATTTAAATACATAGTTAAGTTTACCAAACGCTGCCCAGGCTAATCCTATGCGACGTGGGAGTTCGCACGTCTGGTTATCTCGTCCCAACCGAATTTCATGTCCTAAGTACTTATAAGATGTAGTCTGCTCAATATCCATTCCATCAACAACAATATTACGATTTAGCACCAGATTAGTCATTATTTGCGTCTTGTTGATATTAATCTTTAGTCCGACCTCTAAGGAAGCGTAATATAATTTGTTCAACATTATTATTGCATCATCCATACGATCGGCTATAAGGACAATGTCATCTGCGAATCTCAAATGACTGAGCTTCTCTCCATTTATATTGATACCATATTCGTTTAGATCTGCCTTCTTAAATGTGTGTTCTAAAAGGGTTGTGAACAGCTTTGGTGAGATGGTGTCTCCCTGCCGTACTCCTCGCTGTATACAGAATGTATTTGTTTGTTGTTCAGACAGTCTTACGCTAGCCGTTGCCGTTTGGTAGATATATTTGATCATGTTAATGTAGCGATGGTCTATTCGGCATTCTGTCAATGCTTTTAACATTTTCTGCTGGCTTATGGTATCAAATGCTTTCTCGTAGTCCACGAATATCAGTGCCAATGGTTTGTTGTATTCCGCAGACTTCTCTATTAGATTTTTTATTACCAGTAAGTGGTCGTTAGTGCTATATCCAGATCTAAATCCAGCTTGTTCTCTAGGTTGATAGAAGTCTAACTTAGCCTCCAGTCTTGGAGACACCCGACTTGGGCGTCGAAACGTTAATAAAATCATTTTTAGGTAAAATTGTGGCTTATTTCCCATTTGAATATACTTGATTATGAAACTAGTTGAGCTGGGAAATTTAGCGATATTAACTTATACATTTAGATTGTATTGATTGTGTACCACCTTCAGACGAGTTTGGAAACTACCACTGTCACAGTGACAGTTTTAGTTGACATACTCCTCCGATATGTGTAAAGGTGGGATCAATATAACGTAAATTTAAAGGTTAATTTCGCTAAATTTCCCAGCTCGACTAGTTTCATTTCTTTTTATCTCACAACTAAATATGTTGCCCATATTTTGCCGGTTATTAGGGCACTTATCACTGTACATCCTTGCTGATGTGACAATACCTCCTATCTGTTTTTTCATGAGTTTTGTATGAGAGATGGAAAAACATGTTTTAAGGTCACCTCCTGTGTTCATATGTAAGTTTTGACTTGTTTTGTAGTTCATAGATAGTTTAATTTACTACAAAACAAGTCAAAAAATATCATATGAAAACAGGAGGTGACCCTAAGACAAGTTTTTAGTCTCTCTTACAAAACTCATGAAAAAACAGATAGGATGTATTATTACATCACTGATGATATGTGGCCATACCAAATAATACATCCTTGATAAATATAAACATTTTTATTGAACAAAATCTTTTCATACATTTTTTTAATGCAATTTACTGATATTCCTAAATATTTCAAAAAAATGTGTCACATTTGCTTTGTAAACCTTTCTTTTGCCTTTCGTAGCCACATATTACGTTTCCTTCCTGGTTTTTTGTAGACCACTTCTCTCAGCTGATTCTAAAAAAAATGAAATAAATGGTAATTTTTCTATCCTTTACAATTAACAATCAGAAGAAATATTATTTACAGATAATGATATGCATAATAATAATAGGTTTGTTCTAGCATCAGTTTGAAACCATCAGCGAATAGTGGACCAGCGCGAGTAGAGGGGATCGCACTGGTGACTGTATTAGGTGCGTTCGCGGGCACAGTTGACAAATTGTCGCCGACAATTTCCAACCTCACTTAATATAAATAATACCGTTAATAGATAAATATACAAGGTATATTTACTTTTAATTAATATTAATAACTAATTATTAAATTATACTAGGCAAATATATCTTGTATATTTATCTATTAACGATATTATTTATATCATTTTAAAGTGCGCATGCGTTTTGCTGCTAATTTGTCACCGACTAGTCGCCGACAGGCTCCCGCGAACGCACTTATTATGTTCTTTTACTGACCAACTGTTTGCTGATGGTTTTTGACTAGTTTGACTGTTTGCTAGAACAAACCTAATAATAGTAAATATTTTGTATTTTGACAATGACATCTGATGTGGAAGTCAAAACATTAATAAAATTATTTTTTCAAGTTAACTTGCACATGCGCGTCTTAAAATTGTACTTTTAATACTTATATCATAAATAACTATTAAAACTATCTTAAGAGGAAACAGTATCAATCAACAGGTAGCGAAAATGTGTTCCAAGATTGCCGCTGTAATTTTGAATATTTTTCAAGATATTTGGCACACATATTCGTAATATAATAAAGATGGCGGTACAGAGCCAATTTGAAAAATATATTATTATGTGGAAATTACTCTGTAATTAAATACAATATAAAAAAACGAGCTTGTACCGCCATTAAGAAGAACAAAAAAATACACTTTCTTCAAATACAACTTTTTTATCCGATTTTGTGTTATTTTGGAACTACTAAAATTTTTTATTTCATTAGTAGTTCCAAAATAACACAAAATCGGATAAAAAAGTTGTATTTGAAGAAAGTGTATTTTTTTGTTCTTCTTAATGGCGGTACAGGCTCGTTTTTTAAATATTGTATAATTACAGAGTAATTTCCACATATTAATATATTTTTCAAATTGGGCTCTGTACCGCCATTCTTTATTATTTTACGAATATGTGTGCCAAATGCCTCGAAAAAATATTCAAAATTACAGTGACAATCTTGGAACACGTTTTGGCTACCTGTTAATCGCTACTGTATTACCTTAAAACATTGTAATTTGCTAAACCAGTATATTTTACTCTACTACTACTCTACTAGCTACCTCATTTTCCACTGTTTCTAAAGACTTGTTTACATGGGTAGAGTTTTGAGGAGAGTAGAGTAGCGGTAGTACTCTACCAAAAATGGCTTGATACCATTCACATGAGGAGAGTACAAGTATAGTACTGATGCTAGTATAGTGAAACCGATTTTTGTATTTTTAAACACTCTTGATTATAAGTGCACCTTAAATTCTTAATTTTTTGCTTAAGCTCGTTTACTCCAAAGCCCCCTTTGCCATTCTTTCGACGATTTCATCCTCCGCAGCTTGCTGCAAACTTTTATTTCTGTAGTATACACTACCTAAATTCCATAAACACTGGTATTCGCCGTATTATAGCTCTACAAGTTTTAAAGTTTCATCTTCGGTGAACTTCATTTTCACTATTTACACAAAACACAATTCCAGCCAGAATGACAGCGCCCCCATGTACTCTCCTACCTACTTTATTCTGCCATAATTGAGCGTGTTCCATGGGTAGAGTGTGCAGCCGAGTAGACATTTTGGCAGTAGTGGTGGTCATAGAGTAGTTACTTTGCCATATGTTGCTAGTCACTCTACTTTAACTCCAACTATACACTCTACCAGCTATTCTACTGTGCTGAGCATTTTTACAGGTAGAGTTACTCTACTCTATCAAGTACTTGCATCATTACTCTACCTGTGTAAACAAGTCTTAAATCTACTGAATGAAAATCTACTTAATCTTAATCTACTCTTAATGAAAAATGTCTAAGATCATTTACCCACCTAGTATTATTGTAGAATTTAAGACAGTCCAGTGCCTTATAAATAATTTCAATATGAATATTTTTTTCTTTAATTCTCCTTTGATACCACTCCATTTTAGATTTTGGGGAACTAATTTCATTGTGTTTATAGCCCATATTTATTGAAGGAACCCAATCTGGAGATTGTTATTATCGATTAAGTCGGCTGGTTTTCCTACAAGATTAAAATGTTAACATCTTCAAAAATCGTTACTGTTGTAATTGTAACTTACCAGATATAAAATGATTACAGCAGACAGGACAGGAAAATTTTCATTTCGCTAGTAAAACCTGTACATTGTATTGCATTTAACCATTGTTGTCTCTCAGATACCTTATTTAGTTCAGTTTAAAAGTGAACTTTATCTTGACTTTATCACAATTACTTTGCATTTGACACTTCAAAACACAACACCAATGAAGCATATTATCTTTCTAAATTAATACTTCCAGAGAAAATGTTAAATTAATCTTTGTACAACACAAAATTACAAAGAAATACAACTAAAATTATCTAAAACTCATTAAGAACAGACAGAATAAGATTTATCTTTTACACCCAGTAGCCATATTGACATATTGATTTAATTTTGACAGCAAGTTGGAACGGATTTAAATTTGGTAAATATAACTCCGCACGACCACGCAACTCGAAACACAAATACGCAAACACGGTTGCGTGAAGCGTGGCTCGCAATCGTGAAATTTACGAGACTTGCTCGACCTGTAGATTCTTGTCATTTTGTAACGTTATTAGTCCAGCAACCGAAGCTTGTCACCTCGCAATTTTTACAGAATGGATCGATTTGATTGAAAATTTGAGAATAAGTAGTGGATAGTCCAAGGATCAAAATCTATGTGATGTCGAAAGGCGCTTTTACGATAAGGGTGGTTGCCACCCCATCTCGGGGGTGGAAATTTTTTGTTATATTTTGGCCTCAAAAGTTGATAAAAATATTCATTTTAAGAAAAAATGTTCTATACATTTTTTTATTAAATTTCTTCTTTTTTCAAAAATATATATTGATTTTTTAACCGTAACTTTTTCATTTTTTATCCTAGAAAGTTTGGTAAAAAAGAATTTTGTAGGTTTTTACAAGATCTATAAGTCTATTAATATTAAATCCTTTTAATCGTCAGTTGCAAAAAGAGGTGACTTTGAAAGGGTTGGTAAAGGTGGTTTTTGCATGTTATTACAAGTTTTAATTATCAATAGCTCACTCAATTTTTGCTGTAGAACAAATTTTTGCAAACCATGTTCTTGGGAATTAAATAATCTACAACTTTGTTTTAAAATATTTTTTCGTATCTTTGATGCTAATCTTTCTATTCTGAAGAAATAGGCATTTTTTACCAAACTACAAAAATTCGTTATTCGCTTTTAACTTCATTTTTTTTAAACTAAGCATTCTAAGCCGGTCAAACTTCTAGAACATATTAATAATACATTATTAAAGAAGACTAAATAAGGTCAATGACTAATTTTAATTAAGATGGTGAGTAGGGGGATGTTTCTGATTATTTTTTCGCTGAAAAAAATAGCGACTGACATTATTTTTATTATAAGTCACTTAATTTTTGAGCCAGAGATAATTTTTGTATTTCAGGAGATAGATTCTTTTAAATACTTTAAATTAGTTTGAACAAGTTACCCTCGAAAAATGCATAGTTTTTCCGTCTTTTGCCTTTGAAACTACAATATTTAGCATTTGACGAAGAAGAGCTAACATATAATAAATTATAGCTCGATTACTATTGGTCTTAAAGAAAATAAAAAAAAACGGTTTAGTTTATTGTTTCAAAAGGTAAATTTTTGTTTAGTAAAGTTGTTTTGATTAAACGAAAACTTTTGCGTTATTAGCAGAAAACTGATTAAAAACATTGATTTTTTTCGATATAAAACTAACTCTTTTGATAGCGAATAAATGGAAACTATTCATTTTACCAAAAAAATGTATAGAACGTTTTTTCCTTAGAATGAATGTTTTTACCAACTTTTGCAGTCAAAATACAATAAAAAATTTCCACCCCCGAGATGTTGTGGCAACCACCCCCATGGTAAAAGCGCCTTTCAGCCTCATATAGATTTTGATCCTTGGACTATCCAATACCTATTCTCAAAATTTTCAAGCAAATCGATCCACTCTCTCAAAAATTGCGAGGTTTTGTCCGATTTTAGCTTCATTACTTGGACTATATGCCAAAATTTAAATAAACATATAATTTATGAAAACTTTGATGTCATCCAGGATGTAAAGGCAACTTTTCCCAATATCTTAACTTTACTGCAAATTTGTTTGACGCGTCAGGTGAGCGGTCTTTTTCGGCTTTAAATAGAATAAAAACATATTTAAGGTCAAATTTGGGTCAAAAAAACCTAGACGCATCATCACTATTGTATATAGAGAATGAAGAACTCGAGAAACTGTGATAATATTATATGGCAGTTTGCGAATGCCAAGTCAAGAAAAAAAGTGATCAAATTTTTGTCTTTATGTATTTTTTAGAATATGTTTTTTTGCTTGTCATGTGTTGTTTTGTGGAACTTTCTGTTTTTATTTATATTTTTATTTATATACTCTTTAGTAATAATAAAGGTTAATTCTCAGATTAGAAATAAAGAAAAACAACCTTCTCTGTACAACAATAGGACGAACTGGAACATATTCCGGGACACACTAGATAATTTAATTTTCCTAGACTTACCGTTAAAAACTGTACTAGACATGGAAACAGCAGTCGAAAAACTAACAAGGAATATACAAGAAGCATCTTGGTTAGCCACTACAAACTATGAAACACCTCTAGGCAAAAGTGAAACATCCCCTACAATTGAAGAAAAAATTGCTGTCAAAAGACAATTACGGAAACAATGGCAACAGGCAAGGACTGGTGAAAACAAGAAGAAACTTAATAAAGTAACCAAAGAATTAAAACAACTAATTCAAGAAGAGCTAAACCAAGGCATTCAAGACTATCTAGAAAGTCTTACACCTACAGAAGCAACGGAATATTTATTATGGAAAGCAACAAGAAAACTCAAAACGCAACAACTTCCAAATCCACCAATCAAAAACTTCAACAATACATGGGCCAGAAGCAATAAAGAAAAATCTGAAGTCTTGGCGGAGCACCTAAAAAATGTATTTAAACCATATCCTTCCGAGGTATCCACCGCAGAAGAAAAAGAAATAATGGACTACCTAGATGCCCCATTTCAAATGGACTTGCCTCTACATAAATTTACTGTAAAAGAAGTCAAACACATTGTAAAGCATGAAATCAACATAAAAAAGGCACCTGGATTCGATCTAATTTCTGGAAAAATCCTACAAGAGTTACCTGAAAAATGTTACAAACTTATAACCTTCATATTCAACGCAATGATACGGACGAGTTACTTCCCCTTCACCTGGAAGGTTGCACAAATCATCATGATCCCTAAGCCCGGAAAAAAAACAGAAGTCGTCTCCTCATATAGGCCAATAAGCCTGCTCCCAATGTTATCCAAAGTTTTCGAAAAGCTCTACGCCAGTAGGCTCGAAATAATAATAAATTCAAAAAAATTGATTCCAGATCATCAGTTTGGATTTCGAAAAAAGCACGGAACAATTGAGCAGGTGCACAGATTAGCTAACCAAATCTACAGGGATCTGAACGGTAAAAGATATTGCTCAGCAGCCTTCTTGGATATATCACAGGCATTTGACAAAGTATGGCATACCGGCTTACAATTCAAATTGAAAGAACTCTTACCTTATCCCCACTATCTACTACTAAAATCCTACCTTTCAGACAGACATTTCTTCGTGAAACAAGGGAGTGAACTTACTGCATTACATCCAATATATTCTGGCGTTCCTCAAGGCAGCGTCTTGGGACCTATATTGTTTCTCCTTTATACAGCTAATCTGCCAAGAACAAGAACCACCACTGTAGCAACATTCGCTGATGACACAGCGGTCTTGGCATCCCACACCAATCCGGCCTCAGCCTCAAAGAACCTTCAGACAAACCTTGATAAAATCCAAAAGTGGCTAAAAAGATGGCGTATCGGAGTTAATGAAACGAAATCTACACAAGTAACATTCACTTTAGGTAGAGAAACATGTTCACCAGTAAAAATCAACGACTGCTACCTCCCACAAGCTGACGATGCTAAATATCTTGGCATGCATTTGGACCGACGGATGATTTGGAAGAAACATATATTCACCAAAAGAAAACAGCTAGGCCTTAAATTTAGCAAAATGTATTGGCTGATTGGACGCAAATCTAAATTATCATTGGACAACAAAATACTGTTGTATAAGGCCATTCTCAAACCTGTGTGGACATATGGTATACAACTTTGGGGAACCGCCAGTAATTCCAACATTGACATCCTTCAAAGATTCCAAAACAAAGTGTTGCGAACCATCGTCGATGCACCTTTCTACATCCCCAACAGGGTCATTCTACACGACGTCAAGTTGGAATCCATCAAGGAAGTGATCTACCAGTTCAGTGTTCGTTACAGTGAAAGAGTGTCAGTGCATCCTAACGTGTTGGCCAACCGCCTAAACGTGCCCGATGTCAACGAAGTGCGTAGACTTGGATGCCTGCTGCTTGCCGACCTGTCTACAGGACTCAGATAAGTTTTAGCTTTTAAGGACGTATAGACACCAATAAGTACCTCATTGTCAAAAAAAAAAACTAAATTTAAATTTAGCTAGTCCTTTAAAGGGGATCACTCACTGGAGCGATACTCTACATGTGAAATCTCACATTTGTCAAAGCAAACGCTTATGCCCTTCCGGCAGATTGCAGAATCCATTAGGGGTTATATAAAAAAAAATATATTCTTAAAAGTATTTTTGGATTATTTTTTACGTTTGCTATTCTTCTTGCTTGTTAAAAAAAATACTTTATGGATTTTACAATAAACCTGTATAGTTAATGCATGTGTTTTCTTGTTAAAAAGCTGACAACGAATAGCAATGAAGGGGGCCCCTAAACCTCTAGCGCCCAGGGCCCGAAGTTAGGTTAAACCGGCACCACTGCTGATGATGTTGCTGAACCTCCGTTGCCGTACAAGGATAACCAATCAGATTAAAACCGTTTACCTTACAATTACAAATTATGAGGCCGCAAGAGTAATATCAGGTGTTTGTAAGTGGCCAAACTCTTATATGAACTAGGAACTAGGGTTAAATGCTCGAAGACCTGTGAGAGTGTATGTGTTATCCAGAAGAAAACGCGCTCATCGACTTCATTGGGCACAAGAACACGGCACAAATTGGGTTATACGTGAGTGGGCCTCTACTTTGTTCACAGATGAGTCCCGATTTGGATTTGCACCCGATGAAAGAAAATAATTGGGAAACTGTCTGGAAATGCTGAAACAATTGGCCACTATGCAGAAGATTCATAGACAGCCAAGGCGTTAGTATAATGGTATGGGGTGGGTGGCATCCCTCTTAGTGAAAGAACTAATCTTGTTTGTCTGAAACAGTTTCTAAATGCCACAGACAACCGCGATATAATTCTCGAACCTATTGTTGTACCTTTTGCACCCAATTTCAATTAATGCACGATAATGCGTGTCCGCAGGGGTCATAATACCGCCAGGGTCATGCGAACATTCCAAAAAGATAATGAAATTGAGGTTTTACCATGGCCTGCTCAATAGCCAGGTTTAAACTCAATTGAGCATGTATGAGCAGATGTATGAGCAGATGTATGCATTGGGCAGACGCATTTTATAACAAAATATTGCGTTCGATACATCAAATATTTGAGGTATTTTCAATATAGTTGAACAGGATATCGCAACAACGGATTGGTCATTTGATCATGAGTTTGCCTAACAGTAGTAATCAACAACCGTGGAGGTCACACACTATACTAACTTAACCTAAAGACTACTTTGTTGGGAGATGAGGTTGAGTGGCAACAAATTAGTTTTTTATTTTTTTTTTTTTTTTTTGTTACCATGGCCTTATGGAGTTCTTTTTTAATTTTCTTACGAGCTATTTCGATAAATCTAAGAAAACATATGTATTTTATATTCGAGACACTTGTTGTTAACTTTTTTTTAACAATATTTGAAATTAACTATTTGAAATCCTCCTTTTATTTTTATACCCTAAATTATTTTGATGTGTAACAATGAGACAAAATTCACTTAATTATTTTTTTATTTTTTATTTTTCAGTAGACAGATTATTTTCAAATATAGTATTCTAGAAACGCTAACGTTTTCTCTACGTTTTACATTGCAATTGACGATCTGTGATTGGTTTCAATCAGCTTCATAAAGTTTTTTAAAAATCATTGTAAGTGTCTCATTGTGGCCCAAGCATGGGCCACAATAAGACACCTTATGGGCCACACTGAGACATGGCAACAAAAACACGAACACAGAATATTGTATAAGCAATTTATTATACATCTACAAAAAATATCTGTTGTCTACATACATAGGTACTAATCTAATAGTCTAGTTAAATAGTTGTAGATTCTAGACCTCAAAATATTAAGATTTAACTAAAATCACTTAAATAAACCATTATTGAGTTACAGGTTGAGTTTTATTTAAAAATTTAAAAATTATTTTTGCTCAGTATTTTAAAACTATTTGAGGTATTCTTTTCATACTTGGTAGAAAGTGTAGGTACTATACACCCTATGAAATTATGTTAAATACAGGTTTCCGGCTATTACCAGAGGCGTACGACAGGGGAAAGCACATGGTTGACCTTTCCCAAATTCTACGTCACTGACGAAATTGCCATTTTAGCGCAATTTTTAGATTCTCCAATACTCTCTATGTAAATATCATACTATTCACTCGTACCGATAAAGTCATTAGTTTTTGAGATATTTGAAGTTAAATATGTAACGGCACAGTTATTTTGATTAATGTTTTGTGCCGCTTAATTTTTAATTTCAAATATCTCGAAAGCTAATGATTTTATCGTTAAGACTAAAGAGTATATTATTCATTCTGAACGATAAAATTATTAGTTTTCGAGAAATTTGAAACTAAAAATTAAGCGGCACAATTAATTAATCAAAATATCTAAATAACTGTGCCGTTACATGTTTAACTTCAAATATCTCGAAAACAAATGACTTTATCGTTACGAGTGAAGAATATGTTATTTACACACCAAGTATTGGAGAATCTAAAAATTGTGCTAAAATGGCAATTTCACCAGTGACGTAGAATTGGGGAATGGTCAACCATTTACTGTCCCCTGTCGTACGTCTCTGGTAATATCCGGAAACTTGTATTTACCATAATTTCATAGGGTGTACTTACACTTTCTACCAAGTATAAAAGGAATACGTCGAATAGTTTTAAAATACTGACCAAAAATATTTTTTTAATTTGTACATAAAACACCGTGTAACTCAATAAAGAGCCATATTTTATTTAAGTGATTTTGGTTAAATATTTTGAGATATTTGAGATCTAGAATCTACAACTCAGAGATTGGACATTTTTATGAAACCCCTTTATAAGCAAATCTATATCTTTTACTGTAAGAAAAAAAAAGAAGAAGAAAAAATGACAAATCCCCCTGTCTTATTCCATTGCCGGCTTCAATTGGGTCAGTTAGTTCATCTTCCACTTTTACTTATAAGAGAAGATGTCAAGGAGAAAATTGTAAAGCCAGACCACCAACATATTTGTAAAATGTAGTGTAACATAGTGTAAAAATTGCTTCATACACTTTCATAAAAAATAAACTTAATTATAGGTAAATAAAAATTGTATTCCTAAATCTTTTGAACTCATTCATACATACTCGCGACTATGAAAACACTAGCTCCAATGTCGTATCTGTATTGAGTTTCATTGTTTTGGACTAGAATTTTCGATATACCTATGTATCTTCTTTTTAGGTGAATTCCCAAATAACAATGATGTTCGCATCATTATCTAAGCATATACTACCAACATTCGTCGGGGTATATTCTTTTTAGTATATGCGTTGTACAAGCATAGCATGTACCTTAAAAAACATTCTAAATTTCATGTTCTTTGCAATATACTTTAAAGCATATTCTCGTACCGAATATACTGAGTACATTCGTGTACGTAGTATCTCGGAATATTCGTAAAAGTTTATTCTTAGAATATACCTTTATCGAATATTCTCAGCACATACTTATAAGTACATTCTTAACACATACTTATAAGTAGATACTTTTAAAATATCTTAAAAATAATATGTATATATAGGAAATATAATATTACCCTTAGAGATTATCAACTTCGTTTTATTTTAGTATAATTAATAAAATTTATGTATGTAGGTAGTATTGGACGAATTT
The DNA here is from genome assembly GCF_917563875.1 of Diabrotica virgifera virgifera. Lineage (NCBI taxonomy): Eukaryota > Metazoa > Arthropoda > Insecta > Coleoptera > Chrysomelidae > Diabrotica > Diabrotica virgifera. The sequence goes on along the minus strand of NC_065445.1, from coordinate 179,800,081 downwards.
TATTTCAAAATTGTTGTATGGCAAAAAAGTTTAAACATTAAATGTATTAACGTTTATTATTAAAAATTCGTTTTCATAATTGAAATAACTTTACCATTTCGAGTTTATCATGAGTATTTTTACATCGTTGGAATTTGAATTTAGGTACATTCAATTCAATATGGACCAAAGCATGCCAAAACCCACAACCAAAGGCTTTGGTGTTGCCAACCGTCGAGTAAGCTTTTTCCGTCAACTTACCTTAAAAATTCCCACTTTTATAAAAAAAATTCCTCCTGTTTACAAAATCTGAGAAGATATGTTTAATTATTTTCAAATATTTTGATTTTTTTTTTAATATTTTACAATTTGAACTGGAACAAAAATTCCCTTTTGAGTTAACTTTTCCCTTTATCACCTTTTATGTTAAAAATTCCCGCAAAAAGGGAAGTTTCCCTCCGTTTGGCAACACTAACCACCGGTGCACCGATGTTGTTATTCCACAATACATATCTCCGTCTTATTCTGACCATTTCTTACCTGAATGGATCAGGGATAGGAAACAACGGTAAAATATGAAATCGAAAATATACATTATTTGTATCTATGCAGTGTTAAGGATGAAGACGAATGATAAAGTACAAGGACTAAAGAACATACATAATCTCTTTGTTTTGTTTGCGGTGCTTCAAAATAGGTATAATCTATTTTGGTAACTCAATATTATTTAATAAATACATATAAGTAAGTACATATAAGTATAAATTTTAGTTACTCATACATAGTTTAGTTTAGCTAAATATTATAATACAGGGTGTTTCATTAATAATTGTCCATATAGTAACTGGAGAAACCTTAGTACACAATATGAAGATTTAACCTAAATCACTTAAATAAAATGTGGTTCCTTACTGAGTTATAGGGTGTTTTATCTAAAAATTTAAAAATTATTTTTGCTCAGCATTTTAAAACTATTAAACGTATCCTTTTCATACTTGGCAGAAAGTGCGACTACTAGACACCCTACGAAATTATGATAAACAAACGTTTCTAGCTACTATCAGAGGCGTACCACAGGGGATGGTGAATGGTTGACCCTTCTCAAATTCTACGCCACTGGAGAAATTACTATTTTAGTGCCATTTTTAGATTCTATAATACTTTTTACGTGCGTAATATACTCTTCATTGGTAACGATAAAGTCATTAGTTTTCGAGATATTTGAAGTTAAATATGAAACGGCACAGTTACTTTAATTAATTTATTATATGATACATATGATTAAAATTTAAAATTTATTTGTACCCAGTACTTTAAAACTGTTTGGTGTATCCCTTTCATACTTGGCAGAAAGTGTAGGTACTGTACACCCTACTAAATTAAAATAATTAAACGTTTCTAACTACTACCAGAGGCGTACGAAAGGGGATAGTAACTGGTTGACCCTTCCCAAATTCTACGCCACTGACCAAATTGCTATTTTAGTGTAATTTTTTGATTTTGCAATACTTTTTATGTAAATAATATACTCTTCATTCGTAACGATAAAATGATTAGTTTTCGAGATATTTGAAATTAAAAATGAAGCGACACAATACACTGATCAAAATAACCGCGTCGTTTCAGTTTTAGCTTCAAATATCTCGAAAACTAATGACTTTATCGTTACGAATGAAGAGTATATTATTTTCATAGAAAGTATTGGAGAATCCAAAAATTGAACTAAAACAGCAATTTCGCCAGTGGCGTAGAATTTGGAAAGGGTCAATTATTCACTTTCCCCCGTCGTACGCCTCTGGTAATAGCCATAAACGTTTGTTTAACATAATTTAGTATTTTGTACAGTACCTATACTTCCTGCCAAGTATGAAAAAGATACATCGAATAGTTTTAAAATACTAAGCGAAAATAATTTTTAAAATTTTAGATAGAACACCCTGTAACTCAGTAAGGAACCACATTTTATTTAAGTGTTTTAGGTTAAATCTTCGTATTTTGTGCTAAGGTTTCTCCAGTTACTATATGGACAATTATTAATGAAACACCCTGTATAATAGTTTATATAAATAACTAAAATTTATAAATATTATGTACTTACTTTTTAAGTAGTATTGCCAGGGCCGTAACTACGATGTTAGGGGCCCCGGGGCAAAGGTGATTTGGGGGCTCCCTGCCAGGGGTTCTGTAGGTTTACCCACCAGCGGAAGGCAGGGTCTGGAAAAATGTTTGATATTTAACCCCTTGAAAACGCATTTTAATGGATTCTATGACTGAAGTTTCTTGAACCAACATATTGCTATTTTAGTTGACCAACACAAAAAAAAATTGAAATCACCGTATTTTTTATTCTCTGTAAAAAATTTTGAAGAAAAACAACAAAATGAACAGATAGTAAAACAAAATGAGATAATATAATAAAACAATAAAAAGAAAATTCCTTGAAACTTCAAAACCGCATGGAAAAATATGAATATTTTTCCTGGTTTTCTCTCGCGATTTACTTTGGAATCTCTAACTCGAGAATTTTACTGTCATCGTTGCATTTGGTTGTCTTTTTAAAGACAGATCACATGCTATAATTTTTTTGTGACGGATATTCTTGAGTTTGGGTTGATTTCATGTAATCGAATGAACTATCTTTCAGTAAAGTCGTCCCAGGAACGCAACTCATAAATATTGGCAATATCATTTTAAAGTCTTCTACTTTAAAATGTATAATATATGTCTGAATTGCCAATATAAATGAGTAAGATTAAATAAATTATTAGAAGAATATTTTACTTAGCAACAACATTTTTGTTTAATTTAGTAGTATTTTGTATTTGACAACGACACCCGATTTGGGGGTCGAAACGTTAATAAAATTATTTTTTTCAATTTAATTGTGGCTTATTTCCCATATAAATAGTTAATCATAAAAATGCCACAAGAAAATAACTTCAGAACAACATTGAAAAATATGAAGATATGAAGGTTTATTTAGAGAAAGTGCTTCTTCTTCTTCAGGTTCCTTCCCCTATCTGAGGATGGAAATCATCATCGCTATTTTAATTTTATTGGTCGCACTTCTGAATAATTCTAATGAGCTGCAACCGAACCACTCTCTCAAATTTCTTAGCCAGGATATTTTGCGTCGTCCTGGGTTTCTCTTCCCTTGTATCTTCCCTTGCATAATTAACCTAAGTAATACGTACTTCTCGCCCCTCATTATATGACCCAGATATTGAATCTTTCTAATTTTAACAGTTTTTATGACTTCACATTCTTTCTTCATTCTTTGTAACACCTCTATATTAGTTACTTTTTCAGTCCACGATATTCTGTAGATTCTCCTGTAGCACCACATCTCAAAGGAGTTTAATTTTTTGATTTCAGACTGATTTATTGTCCACGGACAATAAAGAGAAAGTGCAGGAAGAGGTAAATCAGATTGCTGAAGAGATACAGAAAATTGTGAAGGTGGAAGAAAAATTCAAGAATGCGGTAAAATTCGATATGGATAAAGTGGAAGAAAAATTGACGGAGATAGGAAAATGTCATAAAGGAGGAGACTGTCGGGAAGTAATTGTATACAGCTCTAATGAGAGCAGAATCCTATTTGACGAGGATATTAGAAAACGATATCCGGTACCTTCAGCAGTGACACTCTCGAAGGCGAATACCGTCACTGCTGTTAGATTTATTATGCTGTGGTAATAGTAGGGCTGATTCCAATGTGCTCATTCCATCTTACCCTTACCTCTCTTTTCAATATGTGGTACCATGTGGTTCCCTTCACGTACCCAGATGTGGTCTGGGGTAAATAGGTTAAGACAAAAGAGCTGGGACCGGGGACCGCTATTCCGGTTGCATTTTAGTTTTTATTTTACCAAAATAACTAATTTCCTCAGTAACAATTTATACCTTTACGAAAGGTCTCGGGGGCCCCAGCTTAGCCCGGGCCCCTCTTCCAATAGCATTTTAGGTTTTATTACGCTTCCAATGGTATTTTATTATTAATTTCCTAAGTATTAATTTAAATTTTTATGTTAAGGTCTCGGGAGCCCCAGCTCAGCTTAGGCCTCAGAGGCCCCTTCTAAGGGTTCTGTTCCAATTGCATTTTAGTCGAAAATACTAATTTCTCCAGTGAAAAATTAAAACTTTATGTGCAGTTGTAGGGTGCCCCTGTAAGGTCTTTTTAAAATTGTGTCATTTGAAAATTTTTCGTTGGGATCGGCTTTTTATTTTTATTTTCCTCGTTAAACTCTAAGCACGGTCAAAAAGGGGCACCTGCGGGGCCCCCCTTGGCCGGGAGCCCCGGGGCACTGCCCCCGTTGCCCCACTGGTAGTTACGGCCCGGAGTATTGCAGAATGTAGGTACTAACTACATTCTCATTTGCCATTAAAATATGTAAATATAATAGGTATTTGGTAGAACCAGTAGAACCTAAGATGAGATTAGGTGATGCTGAAAACATACTTCTGAGCAATATAGCACTTGAGAGCACTTTCTTAGAATATCCTTAAAAATATTTTCTTCTAATACAAAGATGTGCAGTAGTACCTTCTAAGTATATAAATAGAAGGTTTATAGCACTTCCTTGGAATATTCTAAAAAGTACGTTCTTAGTATATTTAATTAGTATTTTAATTTTTTAATGTGTACTTAATAACTGTAAAATTTTATTAAGTAGTATAACTCACGCCATTTACTTGGTGTCTGTTTCTGTTTTTGTTTTGTCTGTAGTTTTTTATTATTTTTTGTTTTTTATTGTATTTTTTTATTTTGTATAAGCTTTGTCCACAAATTGGTAAAATTTAATGACAATAAAGCATACCTTACTATAAACTAAAAAGATGTGCGGTAGTACGTTCTAAGTATAAAAATAGAAGGGTTATAGCACGTCCTTTGAATGTTCTAAAAAGTATATTCTTAGTATATACTGAGAAAAAGTGCGGTAGTATATTCTAAGTATATACATAGAACGTTTAAGTACTGTAATGTAGTATATACTCAGTATGTGCTCTGCACATTCGCAATGGTAATTACGCATATTCTCAGTATATACTTTTTGTGAAAAGTATGTTCTATGGATCTACTAAGAACATGAAATTGTTATGTGGGTTAGGACCTCTTCAGGAGATAACCCTAAGGCCAACTGTCCTATTTATAGATAAGTCATAATTCAAAAATGCAAAGATGTAAATCAATTTCATGAATATTTCCTTATTAACCTTAGAAGGACCAAGGGGGGTTAAAAATTATCCACAACATTGCATTACATCCGATTTTCTAAATACCTTTGTTCCTAAAAATATACTAAATAAAAAGTTCTAAATACCTTTGTTCAAGTAACTATGGTTTGTTTTTAAACCAGGAGGAATAAACTAAAGAGACATATTCACACCCAAGAAGTCACTAGAAAAATCACCAAATATATCTTCTTTTTTGGTTGATCATATCGGCTTTCTACGGTAATCCATACATACTATATTATACTAATACGTCGCTAAAGAAATCTACGAACAACTGTTTCTTTTATGTAAAAGTAGACTAAATATTTAAAAATTAATTAACTTAATTAACCTGTGAAATGCCAGTAGTGTTAAAATTTCATAAATGACATTAGTGTCAAAATTTTATAACAGTGGGATAAACTTGCCTGAAGTTGGACCAATTACAAACAAGCGTTACGGCGCGGTAAATTTGAATTACTCCTTATTTAAAAACAGACCATAGTGTTGTCGGCGTACTACTGCCATATTAGATGCCATAGTTAGCAATTCTATAATTTAATTAATTTCCTCAAACTTTTATAAAAAGTTGACAGTGGACTATAACTAATCCCCTTGAATACCTCCACCATTACCCCAAAGTGGAAAAGGACGATACCATTCTTGTTGCAAATTAGCAAAATCTAAAAGAAAAAAGACCAATAAGTTGGCAAAAACAACCATAATTTGTTAAAAATGCCAGAAGTATCTACGTATGCGGTACGCACAGCAAGAAGTCAAATTTAAAGACTCCGGATAAATTAAAAATTCTTATCTTTTAGCTGTTCCATTAACTTTTAGCAATATTTTTTTTATTTGTAGAAGTGTTATTTTTTAATTAGTAAATAAATAAACACGTTTTTGATTAATTTATGTGTGGACATTTATTGACCATCCTTGATCCTCGTTGTTTCTAAAAGGCGCATTTAAATCAAAGCGAACACGAAGAACGAACGAAGGAACGAATTCGTTGGTGTTCGCTTGGTCATTCATTCGCTAAAAAGTAGGGCCATTTACATTGAAGCGAACGTTCGCATTCGTTGATGATCGGGAGTGCATATTGCCCGCAGATGTATTTAAGATGGGCCAGTCACACATTGTGTTTAAGTTTATTGTCATGTTTCTTGTTGGGTACATTTTAATACAATAATAGCTAATAAACTGCAATGTGTGTCCTGTAAGGAAAAAAATATGCCATATTCATAAATATAATTATCTTTGCAAAGTAACAAGACACTTACTCAACACACACACTACACATTACTCCCCTGACTTAGTGATAAGTTATATAATTACGTGGCTAAAGGTTCTAGTTCTAAACCAAGGCCAAAATCAGAAAAAAAAAATATAATTATAAATTTAGATACGACTTCAATAATTTCATTTTGTCTTGTCTCTATTCTATAATTATTTAATTTAAATTAAATTTGATTTTAATAATTAAAATAAAATAAAAATTATTTCCAGACTCAAAAATAATTTATCCAGGTATGTTTTATTATTTTGTTGAAAATTTTTTATTTATTAATATTTTATTTAAATCTGGCATTATCAACTAAAGTTTAAGATAATTAAAACGTTCGAAAATGTCTAGCAATTATAAATTCATATTTCTTCTTCTTCTTAAGATGTCGTGCATTTCTGCGTAGGCGTCCACCGTACATTATCTTGTTTATAAAATATTACTGTTTTTAGCAGCATTTCATAGCTGTGGATTCTTGTCCGCTGCCGGTGGCGATTACGTAGCCATGACATCTTTTTCCCAGACCCCTCTTACCCTCTATCTTTTCGTCGAGTATCAGTTGCTGAAAAGTGTATCGTTCCCCTCGTAATATGTGCCCCAAGTTTGCAGTCTTCTTACTTTTAACATAATTAAAAAGTTCCCTATCCTGTAAACCTGCTCTTCTTAGTACTTAATCATTTCTGACTGTCCGTCCATGATATTATAAGCATTAGACGTAGGCACCACATTTCGAACACTTCAAATTTGTTAATGGAACTGACCTCTAACGTCCATGCTTCCATTCCGCACAAGAGCACTGGTCAAACTTAACACTTTTAGCATATAAATTAAGGGCAAAATATTTGTATTCATATTTCTAATAATGACAAAAGTAATGACAAAAAAAGATTATCTTCTTAAAATAATTTTCAATTCAATATATTTAGGTAGGTACCTGTAATGTGCTTCGAACTAATGAACGCAATCTGTATCAGCAGCCAGGTAGCAGGTATTATACCCTGTTTGAGGGAGCATAGAGAATAATATATTAAAAAACCAGCTATCTTAAAATTCTTCCTCTAAAAACTTGCTTGCTCTTGGTATTGTAACTATATTATGTTCAAATAATAAACTGTAATATTGGTGTATCAAAATAAATTTGCTTTTAATTAATTCTAGCAATTACTTTGATTTGCTTTTGCTTACCTCCTTAGTCTTTCTGGGTTGAAATTTATCCAATAAAAACATTAGGCTTTTAAAAGCAAACCACTTCGAACCCCCTTTTTGTCTTCCTCGTCTAAATGATGCCAGAAGCTAATTCATTTTTTTAGTTCAGAGACATCACAACCCATTCTTATTGAAATGGTAAAACAAGCATCAGTTTTTCTGTTTATTATTTTATATAGCTTCGATTTTGGGTTTCGTAGGCATTCTTACCGTGCTAGGTCTAGTTTGCATGGAGGAAGAGCTCTGAATTGGGTAGGGGTTTTTCAGTACTTTGTGAAAGACAGACCTGGATGGGGAAGTCCTTAACCCCAACACGGCGCGTCCCAATGGCTGATAGGGAACGTTCCTGTAGATATACAGGACAGGTACGAATAAGGCTTCGCCAAATAATTACCGGCGGATCAACTGAGGACATGACACAGGACAGCAGCTGTGTCATTAGTGGCTCGCGGCTAAGGAATACAATTCCTAACAGGTGCGGTGCCATAAAGTCGCAGGCGACAATCAAATAATGATTTAACCGGCTGCGATACTGCGAACCTAAACCTAAATAAAAACCGAATGTGCGCCGGTATAAGCAATCAACCGTTACCAGGAGGTACGGAAGGGCACTCTATTGTCCTGGGGTTGAGAAATCGGCCCCGAAGGCGGATGAGCTGAAAATTCAGTCAACGGCAGTGGAATCAGGAAAGCAACGGGAAACTACCTGATTATAACTTCCCTAGTAACTCATGATGACAGATGTTAATAATGTAAATATATTTACTAATCATGGGACTCGGAATCCAAGATTCGGCGTGGGAAACAGCAGGGTTTCCCCAGTCGTCAGCAAGCGAATTCCCTGTAATTCATCAAATTTGGTAAAAGATAAGGAATGTTTAATAGCGACTTGGAATATTACAAGTATGTTTGAGTCTGGAAAGATTCACAATACGATCAAGGAAATGCGAAGGTTAAATATAAATATCTTAGGTATAAGCGAGATGAGGTGGCCGGGTTCTGGCCATATAACGATAGATAATTATGAAATTTACTACTCTGGTGAAGAAGGTCCGCAACATAGAAATGGTGTGGCATTTATTTTAGAACAAAATGTCGCAAAATCAGTAAAAAATATCGTGCTATACTCAGATAGGTTAATAATGTTACAAATAAAAACAAATCGTACAGACTTAAACATCATTCAGGTATATGCACCTACACAACAATATGACGATGAAGTTGTCGAAAGCTTTTATTCAGATCTAGACTATTTATTATCACTCACAGGAAGCCAAGATATAAACATTGTATTGGGGGATTTCAATGCCAAGGTTGGAAGAGGTAGTGAAGAAGATGTCGTTGGCAAGTTTGGTTTAGGAACGAGAAACGACCGTGGAGATAGAATGATTAGATTTTGTGTAGAAAAACAATTAGTAATTTCCAACACTTTTTTTGACTTGCCTAAGCGACGACTTTACACCTGGAAATCTCCTATGGACACTTACGGAAGAATAGTAAGAAATCAAATTGATTATATCTGTATATCAAAAAGATATAGAAATGCTATCTTGTCCTCCAAAACATATCCAGGAGCGGATGTACCCTCCAACCACAACTTACTAGCAGCTAAAGTATTACTTAAATTTAAAAAGATTAAAAAACCCAAAATATCTCCTAGGATCAGCAAAGATAAACTTTCAAATGCGGAAGTGAAAGAAATAGTAACCGATAAATTAGAAGATCAGTTTCAGAAATTGGGAAATAAAAATTCAGAAGAACAATTATGGGAGTCATGCAAAGAAACATTGGAAAAAGTCCAAGAAGACCATCTAATGGAAAATCAGCGTAGGAATAAGCAACAGTGGATGACAGAAGAGATATTGAATTTAATGGATGCAAGAAGAAAATATAAGAATGCTAATCTGACAGAATACAAAAAGCTAAACAGTATGATTCGAAGAAAAATAAGATCAGCTAAATCAGAGTGGCATAAACAACAATGTAAAGAAATTGAAAACTACGAGCGTATCTATGACGCATTCAATATGCACAAAAAACTGAAAGAAGTTGCAGGACTGAATAAAAAATGTAATCCTCCACTAATCGAAGATAAAAACGGAAAAATTATAATCGATATCGAAGGTCAACTAATACGATGGACAGAATATATAAAGGAATTATTCGATGATGAAAGAAGCGAACTAGAAACGCTAAATGACATAAGCGGTCCTCCAATATCTAAGGAAGAAGTGCAATACGCTATAAAGAACGCAAAAAACGGGAAGGCGATCGGACCAGATGGGATTTACGTAGAAACACTAAAGCTTTTAGGTGTCGAGGGCATTAAGATACTTACGAAATTGTTCAACTTAATCTATGAAAGCGGAAAAATTCCTAAAGATTGGCTTAAATCCTCATTTGTTGTACTACCAAAAAAACACAGAGCCACAAAATGCAGCGACTATCGCACCATCAGCCTAATGAGTCATGTATTGAAAACGTTTCTTAGAATCATTCATCAAAGAACATATAGAAAAATTGAGGAAAGAATCTCAAGTACTCAATTCGGTTTTCGCTGTGGCCTTGGAACGCGTGATGCACTATTCGCAACCCAAGTTTTAATTCAGAGATGCAGAGATGTAAATCATGACGTTTTCATGTGCGCGATTGATTTTGAAAAGGCCTTTGATAAAGTTCGCCATGAAAAAATGCTACATATTCTCAAAACTACCGGTCTAGACGGTAGGGACATTAGAATAATCGCAAATTTGTATTGGGGCCAGGCTGCATGTATTAGGGTTGCGAATCAGTGCTCTGAAGAAGTAAAAATCAAGCGCGGAGTTCGACAAGGCTGTATATTGTCACCAATGTTGTTTAATCTTTACGCTGAAACAATCTTAAATGAAGTCTTGGAAAACGCAAAAGAGGGAATACTCATTAATGGTATGCTTATGAACAATATCAGATACGCAGATGACACCTTGTTGCTGACTGGATCAATTGAACATCTTCAAGCGTTATTGAATCGAATGGTGGCATTCTGCGCGATATATGGACTCAAACTCAACGCAAGAAAAACAAAGTTTATGGTTATTAGTAAACAGGCAGCCGTAAATAATAATAACTATAACGTAACAATCGGTAATGACTCAATTGAACGAGTAAGTAATCTTGTATATCTGGGTACTCATATTAATGAAAGCTGGAACCCTAGTACAGAAATAAAAAGTAGAATTGCCAAAGCAAGAACAAGTTTTATGAAATTTAAGAAAATCCTGTGCAGTCATGATCTAAATTTGGAACTTCGCATAAGAATGGTCCGATGTTATATATTCCCAGTACTACTTTACGGGGTTGAAGCATGGACACTGACAGAATCGCTTTTAAAAAACCTAGAAGCATTTGAAATGTGGGTCTACCGCCGTATTCTGAAGATCAGTTGGGTAGAAAGAGTCACAAACGAAAGGGTTTTGCAACGTTTGAATAAAAGTTGCGAAGTAGTGAACACGGTTAAAAAGCGCAAATTGGAATACTTTGGTCATATAATGCGTCACCCAGAAAAATATGACATACTTCACCTTGTCATGCAAGGTAAAATAATGGGAAAAAGAAGTGTGGGCCGCCGTACAACTTCTTGGCTTAAAAACCTACGCCAATGGTTTGGGAAAACTACCACTGAACTATTTCGTGCGGCTGTAAATAAGACAATGATTGTTAATATGCTGCACAACATGAGAGCCAACGATCGACAAGCGGTCTCGGCACCTTAAGAAGAAGGCATTCTTCATTTCTATATAACTCAATTAATTGAAGTATCTTTTCGTTGGTCCATTCCATACTGCAAAATTATGTTTTCACGACTACACAATAAACAACCCTCCCAAACTAATGTTTGTAAATAAATTAAATCAGTACTTCTAAACGAATTCGTTCGCTACCGTCTATCCACTGTCCACATTGAACAATGATTTCCTTTGATGATTCGCTAACTTACCGACATCGGTTGGAACATGTGCGAATGCGAACGAATTCGTTCGGTCCTGCTCGATTCGCTGTACAAATACAATAAAGTTAACGAACGAATTCGTTCATTCGTTCGTGTTCGCTTTGATTTAAATGCGCCATAATAAACGCTTGGTGCTGCAAGGGTTAAAAACAAGATTAATTTCTGATAATTATTATTAAACTATGTATCAGTAAAATTTTGAAACTAACAAAAGACAATATTTTGGTATTAATGGCTTCATTTTAACAATAATAATTGTTGTTTCCAGTATTAAGTAGTAAAGTTAATTATGAGCATATTATAAATTTCGTACGTAATAAGTATAAAAACCTTTTTTGTTTTTTGTTTCTACTTTGTTTCCATTCTGTTCCCACCCTGCAGCAGTACTAAGGATTTAGTATTTACTTTAAGATACATATGTATAAGTTCATGTCTTAATATATTTGACATTTCATACAATGACGTTTTTGTTCATGTCGGCTTATTTTCTACATGCATAGAAACTTCGGATAACGAAGAGGCTGAGATAAGCTCTTTATACTCGTATTAGACTTTGAAACTTAGTGCGCGGGCCAGACCTTATTTTTATTAATCAGTTTTGAACCTATTTAATATTAAAATTCGATCTAATTCTCTTTTATTTACGCAATGTATTGCCTAAAATAATCATTTTGCAAAATTGCAAAATCTATCAAATAACATGAAACACGACACCCCACGGAGATGGAGCGGGGGGTTACCGGGTTACTTCAAAATCTCTAATAGGATCCCCAATTTTTTTATTGCAGATTTGGATTCCTTTCTTAAAAATAAGTAACTTTTATTTGAGATTTTTTTTGTCTGATTTTGGAAGATGGCGCTATAATAGGAAAAAAAGATTTTTGAAAATTGGTACCCGCATATATTCCCAGTAAAATGGAAAACTTTTTTTGGTTTTAGGAGCTAATCTTCACAAGCCCATAGGTCCCCATGACGCTCTAGTAATTGCAAATTTAGCGTCCAAGGCTCCCCTAGTATTAAATATAGTATAACTATAACTATAGTATTAAATACGATAAGGAGTTATTGCTAAGGCACTCATATTCAAAATTCGAGGCTTAGGTTCTCTAGTGCCATAACCCTCACAGATTATGGCGCTAGAAAAATGTTACTTGAGTAATTGTTCTTGGCTAACAAAGTAGTCCAGAGAAATAAGATTTTTCTCGTGACACATCCCCCTCCAGGCCGAAACCAAATTTTTTGAGTAGTATGGACACCTATATTAATAACCTTTATGTTTCCTGCAGCCGATTTTGATGATATACATAGTTATAAACAAATGAAAATCAAAAAACCGTAAATTTTCGCTTTTTACGTCTATAACCAAAAAGTTAAGTATTTTAAACAAATTTGAGAGTAAGAAACTCATAAATCGTCTAAAAAATTTCAATATGGCGTTCGCTGAACAGGTCTATCCTTATTGGTTGCTTAGAAAATTGCAAAATAAATTATAAATTTTGAGTTTTTATAAATATTCATAACTTATGTAAAAATTAACTTAGAACCTTCTTATTAAACAAATTGCTGAGACTTCTGGTGTAACAGTAGATAATTCTCAGTATAATTTTAATCTGATTGGACAGAATTAAACACGTGATCAAATATCTTACTATATGATTGGAAATTAAAATCATCAAAAAATAATCAAAGAGAATTTAGATTTTGCTTTTATAAATATTTTGGCTTTATTGTTTTTTCGGAAAAAACTTGGTAATAGAATAGAATAGAATAGAAATATGCTTTATTGTCATAAAAAATTGTACAATTTTATCGACAAAGCTTATAAAAGTCAAGAATACAAAACAATAACAATCCAATTTACTAAAATTACATAAATCGTCAATATATTTACAATAATAATAACAATAATGCAGTTAAACACAAATAATCAATTGCAAAATTTAAAATGAATTACAAATGCATAGTCTACGTACTAATTAATAAAAAAAGTTTTAAAAGTTAAGCTGCTCCATATGATATCCAAATATAGATAAAAAAAATAATAAAAATACTACTCGTGCAAAGGGTACTGTAATTTCTTAGTTATTGATTAAGAAAATCTTCTACTGAATAATATGGTCTTTCAGATAGGTAGGCTTTTGTCAGTTTACGGAATTTGGGGAAAGATGCTGCAGATTTAAGTTGTAGAGGGAGATGGTTGTAAAGTTTTTTTTGCGGAGTATAATATAGATTTCTTTACTAACTCCGAGGACGGGGTCGGCAAATAGACGTTAAACGTAGAATTTCTCGTGAAGTAGTCATGACTAGGTCTTGGTGGAAAGACATGTAGATATTTACGAATTAAGCAAACAGTTTCTAAAATATACAAAGATCGAAGGGTTAAAATTCCGTGATCTTTGAAGTAACTTCTGCAATGTGTTGTTCTTCTGAGGCCAAAGAGGTATCTTATTGCTCTTTTTTGTAATTAGAAAATAACATCGAATTGGCAGCTGTACCAGAACCCCAAAAAGGAAGACCATAACGAAGATGTGACTCGAACAAAGAAAAATATGTTATTTTGGAAGATGATAGATTGAATTCATTCGAAACAGATCTTATAGCATAGCAAGCTGAAGATAGTTTCTTTCTTAACAAATCGATATGGAGGGACCATTTAAGGTTGCGGTCTAAAAAATACCAAGGAATTTTACAGAATCAACGGTACTGATCTGGCTGTTATTAAGAGGTAAGGGTTGAAGAGCTACTTTATAAGACAATGCTACTGTTTTATCTACGTTAAATGAGAGTAAATTAGAGTCAGACCAGGTTTTTATTGTAAGTAGATCAGAAGTTATAGTAGCATGAAGAGTTGCAATGTTTGAGTTGCTCCAAGTGACACTGGTATCATCAGCAAAAAGAAAGATTTTTCCATCGATTTTTAAACTAGTGATGTCATTTATAAAGATAAGGAAAAGTAGAGGACCCAATACTGAACCTTGAGGTACCCCACATACAATGTTTTTGAGACTAGAGTCTGTATCATTTGCTCTAACCAGTTGTTTCCTATCATCCAAGTAAGATTGGAACTAATCTAAAGAAATACCTCGAAATCCGTAGAAATTTAGTTTTTTTATCAACATGTTGTGATTTACACAATCAAAATCTTTGGCGTAGGCACAAAAAACGGTGGCAGTGTGAAGATTATTGTTCAGTGCTTGATAAACCTCATGTAGTACAGAAAACATGGCATCAGTGGTGCATTTATTATTTAAAAAGCCGAACTGATTTTGTGATAAAATGTTGTTTTCAACTAGAAAGGACATAAATCGGGCTTTTATGAGTCTCTCAATAATTTTGGAGAGTACCGGTAGTAGTGCAATAGGTCTATAATTTCAGGTATTAGATATTTCACCACCCTTATGAAGAGGAATAATGATGGCTGTCTTCAGGCACTCTGGAAATTTACCTTTTTCAAAAGAATCATTAATTAGTGAGATGGGGACTTCTAACACATTTTCTGGAAGATTAGAAAAATTTTTTATCGATAGACCATCAGTGCTATACAGGAAGATTTGCTTTTGATACTATTGATTGTTTGGATCAGTTCAGATTTATTGACTGGTTTTATAAATAATGAATTCGAGACCTTTCTTGAATTAGGGAGATAGGAAATGGGATCTTGTTGTGGCAAAATAGTTGATGTAATATTTTTACTCACATTAACAAAGTATTCATTTAGATTTTCAGGGTCTGGAAGGGAAACTGTTTGAGCAGTGTGGGTTTTATTTCGAAGATCGTTTATTATGGACCAAGTTTCTTTTGCAACACTTGCAAGAGTCAGGCAGAAATTTAAATTGCTTTTAACTTGAATCCATGCAAGGTTGCCACCTGATACGTGTATATGTTACAGTTCAAGTTGATTATCCAGTTGGAGTTGACATTTCCTAGTTCGAGTCGACTCAAACGGCTGGTTTTAGTAAAAGTTGATTATAAATATAAAATGATGATTTTTATTCAACATTTACTAGTAAAAGTAGACTTCAACTATTTAAAGTATACTCGTCCCAGTACCATTTAGTAAAAGTTGATTCACACAAACAACCGATTCTAGAAATTAAATGTTACTGTATATTATGTTCAAATCGTGATATTTATAGTCCAGGCTGTATCGTCGCCCCCGTTACGTAAATTATTCCATTTCGATTTTTTTGCACAAACTTACTCAAAAAGAGGTCCTTATAACGAATCCACAGGGTGTCAGGTGGTACCGTAATCGAAAAATTGTTTAAACAATTTTTTTTAAACAAATTCACAAAAAATTCACTTCGGACATTTTTTTACATCATTAATTTGGGTCGATTTTTCTGTAAAATTTATTGTTCTCGAGTTATACGCGATTTAAAATTTGAAAAATGTGAAAATTACCATTTTCAAGGCTTAATAACTCAGTTAAAAATTATTATTATGAAAGTCAGAAAGTCACCAAATCAAATTTTAACGACCCCCTACAAGGTACTGAAGAAATATTTGTCATTATTGTATTACTAAGCTGTTATTTTTAATTATTAACAATGAGAGCTAGGAACATATTAAGGCGGCTGCCGTCAATGTGAGTGCGACTGAGATGCACCATTGGACGGTCGGAATGGAGGATCTTACTCGCACTCACATTGATGGCCGCATCAATACGCTTTTAGCGCTCATTGTTGATAATTAAAAATAACAGTTTAGTAATAAAATAATAAGAAAAATTTCTTCAGGATCTTATAGGGGGGCTTTAAACTTTGATTAGGTGACCTTCTGACTTTCATAATAATAGTTTTTAATCGAATTATTAAGCCTTAAAAATGGTCATTTCGCATTTTTCAAATTTTAAATCGCGTATAACTCGAAAACTATCAATTTTAGAGAAAAGCCACACGAGACCTTTTTGCTCCGAATGACCAAAATAACCTAAAAAAAATTGTCCGGAATGAAATACTTAGTTATTTATAAAACAGTTCCTGAAGTATGCTTTTTGCGCAAGCACGCGATGTTTAGAGCACGAGCGGCCCGAGTGCTATACATCGCCCAAGTGCGCAAAAAGTACTTCACGCACAGTTTCATACAATATTTTATCTACCAAAAAACAAATAAAAAAACTGCAACTCTTCGTCACTGGAATACATTCCTATTTTACAATTTTTTAGAACTTCGACATTTAAAAATTCAAACTTCTGTCAAACCACAAAACTGTCAAAACTTTTTTTGTAATTTATTGCTCACATGTCATCACCATGACAAGGCGAATGTTAAGGATATTTGATTATATGAAAGTGTGCTAAAAAACAGTGCGAAAAAGTAAATCCCATTTAAAATACATTATTACTTCAGGCCTTTAATTATCACTTCTAACCTTCATCACTTTAAACCCTTCATGTACTGCTATCTATATTTACAATTTTCACACAATAATAACCTATACATAATATGGGGTAGAGTAGATAAGAATTATTTTTGTGAATTTGGTTAACAAAAATTGGTTTAACAATTTTTTGACCGCGGTACCGCCTGACACTGTGTATTTTTTATAAGGATGTATTTGTTTGAGTAAGTTTGTGCAAAAAAATCGAATCAGAATAATTTACCTAAAGGGGGCGACGTTACAGCCTGGACTAATAAGTAGTTGAAACGGTCAAAACAAATAGACGCACACTCATCAAAAATGCACGTGAGGTTATACTCGTATAAATTGTATAATCTACTTTTACTAACAAGAGTTAGGAAGAGTCAACTTCAACTAGTAAAAGTTGATTTAAATTTTTCAAATCAACTTTTACTGCTCGTTTCAGTTGGAGTTGACTCGAACTAGGAAAAGTCAACTCTAACTGAGAATCAACTTAAACTGTAACATATTATACACTTTTAGCACAAGACTTTAAAGTAATATTGTTGTAATATGTTTATGGTATATGACATTTTCGGGATGCGTTTCTGGGGAAGCATTAGTTTTATTAAATAAAATTAACAAGGGGGTCTCCACCGGATAAGTAGTTATTAAATAATGGAACAGCGTTAAGAAAAATAATAATTTCAGAATGATATTATTTTAATAAGCAATGAATTAACTGTTTAGGTACATTTTATTATGTGATACATTTTTACTTACAGTACTTAAATTAATGAGAATGCATGCCCGGAGACTATCCACCAACATGGCATGGTTACTGTTTACAAAAGAAAACACATGTTGAAGGCCCATTAGTCTTCTTGTTGAAACATAAATATATATCAACATAAAACACGGCAGTAAAAGAATTAAAACCCAGCAATGACATGTGGCTATGCATTCTGTTATAATTTCACACCGATTCTTTTAGATAACGCGACTGGGGTGGTAAGTAAATAAACCATGTGAGGATAAACGGGATGCCGAACCATAAACTTTAGTGTAGCACCATAATAAAAAAATTTTAAGTGATTCTTAAAATAATAAAACAAGTAGGTATACAATATACTAAAAACCATTTTGAAAATACATCAAAATGTTTGTGTTGAAGATTCGTTAAGAAATTTAAAGAAAATGAGCAAAAAATTTTGAAAAAATTGGAAAAAACTGAGCATGGAAATATAAAAAATGGAGAATAAATATTTTCTTATCCTGTCCTTTTTCTTCTTCAGCCTTACGTATCACATCCACTTTTTCTTTCTTTGTTACCGCCTATCCTCTGTGGATGTTGCCGATAACGTTGGTCGACATGACTTTATTGGACTTTATTAACACACGCCTTAAGTCCTACAACTTCCCTAAAAAAGAGTTTTTAATTTTCATCGTAGCCAGATCTTCTTTTTTCTAAGTTGGATCACTGTTTTGGTTTCATTCAATACTCTAGGCTAATTAGCAAAATTCATGGAAAAGTTATTTACCAGCAATTTTATTGATGGAATCGAATTATAAGATCCTATATATTAATAATATAGGTATGCAAAGTCCTCAGATAGTGTGCTACTTTTTTTATAAACAAAATGACGCCGACAAATCGTATTTTTTTCAATTATTGCTCTATAATTCCGAAGATTTTAACTTTACAACAAAAACACCCAAATAAAAATTCACCGCAATTAAATTCTGCATAGCATAGAGATATGTTTTTCACGATTTGCTCCAAGAAAATTTTCCTCGGAAAATGCGGGTTTTCCTAACAAAAACTCTAATTTTCAAATAAAGTTTTAGGTAAGTAATTATTAATCAATATTTAAGTAACTTAGTGACATCAAATCTTTCTTGGTATAGATTGTAATTCCAGAAGCCGGTGAAAATTAAACGAATATTTTAGCAACAATTCAATTGTTAATTAACAATTTACGATCGCAATAATAACCAAAATAATCATGATACATTGATCAAACTTATAAAGATTATAAAGTTGAGATGCTTATTTAATATTTTATCGACAAAATATAAATTTTTCTTTTTCTTTGCATAATCTTTAAATTTTGAAAAAAAAAATAGTTATAATACGCTGGTCTAATTAGTAAAGTACAAAGAAACGTTATTTACCAGCAGTTTTATTGCTGAAATCGAATTATAAGATCCTATTTATTATTAATATAGGTATGCAAAGTCCGCAGATAGTGTGCTACTTTTTTTATAAACAAAATGGCGCCGACAAATCGTATTTTTTTTAATTCTTGCTCTATAACTCCGAAGATTTTAACTTTACACCAAAAACACTCAAATAAAAATTCACCTCAATTTAATTCTACATAGAGACATGTTTTTCCCGATTTCGTCCGACGAAAATTTTCCTCAGAAAATGTTATATTAAATTCCTAATAAAATTACTTGGGTTACTATGGAAACGTATTGAGGTTGAATTGTCAAACTTGACGCTTATAAATTTAATTGCTGGTGTTCTCGAAAGTAAAATGATAAGTGATGATGAAATTTCCATTCCTGGGACTCCTCCAGAGCTGGTTGAGGCAGTGAATACTGCTTCATTAGAATTATTGCCAAAGAAATCAAGAGAAAAGTACGAAAATGCATACAGACGTTTTATGGATTATTAATAATTTTCTATCATTTATGTAGAACACTAACAACTGTACGGAAATATCATTTCCTTACAGTAAGGAAATGACATTTCCTTACAGTAAGGAAGTCCTGACTTTTTCTTCAAGAAATTTTGACAGGAATGTCAAAATTTCCTGGCGATTTGCGGAAAAATATATTTATAATCTTTAATTAAAATATAACCATTAAACTTATAATCGATATTTTTCTGTAAATAATTAGCGTGTAATTTAAACTTACTTCTACGCTTTGAAAGAATTAAAAAAAAAATATAAACACGGTAGTTATCGTATGTTTATTTTGCTGTTTCATAACTTTTTTGCAAATGGTTGCAAAAAGTTTTAAAGCATCCATTTTCAAGATATTTGAAAGTCGCATTTTAGCTATTTTTTAAAATTATAATATAATAAAAACTTTCTGAGAAACGTTAATTTGTTTATATCTATTTTTTTAAACATTTAAAGATTATGCAAAAAAATAAAAAATTTATATTTTGTCGACAAAATATTAAATAGGCATCTGATCTTTATAAGATTTCAAAAATTGATCAGTGTATCATAAATATTTTGGTTATTTTTGCGACCGTAAATTATTAATTAACAATTGAATTGTTGCTAAAATATTCGTTTAATTTTCACCAGCTTCTGGAACTAAAATCTAAACCAAGAAGGGTTTTAAGTCACCAAATTATTTAATTATTGGTAGATAATTACTTATCTAAAACTTTATTTGAAAATTAAAGATTTTGCTGAGAAAATCCACATTTTCCGAGGAAAATTTTCGTCGGAGCAGATCGGGAAAAACACGTCTCTATGTAAAATTTAATCACGGTGAATTTTTATTTGAGTGTTTTTGTTGTAAAGTTAAAATATTCGGAGTTATAGAGCAATAATTGAAAAAAACACGATTTTCGGGCGCCATTTTGTTTATAAAAAAAGTAGCACACTATCTGAGGACTTTGCATACCTATATTATTAATACATAGGATCTTATAATTCGATTACAGCAATAAAATTGCTGGTAAATAACTTTTCCCAAAAATGGCCTATTCTCCGATAATCAGCCCAGACTACAATTGATTTGCTAGGACTGCTACCAAAATTCTGCTATTTAAAAGAGTTGTTGGATGTTGAACAGCTTCAAATGCTTTACTTGTCTCTAGTACAATGTCATCTTGTATAATATGGGATTATAGGATGGGGTGGAGTAATTAATTGCCATCTGGTGACCCTTCAAATTACTCAGAAATGGTTTCTTAAACTAATATAATGAAAAACGAAAAACATATCCCTCAGACCAACGTTTTTTATGAAACTCAGGTTCTTGATGTTCGGCTCAGTACAATTACTGCTTAGAGCTACTTAAAAATATTCATAAAGATAAAAATTCCTCTTAAAGTGAAAGTGTCAAATTATGAAACAAGAAGAAAATTGAATGTCGAATGTATTCACACTTTAAAAATAATCACGCAACGGTCAATTAAATATTTTGCTCCAAGAATATACAATCAATTACCAATAAATTTTAAAAATATCAAAAAATTTTATTTGTATAAAAAATAGTTACTGCTTGGGTAAAAGAAAAAGGGTGTTGTGTAACAATTTAATGAATTTAAATTATACTAGATAAAAAACATAGAAATTGGATTAGAAACTGTAAAAATAAAATAATTATTTGTAAAAAAAACAATTAACATAAACCTGTCAATATTAGACAGATTAAGTCAACAAGCATGTTTATGCTTTTAAGACGACTTGGGTACTACTGCTTGGGTAAAAGAAAAAGGTGTTGTGTAACAATTTAATGAATTTAAATTATACTAGATAAAAAACATAGAAATTGGATTAGAAACTGTAAAAATAAAATAATTATTTGTAAAAAAAAACAATTAACATAAACCTGTCAATATTAGACAGATTAAGTCAACAAGCATGTTTATGCTTTTAAGACGACTTTTTTACGTTTATTTTATTGTAAATAACTGAAATTGTGAATTATTGTAATAACTATTGATTTGAATAAACATTATATTATTATCCAGATTTAGCCATACGGCTCACACTCCCTCTGAGGGGAAAATTGACTCATCCCAGATACCTACGGTATCAAAAGGATTGAGCTCTGGTGGGACTCTTTCCGTGTTATCGAGCCCTAGGTGACTTGGAATGCAGGTGTATCTCCCAAAAATTTTCTTACACTTCTGGCCGTCGCAAGTAGTACAGCTTTCTGCATGGTCTTATAAATATGTTCATTGAGACCCAGCTTTTTTATGCTTTCGAGGAGGGTCTTCGGAATGACTCCAGTAGTAGACATAACAATAGGTATCGTCTGGGTACTTTGCATTCTCCATTGTCTCCGTATTTGAATTTCCAGATCTCTATACTTGGCGATCTTTTCAGTAAATTTACTACGTAGATTATTGTTGTTAGGTATCGCCACATCAATTAATGTTGTTTGTCTTGTTAATTTATTAACTAGTACGAGATCTGGTCTATTATGTGCCACTGTTTGGTCTGTGAGCACACTGCGGTCCCAGTATAGCTTGTAGTTGCCATCCTCAAGCATACTCTCAGGAACGTATTGATAATATGGGAGATAGTCCGTTTGGAGAAGTCCCAGCTTGTTAGCTATCTCTTGATGAAGGATTTTTCCCACTGCGTCATGCCGTTCCTTGTATTCAGTTGCAGCAAATGCCTGGCAGCCCCCTGTAATATGTTGGATGGTTTCTTGGGCTTGACATCCATATCGGCATCTGTCGTTTTGAACCTGAGGGTCTTTGACGATATATTTCAGGTAATTTCTGGTTGGTATAACCTGATCCTGGATGGCCAGTAATGAACCCTCCGTTTCAGGGAACATCTTTCCTGATGTCAACCAATAGTTCGACGCTGTATTGTCGACATAGTCTTGGCTAACCTCATTGGGATGTCGCCCGTGCAGAGGTTTACCCATCCAGGTGCGCAGTTTTTCGTCCTTAGTAAGGTGGTTTATGCGCATTTCTGGTTCCCTCAGTTTGATCGGTGTTGTGTCATCTACTACGCAGATTACGCGGTGTAGAGTAGATGTCTCAGCCTGCATCTGAAAATAAGTTCTTAAATTAGCAATCTGTTTATCTAATTGCTCACCTATATCCATAAGTCCTCTTCCTCCTAAATACCGGGGTAATGTCGTTCGTTCTACTGCACTTTTAGGGTGGTGTTTTTGTGCCTTTGTGAGGTGTGTTCGTACTTTTCGCTGAAGATTTTCTATATCCGTTCTTGTCCACTTAACAATACCAAATGGATAGCTAAGCGCGGAATAAGCGTAGGTGTTCAGTGCCTTAAACAAATTTTTACTGTTAAGCTGTGAACGAAGCAGTTGTTTTACCCTTCTTATAAACTCAGTTGTTATCTCAGTTTTCATTTGCTTATGGTCAATTTTCCGCGCCTGCTTTACTCCAAGATATTTGTACATATCGTTATCGCCCATGGCCTCGATGTTCTGGCCATTTTGCATATCGAATCCACCGGGCTGTACCTTTCCTCTGACTATATTCAAAACACGGCACTTGTCTAGACCGAACTGCATACTAATATCATTAGAGAATGTTTCTACATATTATTATCCCAGATTTAGCCATACGGCTCACACTCCCTGTAAGGGGAAAATTGACTCATCCCAGATACCTACGGTATCAAAAGGATTGAGCTCTAGTGGGACTCTTTCCATGTTATCGAGCCCTAGGTGACTTGGTATGCTGGAGTATCTCCCAGAAATTTTCGTACACATCTGGCCGTCGCGAGTAGTACAGCTTTCTGCATGGTCTTATAAAGGTGTTCATTTAGACCCAGCTTTTTTATGTTTTCGAGGAGGTTCTTCGGAATGACTCCAGTAGTAGACATAATAATAGGTATCGTCTGGGTACTTTGCATTCTCCATTGTCTTCGTATTTGAATTTCCAGATCTCTGTACTTGGCGATCTTTTCAGTAAATTTACTACGTAGATTATTGTTGTTAGGTATCGCCACATCAATCAATGTTGTTTGTCTTGTTAATTTATTAACTAGTACGAGATCTGGTCTATTATGTGCCACTGTTTGGTCTGTGAGCACAGTACGGTCCCAGTATAGCTTGTAGTTGCCATCCTCAAGCATACTCTCAGGGACGTATTGATAATATGGGAGATGGTCCGTTTGGAGAAGTCCCAGCTTGATAGCTATCTCTTGATGAAGGATTTTTCCCACTGCGTCATGCCGTTCCTTGTATTCTGTTGCAGCAAATGCCTGGCAGCCCCCTGTAAGATGTTGGATGGTTTCTTGGGTTCGGCATCCATATCGGCATTTGTCGTTCTGGATCTGAGGGTCTTTGACGATGTGTTTCAGGTAATTTTTAGTTGGTATTACCTGATCCTGAATGGCTAGTATTGAACCTTCTGTTTCAGGGAACACCTTACCCGATGTCAACCAATAGTTCGACGCTGTATTGTCGACATAGTCTTGGCTGACCTCATTGGGATGTCGCCCGTGCAGAGGTTTGCCCATCCAGGTGCGCAGTTTTTCGTCCTTAGTAAGGTGGTTTATGCGCATTTCTGGTTCCCTCAGCTTGATCGGTGTTGTGTCATCTACTGCGCAAATGGCGCGGTGTAGATTAGATGTCTCAGCCTGCATCTGAAAATAAGTTCTTAAATTAGCAATCTGTTTATCTAATTGCTCACCTATATCCATAAGTCCTCTTCCTCCTAGATACCGGGGTAATGTCGTTCGTTCTACTGCACTTTTAGGGTGGTGTTTTTGTGCCTTTGTCAGGTGTGTTCTTACTTTTCGCTGAAGATTTTCTATATCCGTTTTTGTCCACTTAACAATACCAAATGAATAGCTAAGCGCGGAACAAGCGTAGGTGTTTAGTGCCTTAAACAAATTTTTACTGTTAAGTTGTGAACGAAGCAGCTGTTTTACCCTTCGTATAAACTCAGTAGTTATCTCAGTTTTCATTTGCTTATGGTCAATTTTCCGCGCCTGCTTTACACCAAGATATTTGTACATATCGTTTTCGCCCATGGCCTCGATGTTCTGGCCATTTTGCATATCGAATCCACCGGGCTGTACCTTTCCTCTGACTATATTCAAAACACGGCACTTGTCTAGTCCGAAGTGCATGCTTATATCATTAGAGAATGTTTCTACAGTTTTTAGCATCTCTTCTAGGTGTTCTCGAGTGGAAGCCATTAATTTCAAATCATCCATATACAACAGATGATTGAGCTTCGCTACCACAGTATTATTGTTTCTAATGCTAAAACCTGAGTCAGTGGAGTTTAATAGCTGGGAAAGGGGGTTCAAAGCTAAGCAGAACCACAATGGACTCAACGAGTCTCCTTGAAACAGGCCACGGTTGATTGCGATATTTTCGGTTTCGATATTGTTTTCACCGGGTATTTGGAGGTGAATTTTAGTCTTCCAATCTCTCATTATATGCCTTAAAAAGGTCACTATGTTATCATCGACTTTGTATATTCTTAATATATCTATAAGCCATTCATGCGGTACTGAATCAAAGGCCTTCTTATAGTCAATAAAAGCAGTAAAAAGGTTCCTTTTTTTTGTGAATGCCTGGTTAGAAATGACTGAGTCGATGATAAGTTGTTCTTTGCAACCCATGGAACCCTTAGCGCCTCCTTTCTGTTGAGGCTCTATGATATTGTTTAGAGCACAGTGTTGGTAGATACGCCGGGTTACACAGGATGTGACCAATTTATACAAAGTTGGAAGACAAGTAATTGGGCGGTACTTGGATGGATCTTGGGTGTTATTTTGATCCTTTGGTATTAAATATGTAGTTCCCTGAGTTAGAAATGATGGTATTTCCTGCGGATTAGAGATAACATGATTAATTAATGTTGATAAACAATCATGAATACACCAAAACTTTTTAAGCCAGAAGTTCTGAACTCCGTCTGGTCCAGGGGATTTCCAGTTATGAAGCTCTTTGATGACATTTGAGACCTCTTCAGTCGTGAATGGTTCGTAGTTAGCAGTAACGTAGTGGTGACAGTTGTACGTCGTATCTTCTATCCATCCAGCATTGTTGTTAAAAGCAGCTGGTGTGGAAAGTTGATTTCCCCAAAACTCATGAATTTCTTCTTGGCTTGGGTAAGTCTTGTCGGCACTTTCTACGGTGGAATTGAGTTTTCGGTAGAACGTCTTCTCGGAATTTTCAAAAAGTGCATTGTCGCTTTTTCGGTTGTTACTAACTTTGTACCTCCTTAGTCGCCCTGAATAGACGGAGAGTTTTTGTTTTAATGTATCGAGACACTGTTGGGCTGTGTTATTGTCTGGATCGTATCTCGAGTGTCTTGCAGTATTCCGCATTATTTCTTCAGCTCTCCTAATGACTTTTCTACTTGGTACTCCTCGTAAATATTCTGTGACTTGGCCAATATCCCTACGCAGTAATTCAATCTTCCCTTGCAGTCTTTTTTCCCAGGGTGCAATTCTGTTACCAGTTCTTCCGTTATTAGTACCCCGTCGTGTTCTGATCTTAATGCCCATTACATTAGCAATTGCTGTTGCTGCACAGTAGATGAGCATATGCAAATATTCTAATGTGTGAGCTTCTACGACGTAATTGGGTAGGACTTCAGTGTTCACAATTTGTAACAGCGCACCTAGTTTCTTACAAGAGTTAATTCTTGGTAGCGGTGGTCTGCTAAGTGGGTTTGTTCCATTAAACTCTTGTACGGCGCGAGCCATTTCGTTTACTAGGCTATCACGTAACTCGTTGTTTTCCTGCGGTGTATTATCAGGTTGAGTTTCTGGTATGGGAAGCTCAGGAATCTGCTCATCAGGGATTTCATTAGGGACTTGATCTAAAATTAGCCCTTGATTGTTAATCTCCCGTTCGACTTCGCTTTTGATGGTATCGCGTCTAGCCTCTGGGATAAGATTATTTCTGATGATTACCCGGTATTGATCTGATACTCTTTGCTCCGATACTTGAATATCTGGGTACTCTCTGCAAAATTCGGCATACAGCTGTTGTCTGTAGCCGATCGTTTCTTGACCGAGGTTTGTCACCTTGTAGTAGAAGCGCAAAATGTTTTCATTAATGGACGCAGTCCATTTCATGCGCTGCCTCGGTCGGCCCGCTTGAGTGAGCGCCGGCTGAGGTTCCAGCGCAGCACCTTCGGCGGGTGGAGCTCTTGCTGTTGTTTGGCTCACTTGTTGTTGTTGTTGTTGGGCTGTAGCTGTTTGTATGACAGGGGCCCGCCTCCTCAACACCCTGCCACCGACGTCCCGCATGCTGTCACGTCCAGCGCCGGCTCCAGACGTGCCCTGGCGATCCCCAGGCAGCGATCCTAAACATAAATCATAATTCTCCATATTAATGGGTTTGCATTTTATACCTACTGCCAGGTGTCAGTTTTTGTTCCACGGCAAGTATCCCTGCTACTCTCTGGGTTATTATTATTATTATTATTATTATTTCATGCCTTCCTCACGACACTGATCTTGTTTTTTTTTGTGTCATATCAGGATTATCCGACGTTGGTGATCATTATAACAATTCCTTTAGAGTGCACTTAGCTCTCCTCATTGCTTTAAGATCTTTCTATCGCCTTTCTGCGATATCTTTTTTTCTTTGTGCAATATGCCTAACTCATAAAGTATTGTTTTCTTTTATTCTCAATATCTTCGCATCATAAATCATCATCATTAGTGGAATCCTAGCTCGCTGTAAGCCATTGCCTTCTTCAGAAATATCCTACATTTACACCTGTCTCTGGCAACTCTTCTCCGTGCTGTAACTTCAATATATTTCAAATAGTCCTCTAGTCTAGGTTGTCCTGATGCCTAAGTCTCGGTTTCCTCTGGATCGTTGTCTCATCGGGTCTCTTAGGTCAAAAGCTTTTCTGGCTTTTTAAAAACTTTAAATTTATGATCATAGTGGTTCAAGATCCATACATATGAAATATAGGTAAAAAAGCAAATTGACTATTACTTTGAATCATAATATAATAGATTTTCACTAGCCCAATACCTGCAGTTTTGGGATGAAACGGTTTCATTTTTGTCGTGAACGTTACTTCACCAGAAAATAAAATATTGTAGTGAAAAACCGGTCATTGTCAAGTTTTTCACCAACGATTTCACAAAAGTAAAGCATCCTGTCATAATCACAATGTTAGAAATTGGTGAAAATAAATTTAGGTTTAAATAGATGGGTACCTACATAATTTTCCCTATACACTTTTTGTAAGGGGCCAGCTAAAACGAACCGCTGCTCTTATTTGCCAACTCATCTTTGATTTTCATTTATTGAGTATACAGTGCTTTTCAGATAAAACTATCCACCAAATAACTTTGGAGCCATTGATTTTTAGAAAAAGAGCAAAAACACGTCAAATTATATTTGAAGCGGGAGACAGTGTGCCATATTTAAACTTGCCGGGAAAGGCACCTTCTCATCCCCGTATCATCCCTTATTTTTATTTAATTACATCCATCTTTTTTTATTTGATATTTGGGTTCTTCTCTTTGTACTTACTTCAAAAATGTATAACACATGATGTTTAATGTGATTAGTTTATGAGAAAAATAAATACAAAAGCAGTAAAACTGAATTGAAAAAAAATATTTTTCAACAATTTCATTACAAACATTTAGAATGAACTTTTGGCTACAAAAATTTTTAACAATAATTGTTCAAAAAGGCTTAAAACTTAAGACACAAATGTTAAAAGCATATTTTTTTCAATCCATTTTTCTTGCGTTTGTATTTATTTTTCTAATAACCTAACCACTTTAACCATCATGTCTTATACATTTTTGAAATCAGTACAAAGAGGAAAATCCAAGTATTAAATAAAAACGCTGGACGGAAGGGCCGCCCGAGAACTTTATCGTACCGATCTATTATCGTTATGGTACTAGATACTGGCATTCTCTAAAAATAATAAAGTTACTCGTTATTTTGATATTTTAGAAACACCTACTGTACTTAAAAGTAGTTTATGGTTCTACGTATCATTAATTCCTGCATTTGAGAAAATGTTCGATGCCATATTTCGGAGACACACTGTAGATGTGTAGGTTATTGCATAAATCAATAGAATATTATAGTCATGCGTTCATTTCAAATTAGTTCATTTTTCTGAGAAATTAATAGTTTACAATATTTGCATTTCATTCTATTTCGATTACGCCAGTCAATGCGCGAGATTAAGAACAAGATATTATCTCCAAATTCTATCCTACTGCATGGATTTTAATGAAATTTTGGGAGTAGCCCAATCTCCTAATTCAAATAATTGTCCATATAGTAACTGGAGAAACCTTAGCACAAAATACGAAGATTTAACCTAAAACACTAAAATAAAATGTGGTTCCTTACTGAGTTACAGGGTGTTTTATCTAAAAATTTAAAAATTATTTTTCCTCAGCATTTTTAAACTATTCGACGTATTCTTTTCATACTTGGCAGGTAGTATAGGTACTGTACAAACTACTAAATTATGTTAAACAAACGTTTCTGGCTGTTACCAGAGGCGTACGACGGGGGAAAGTGAATGGTTGACCCTTTCCAAATTCTACGCCACTTTCGTGGCTTTCAGTTAAATTTTCGGATTCTCCAATACTTTCTATGAAAATAATATACTCTTCATTCGTAACGATAAAGGCATTAGTTTCCGAGATCTTTAAAGATAAAAATGAAACGGCACGGTTATTTTGATTAATGTAATGTGTCGCTTCATTTTTAATTTCAAATATCTCGAAAACTAATCATTTTATCGTTACGAATAAAGAGTATATTATTTACATAAAAAGTATTGCAAAATCAAAAAATTACACTAAAATAGCAATTTCGTCAGTGGCGTAGAATTTGGGAAGGATCAACCAGCCACTATCCCCTGTCGTACGCCTCTGGTAGTAGCTAGAAACGTTTATTTATCTTAATTTAGTAGGGTGCACAATACCTACACTTTTTGCCAAGTATGATAAGGATATGCCAAATAGTTTTAAAGTACTGGGTACAAATAATTTTTAAATTTTAATCATATGAATTATATCATAAATTAATCAAAATAACTGTGCCGTCTCATATTTAACTTCAAATATCTCGAAAACTAATGAATATCGTTACCAATGAATCGTATATTATTTACGTCAAAAGTATTGGAGAATCTAAAAATAGCACTAAAATCGTAATTCCTCCAGTGGCGTAGAATTTGAGAAGGTTCAACCATTCACCATCCCTTGTCGTACGCCTCTGGTAGTAGCTAGAAACCTTTGTTTATCATAATTTAGTAGAGTGTCTAGTAGTCGCACTTTTTGACAAGTATGAATAGGCTACGTCGAATAGATCTAAAATTCTAAGCAAAAATAGTTTTTAAATTTTTAGATAAAACACCCTGTAACTCAGTAAGGAACCACATTTTATTTAAGTGTTTTAGGTTAAATCTTCGTATTTTATGCTAAAGTTTCTCCAGTTACTATATGGACAATTATTAATGAAACACCCTGTACACTATGGCGCTTTTATCATGGGGGAAGTTCCCACCACTTCTCAGGGGTGAAATATTTTTATTTTCAGATTACATGGAGAAAAATCAAGATTTTTAAGAAAATTTAAAAATTCATTCTATAATTTGATCACATTTTTTACAAAAACCATTCATTTTAAACCCGTTCAACTTTTTGAAAGTAGAAATAACACTATATATATATTAAAAGGTGTTGTAGAAGGAAAACAATGCATTTATATTTAGGTGGTTGGGGAGTTAAATATATATACTTTTCATTTTTCCTTAAAGTACATTAGTCATATATTTTTTTGCACCATATCTCGCTTAGTTTGTAAGTAACCGACATTCAACGGTGCTCGTTTTAAAGGCCTTTTCAAACACTACAAAAGGTGTTGGTAGCATTATACACCTAAAACCTACCGTTCCTCTGTTATTTCAAGTTGAATACACCAATTTGAGCATGCACCAAAAAACAAACTATTTTCACCTACCTTATCTCTTTTTGTATTATAAATAGAACATTTACGAAGGAACGAATCTCTTTATTATTTATAATCTAAAAAATGTTTTATATAGTGTTTTTAGTTCGATGCATAGTTTTTAAGGTATTCACAAAAAATCCGTCCGAAAAGGTGTCATTTTTCAATGAAAATGGCCAATTTTCAACTACGCATAACTCAAAAAGTATTGAGTTCTCAAAAAAAAGTATAGACCAATTTTTGCTTAGAAATAGGTTCTTTAGCCACTTTCGTGCTTATTTTGACCAACAAATTTTCCACCCCCTTGAAGAAGTGGGAACCGCCCGAAGATAAAAGCGCCATAGTATATAGGGTAGATTTTGTTTCTTGAGCTATTCCCTACTTACTGTGAAAATATCAAGTACATCAATATAGTAGGATGGAATTCGGAGCCAAATACCCTCATTGACTGCCCTACAATAATGCTCTGCTATGAACGCGTGCGAGAGGACACACATAAGATTATAGCAAAATTTCTATTAACCGTAACTTTTCGAGTTTTTGAGCTACAGCAATGAATTTTATGTCAAATAAAATAAAAATGTGTATCATTTTATGTCATTGGAAAGGTGATTTTGCATTCTTTCAAAATATGTTAAAATATACAGGGCATATCTAAAAAAATTAGGATTTTTTATTCATTTCCGGTTCAACCGGAAGCTATATTTTTAGTTAAATTTATTGTGATAATAGATAATAAAGTACCATATATGTCTGCAAAATTTCAAATTTTAGTTTCTATTAATAAGGAAGTTACGGGCACTCGAATATTTTTTTATAAAAAATTCATAACTCCCCTCCTATGGGGAGTTAAGATATATGACTAATGTCATTCAATTTACTGAAAGGACATCAAAAATATATCAAAAACTAAAAAAATTCCTTGGAGCCATTTTTGAGAAAATCTAGTTCAAATTTATGTCAAAATTTGACCCCTTAAATATAGGCAACCCGTAACTTTTTCTGAAAAACGATAACATCCCTCTTATAGCCCCATCTTTAGGCTATATAACGACTTTTTCAAATTAAACTTATCTTAAAAAAGTTTTTAGATAGATAGGGAAATGTGTCGGGTGGGCGGTCGGCCATGTTGGCCGCCATTTTGAATTTGGAAAGGTCAAATTGCGTATTTTTATTTACCTATCGATGAGCTTACTTTGAGTTGAATTTCATTCATTTTGGTCAAAATTTGCAAAAATGGGCCCTAAATTACCCCCCCTATTTCGGCCCCCCTTTGAGAGGTTTTTTTTAAAAGCTTAGTTTCTCGACAAAATTCTCTTAAACTTACTCATACCGAATTTCATCAAAATCGGTCCAGTAGTTTTTGCTGGGCGGTGGCGACATACGTACGTACGTACGTACGTACCTACTTCCGACATGTTTTTTTATTTGCTTTTTAGACCCAGGGGGACACAAAACGTCGAAAAAAAGTGAAATCTGAAAAAATTTTTTTTGCACGATCCTATAACTTTATCTATTATACTATACTACGTATATAGTACGATAAAGTAAAAAAGGTGGAAGTAATTTAAAAAAATTAAAGAATGATTCGGTGGTGAGAAGGTGACTTTCCCGACAAGCTTAAATATTGCATAATGACTCCCCCTTCAAATATTATATGACATGTTTTTCTATTCTCATACTTTAATATATCAATAGGGAACTTGCATAAAATTTTAAATTCGAAAAAAATGTTATAAATCACAACAGAACATAATTTAAAACATGAATCAAAGATAAAAAAGTTGTTTTTATGTTCCGTTTGGCCCCTAAAGACGATTCTAAATTCAAATTAAAGCAGCTAGCCCAAAACGCATCGTGAGGTCATATGATTATATGTTTAAATTCTGCACCAACAAATTAAGAGGCTACAGTAGCGATCAACAGGTAGCAACAAACGCGTTCCAAGATTGCGGCTCTAATTTTGAATATTTTGTCGAGATATGTGGCACACATATTCGTAACATAATAAATAATGGCGGTACAGAGCCCAATTTCAGAAATATGTTAGTACATGAAAATTATTCTATAACTAAATAAAATATTGAAAAAAGGAGCCTGTACCGCCATTAAGAAGAAAAAAAATAAACTTTCTTCAAATAAACTTTTTTATCCCATGTCTATATTTTGTGTAATCTTGGAACTACTAAAATTTGTTATTTCTAACAAGAAATCGAACATATTATAACTAAATAACTAATTATACAACATAGAGAAATTATCACTGTCATTTTGACAAACCTGCGTCAGATTTTCTCTAATCTGTTCTGTCATCTTTATCGATATCTGTTCAGTGCAGTAGTGTGTTAATTTAAGAATTCGTTTTTGTTGTTTCATAGGAAAGTAGTGTTTATTGATAGTTAATTTATTATATATTTGTCGTTGTTG
Source organism: Diabrotica virgifera virgifera (assembly GCF_917563875.1). NCBI lineage: Eukaryota > Metazoa > Arthropoda > Insecta > Coleoptera > Chrysomelidae > Diabrotica > Diabrotica virgifera. The sequence goes on along the minus strand of NC_065445.1, from coordinate 179,766,973 downwards.
TAAAGTTGTTGGCCTCTTTGAAAGAATATATTGTTGTTAATTGTGAGTTTTAGTTATATGTAGGTAGGTAAGTATATTTTACGTAAAAATATTTCGAATTCTAATGTGAATATATAAAGTTTTAGGAGGATTTTTTTTTAATATTATCAATAGTTTAACAAAATGGAAAAAGTAAATCAAACGAAAAATAAAGTGAAACCTTCCAAGAAAAAGTCCATTAAAAACCGTGCCAAAAATATGCGAAAATCGAAATTTGTTTCGCTTCACAACAAAAAATGATAATTTATTATTGTTTTATTCATAGATATTTCATGCAAATACCTTTCTAAATACCTATCTTAACATTAAATTTTCACCCATTTTGGTTTATTTTTATAAATATCTATTTATTAATAATAAAATCGTTTTCTATTAAGTTTATGATACTATCTCCCGAAGTTATTTTTTGTTGCTACCTGTTGATCGCTACTGTTTACTCTTAACAAAATTGTATATAATTTTAAATTAGACATTATAAACGTCAGTAGAAAATACAGTTATGTGACGTCCAAGTGTTTTTGATCATTTGAACTATTCATAAAAGACTTGTACTTCTAAAAATGGTTTTATTTTCCATAGTAAACCTTCTTTCCCTTTCTTCAAAAACTTTATCAAACTCCAATCTCAACAAACTGGTGTATTTTATTACAATGACATACGATAAATGTCATTAGAATATAAATAATTTTTCTTATTCCGCGACGATGAGCTGGCCAAATACCCAAGTAGGTGGAGGCCAATAAATTAAAGAAGGAGAAGAAGAATATACCTAAATATAACCTTAAACATAACTATATAATAAAACTATGTGACGTCACGGGTCGTTTGAACTATTTTATTTTTCAGAGGAGTTTAAATTTGTATTTCTAAGTTATTATGAGTTTTTGAAGCATAAAATTTTGGAAATCTCATTTTTAAACAAAATCCTATTATGATTTCACTACCTATATCATTATGAACGTCTCAACTTATGAACAACTCAATTTGGATCCCACGTGTTGGGAAATTTCAATACATTACCTTAGGGCATTATCCTAGTTGCCATGTGACCATCATAAGGCATTTTATTAAAGTATGCACTTTTAACGCATCTATGTTATATTTAAAGGGTTTTTACCCGGATATTTTTCTTTCGTTGCTCAGCTAGCATCCAGTTTATCTAACACGGATGATGATTTTTTATAAAAATCGAAAACGTTTTGTTGTGATGTAGCCCTTTAAAGGGATTTTAATAAAATTTTATACCTTTTACAAAGGATTTTTTCCAATTTTTGTGATTGATAGTATACAGCCAACTACAGGAAAAACATTTTCTTTTCCTTGTGGATTTTATTATGAACTTCATTATGATACAGATTTTCATTACGACACAGACACAGTTTTTGTAACCAATCGAATCGCGATATGGCATTCGCGATGTAGGTAGCACATGTGTAGTGACCAATGGCGAGTCAATTACATAAGCTTTGACAGTTGTCAATATGAAAACAAACTGTCTAATTTTAAAAAATAGACAGCTTGCGTTACAAAATTAATAAATTTGAATATATTTTTTGTCGTGAAAGATCATAGAAAAAATCGTGTATACAACTTGCATTTAATTATCATTACGAAGCTCGTATTCTATACGAAACTCACCGCTAGGCTCCGATAGGGAAGACTATACAAAAAAATAGAAGAAGATATAGATGACACCCAGTTTGGATTCAGAGGAGGACTAGGAACGAGTGAGGCTCTGTTCGCTTTTAACGTTCTCGCACAAGGACGACTAGATATGAAGCAGGATCTCTATGTCTGCTTTATTGATTATCAAAAGGCTTTTGATAGAGTACGACATCAGAAACTCGTAGAAGTTTTAAAAGAAAAGGATGTGGACAGTCGAGATATACGGGTTATTGTCAATCTGGAACCAAAAAGCAAAGGTTAAAATCGAAAATGTCGAAACTGAAACCATAGAAATTAAAAGTGGTTTTAGACAGTGTTGCGTGTTGTCTCCATTGTTATTCAATCTGTACAGCGAAGCTATTTTTAAGGAAGCAATAGTAGAGGAAGAACAGGGTATATCAATAAACGGAAAAATCTTGAACAACATAAGATTCGCAGACGACACCGCTATTTTTGCAGACAGTCTAAAAGCACTGCAACGATTAGTAAATAGATTACATCTAGTCAGTATAAAATATGGACTACAAATGAACGTTAAGAAAGCCAAGTTCATGATTATTTCTAAGCAACACACAGTAGGAAGGCTTGATATCGAGGGAAAACAAGTAGAAAGAGAAAATACCTAAAAATATCTGGGAACCTGGGTAACAGAAAACAACAAGAGACTACAAGAAGAAGAAAGAGGCGGCTCGTTTCGTATCCATCATACTCGCTTCATAATGACCATCATTAAATGCTCGTTGCATAATATTAGTGCAGTCACTGAAGGTGGATATGAGCTATTACCTCAGATTTTGTTGGACCTCCATCGATTTCCATGAAAATTGGTGAGGGGTTAGAGGATATCTCAAGGAACAAAGGTTACATGGTGCCAACTTGCGCTTTTACCCTGGGGGTGGATGCCACCCCTCCTCGGGGGTGAAAATTATTTTATTAAAAATAACCCCACAATTCGATAGAGGGACAAATTATAAGCAAAATTTGTTGTATAAAGTTATTAAAATAAATCAAAACTTTTTGAGTTATTAAAGATCAAAGATTTTAATTTTTCGTGAGCAAAATGCATGTTTTTAACCGATTTTTCATAAATAACTCAAAAACTATAAGTTTTTACAAGAAAGTTATTCTTATCAAAATTGAGGCTAATAAAAAATCAAATAAACTCCTTACTAAAAAAACCTTTCAATGTTAACTAAAAGTGAGTTATAGGTAACTGAATATATATTTCTTTCGTCGAGTACCCAAATCTAAGTATTCAAGCTTAAATACCGAGAAATGATGAATTTTATAACATAAACTTATTAAACATTTGTCAAAGTTCATAGAAATATCTATCAAATAAGCCATCGAACAAGTTGATACCATTAAAATTTATGCACCAAAAATGTTTCAAAATGTATCTTTTAAAAATATTTCCAAAAATGTAATTATTTTTTTGTAAATAACTCCGTCAATTTTTAAGATATCAGATTCACCTAAAATCTAATTAGAACTTGATTCCAAGAGCTATTAAAAAACGTCGAAATTAGTCTTTAAACCTCTTACTTTTTTAAAAATAAAAGGTTAAATGGCCCCGGTTACATGGTTCTCGCAGCAAAATTGAAATTTTAAACGTTTTTATCTCGGTTATTTTTTATTCTACGGAAATAGTAAAATTTGTAAAGTATTTGGAACTGAAAAAACTAAAATTTAGTTATTTATCATTTTTTAAGTAAGTATATTGAGTATTTTTAAAGTAATTATCAAAAGAAATGAAAAGTACGATAATTTTAAAAATTCTGATTTTTTTAAATTATATATTTTTTTTCAGAAATATGCCATCCAAACCAGTCAATATTGTTGAAATCATTAACAATGTTAACCTAAAGAAATTCTTGTGAGGATTACTACAAATTTTAATTTTTGTGGAAATGGCGTATGTTTTATTTTTCGCTTTTTCCTAAAAAAATCGAAAGAGTTCTCTTATTTTCATCATAACTTGCTTAATGTTGATGCTATTAACTTGTACTGGAGCTCATTTGATAGGTATTCAGAAGTACTTTGACAAGTGTTTAACAGGTATATTCTATAAAATGCATCGTTTTCCCGTTATGTAAGCTTGAATATTTAGATTTGAGTACTCGTCTAAAAAAATATACATTCAATTACACATAACTCACTTTGAAATAACATTAGTTTAGTTCTTTAATTGAGGAGTGTATTAAATTTTTTATTATATTTAATTCTGGTAATAATAGCTTTTTACAAAAGCTTATAGTTTCTGATTAATACGTGAAAAACAGCTTTAAAGCATGTATTTTTTTTAAGAAAAATAAAATCTTTCATATTTAATAACTCAAAAAGTGTTGATTTATGTTAATAACTTTATATAACAAATTTTGCTTAGAAGTTGCCCCTCTATCGATTTTTCATATTTTTTTAATAAAAAAATTTCACCCCCGAGAAGGGGTGGCATCCACCCCCCGAGGTAAATGCGCAAATTGGCATCATGTCACCTTTGTTCCTTGAGGTATCCTTTAACTACTCACCAATTTTCATGAAAATCGATGGAGGTTCAACGAAATCGGAGGTGAAAACCTACAGTGACTGCACTATATACTATTTTGCGCTTTTTCTAAAAATCAATGGTTCAAAATAGGGATGAGAAAAACCTACCGGTTTAAACCTAAAACCGATTTTTTTACTTCGCAATAACCGGTTTTACCGTTTTTTTTTGTCCCAGTTATAACCGGTTTTTTCTTTTTAAAGTAAAAACCGGTTATTAGGTTTTTACGGTGATTAGGATTAGGTTAGGTATTATTTCGGATCCCAATCATAATTATTATTCTCAAGTAATTATTCCAAACAAAACCATAATTCAAATTTTATTTTATGTATTTTATAAAATAAAGAAGCAAACTGAAAGTGCAATCTCACATCAGCCAGAAACAATTATTAAGTTTTATTATAATATTTCCTTGAAAAGGTATTTGTAATCATAATATTTACATAAGAAGTGATCTGGTTGAATTAGACGCAAACATCATCTATTTTTCAAACTTAACTCTTGACATTGAAAGTGGGTGAATGACTTTTTCTGATTACCGAAAATAATGCTCTGACTATGAATACCGAATTACTGATTACGAATACGAATCTCCAAGAATTTCGCTTCGTTTTCAAAACGATACACTCATACAGGAAGTATTAAATGAGTTAAAATGTACCTATTCTACAAATATACAAACGTGTTAAAAGTAATACATGTTCTTTCGATAGTAATACTAATTTTGATCATATTGATATCGAGTCGAATGGAGTATCGCAAACTAAAGTGTATTGTAAATGTAACTTTGTAACATATTGGATTAAAAAACCGAAAACCGGTTTTTCCAAAAACCGGTTTTTTTGGCCGGTTATAACCGCCAGGTTAAACCGTAAGCAAAAAAATCCGGTATAACCGAAAACCGGTGTTTTGTCAAAAACCACCATCCCTAGTTCAAAAGTTATGTAAGGTGGATAGTTTTATATGAAAAGCGCTGTATAGCAGCTAGGGCTGTAGCTGAATCATTCCCAATTTCTGATGACACAGAATTGAGGTTAGTTAGTGTGTTTATTAAATAGATAAAAAATTATTCAAAAATTTAAAAGAGATGTTACGAAAGCGTAACGGAAATTTAAATTAATAACACAAGTTTTTAATTTATAGACATCTATGTTCGAATTACACGAAAATTAGTCTTCCAAATTAGTAATAAAACTGGGTTAAAATTATTTATAGATCCGTTAAGCAAAAGTGTAAAATATTTAAATATTGTTAAAAGCTATAAAAAAGAACAATTCGCAAATATTCTATCTTCCGGTGTAGAATATACATACTACTTACAGTCCAAGAGCTGGAAGAGTATTTTGCTCGTGATTAGTAATATGGGCAAATTATACGGGGATATGTTGAATTAGTCGTGTACATCAATTCTTTACCACACGGGCAAAAACCAGAGCGGGGGACGAGGGTAGTTATAAGGGGTTAGTGTCGCGGATTTTATTATTTTTTTTGTGACTCTCATGATCGAGATAATGCACCAAAATTTGGAAATAAGTATTTCATGGCGTAACTAAGTAAAATCTTCAGGGGCGGAACGCTGCGCGGGGGACAAAGAGGTGGGGGCAGGGGTAAATATAAAAATTATAACGGGTTTTTTGTGACGTTCGTGATCGATATAGTGCACCAAAATTTGGAAATAAATAGGTCATGACGTAACTAAAATTTCAGGGGCAGAACGCTGCGTGCGGGACAAAGTAAGGGATAAAGGCAGGGCTAAATATAAGGGGTTTTTGTGACGTTTGTGATCGAGATAGTGCACCAAATTTTGGGAATAAGTAGATCATAACATAACTAAGCAAAATCTTCAGAAACGGGACGCTGTGTGGTTGACGAGTAGTTAAAAGGGTTTAATGTCGCGGTTTTTATTATTTTTTTTGTGACGTTCGTGATTGAATTAGTGTACCATAATTTTTTAATAAATAGACCATGACATATCTAAATAAAATCTTCAAGGGCAGAAACCAGAGCAGGTCACGAGGGTAGTTATAAGGGGTCAGATTCACGGTTTTTATTTTTTTTTGTGACGCTTATGATCGAAATATTGCAGCAAAATTTGGGAGTAAGTAGAACATGACATAACAAAGTAAAATCTTTAGGGGCGGAAAGCTGCGTGGAGGACAAAGACGTGGCGGTTAGGGGTCCGTTTTTTGTCCCCCACGCAGCTTTCCGCCCCTGGAGATTTTGTTTAGTTACGTCATGATCCCCTTATTCCCTAATTTTGGTGCACTCTCTTGATCACGAACTTCACAAAACACACCTTGTAATTTTTATATTCACCTCTGCCCCCATGTCTTTGTCCCCAACACAGCATTCCGTCCCTGGATATTTTGCTTAGTTACGTCATGACCTACTTATTCCAAAATTTTGTGGCACTATATCGATCATGAGTGTCACAAAAAAAATAATAAACACCGCGACTTTGACCCCTTATAACTACCCTTGTCCCCCGCTCTGGTTTCCATCCCTGGAGATTTCACTTAGCTATGTCATGTTCTACTTATTTCCGAATTTTGGTGCAATATCTCGACCACCAACGTCACAAAAACCACTTATAATTTTTATATTCAACCCTGCCCCCACCCCGTTGTCCCCCACGCAGCGTACCGCGCCTAAAGATTTTACTTAATTATGTCATGACCTACTTATTCCCAAATTTTGGTGCACTATCTCGATCAAAAACGTCACAAAACCCCTTATAATTTTTATATTTACCCTTGCCCCCACCCCTTTGTCCTTCACGCTGCGTTTCGCCCCTGAAGGTTTACTTAGTTACGCCATGGCATGCTTATTTCCAAACTACCCTCGTCCCCCGCTCTGGTTTTAACCCGTGTGCAGATTACAGCCTAGTAAATGAACGTGAAATACGGCCATAAAATGTAATTTTCATTGCCAATACCGAATTGCATGAAAATGTGGATTTGATTTCTACTTACCCTCCACTTCCAAGTTGGACTTGTGCCGTTGGTTGCTTTTACTTTGGGGGTGACTGTTATCCGTTCTCGGGGGTCAAAAAAGATACGTTTAAAATAAGTCCGGAAATGCATAAATTGACTAATTCTAACCAACTTTTATTTAAAAAAAATTATATTTTTTTCCGTTTAAGGTTTCACCATGTTCCCAGTGGTATTCTTCTAACATCGGAGTTAAGCCTTCTCAATTTCAACACATTAGAATGGAGATAGAATTATAATCACAACCATCGTTTGATTCTGGATCTAGTTAGCAATTATATGAGTTCACTGATGATAGACTGATAGGTCCGAAAATGTTCTGAACACATTTTAAACAATCCATTGGGATTTTTTAGGATTTTTTATTATACCTATTACATAGAGGTTGTTTTACTTCGATGGTAGAGTTTTTTAACTATATGGTATACAGCCAACCCAGGGAACTATCTCTTTTTAGTTAATATTTTTTTAATAAAATATTTACTTTTTGAGTCATTTTCTAAAAACCGTCTGAAAACGTGTGTTTTTTTGTTGGAAAACAAACATTTTCACTCGCAAATAACTCGAAAAATATTGAGTTAAAAAACTCTATAGAACAAACTTGCTTAAAATTAGTCAGTTTATATTTCCGGACTTATCTTGAACGTATATCCTTTTGACTTCTGAGAAGGGGTGGCGTTCACCCCCAAGTAAAAGGAACTAACGGCACATGTCCAAATTTGAAAAGGAGGGTAAGTAGAACTTAAATCAAAATCTTCATGCAATTCTCTGGTGAAGCTGAAAATTACACTCCAAAACGGTCATTTACTGGGCTATTAATTATTATTAAGTTTTGCTTTAGAGAAGATATTTAGAATATTCAAATGTAATATTTGATGTTATATAAGTCAGTTCGATAGGTTAAAGATGAAATATAAATTGGTAGTAGTTTCTCTGGTAGAAACTATACGACTATTAACAATATGAGACTGTCATGCCTTTATGTATATTTATGAGAACTCTTTATAAGTTATTTATTTAGACAATAAAAATAAAGACAGATGTACTATGTAGGTATTCAACAAATTAAATCATTAAAAATCTGTGATGAAATGATTTTTACTGAAAACTAAATTAAAATGTACTTCTTTTGGAGTTCTAAACTCGCCAGCTCATAATTCCGCCAACCAAAATTTTTGATTAAGTTTGACAATTTAGAACTTTATTATTTTTTGTACTCCGATTTTCAAGATTCTTGCATTAGTTTGTAGGTACATATTTTGATGTTGTTTGTTATTATTCCGGTAACAAAAAAAAAAGAATGTGTGTATACTTTGTACCATAGCCACCTTTACTTTACAAGCCATGAAGTTGAAACTCGGCAACATCTAAGCGTAGACCGGTTAATTCTGACAGTTCTCATTTATTTTTAAATGTTTTTAAATAATATTCACTGTATTTACAGAAAAACTCAAACATTTTACAATATTTCGTGCTCCAAATTATAAAGAATATTAAAAGGTATGTATTAAGATGATTTTAGTTCAATATAATATATTTTTATATAATATATTTTATAGTATAATATATTTTTATATAAACTTACGTGCATATAGAAATGCGTCCACTTAAAATTTTTGTCATTTTTGATGTCTTATATTTACTAAACCTGTTGGCCGATTCAAGTGATTTTTTTAATATGTTATAGCCTGATTCTTTAACAATACCGCTGTAATAATATTGTTGCTAAGCAGTTAATTTTTTATTGTATAACGGGCATTTATAAAATAGTGAAATTAAAACTCAACTATAGCCTCAGGTTTTCTTAACATTCTGTTTTTTATTCATTCGCTTATGTTGGATAATAAAAAAAGTTAGCTACTTTAACAACTAGATAATATGTCTTTTATCAATACAGGGTGTTTCTAAATAAGTGCGACAAACTTTAAAGGGAAAGTAACAAAATTCAAAATTTTGACCCCTGTCAAAATTTTCAAGGTACAGTGGAACCCCGTTAACTCGGATTAATTGGGACCGCGGCCGATCCGGGTTATCGAAAATCCGGGTTAGCCGGAGAAAATGGTAAAAATTAATAAAATATGGTATGCTTACAGATAAACTCCGTTATAATTGTCACACAGACACTGGTAAACCACGTTCGCATTCCACACAAAACCACACATACAAAGCGTCGTCAAAAGTCTCATTCTTAGCTTTATTAGCTTTGCACCGATTAAACTGTCTTTTGTTATCATTTTGAAAAAAAAAATTCTTCGATTTTAGTTCTATTTTTCTTCCAATCCGATACTGTAGATGTACCGACACCATAATATAATGCTGCAAGATTCACCTTTATCAATTCTACTTAATGCTTCTAGTTTCTTTTCCATTGTCACTACAACATTTTTACGTTTTGTTGCTCTTATAGACAAAAGACACACAAACACAAAATCTGAATAAATTTACGAACGATTACAAAACGGAAGCGAACAATAATACGACTTTACTACACATAATACCGTCTCTGATGTTATGTTATTTAATAAAAGTGATGACTAAGACCATTGTTAAAAAAAGAATTTTAATAGTCTTTTCTAAACAATGCTAACACAGACAGTTTCAAAAAAATAAAGGATAATACAGGTGCATGTTGTTTTCGACAATGAATGTGGTGTACCATGAGTCATTTTTACTATGTTATATGTAGTTCAATCCGGTTCCATTATCTCTCAAATATTATATTACATAGAGTTGGTACAAAACCTCGTGAACCTTGAAAATGCGTATGTATAAACGAAATAAAATGAAGCCAAAAACATACGACTATTTTATTTGCTGCGAATTGCGCGACAGGGTCCCATCTGCACCCTGATTGCCCTGATATTTTCAGTAATGTCGGATTCATCAATCGTTTCGTTCGTATATTGACGTCACCAAATGAATGAATTAGGTTTACGAGATTTTGTAACAGCAATACATTTTTATTGTTGAAATGTTTGTCTGATAAAAATCGGTCCGGGTTAGCCGGAGTTCCGGGTTATCGGGGGCCGACTTATCGGGGTTCCACTGTATTTTAAATGTAATCATTTTTTTCGAATCTTGAAAAATCTAATAAGTATTTTTGAAAAATTTAAACGCAGAATGAAAAATTACTTTATCACCGAGGGCCGAAAGTCCCTTAGAATGAATATTCCATAGGGTGATGCGAACTTTGAAAAAAAAAAGACAGTTTAATTCGTACACCCGGTATATATACAATGAAAATTTACTTATTTAGCAACAATATTATTACAGGGGTATTGTTAAAGAATCAGGCTATAACATATTAAAAAATCAATTTAAATCGGCCAACAGGTTCGGGAAATACGAGACATCAAAAACGACCAAATTTTTGAGTGGGCTGATTTCTATGCACGCAAGTTTATATAAATTTCTTTAAGTTTGGTATTTTACATACGGCATACCTACTTATAATTTTTGTTTTTGTAGATGCCAAGCCGTTGCTGTGTGCCAGAGTGCAAAAGCAATTACGATAGCAGTCTTAAAAAGAATGAACAACCAGAAAGCACTTTTTTATTTCCAAAGGATCCAAAGCTGCGAGAACTTTGGTTACAGTGTATCCACAGGAAAAATTTTGTTATTGGAACATCAGCGGTAGTATGTGCCAAACATTTTTATTCTGATGACATCGAGAGAGTTAGAGAATGGGTAGATAAGGAAGGCAACAAACATGTAGAGAAATTACCGAATCCTAAGTTAAAACCTTCTGCAGTTCCTCGCATTTTTCCAATTCAGGATGTTTCTAAATAAGAGCGAAAAACTTTAAAGGGAAAGGAACAAAATGCAAAATTTTGACGCCTGTCAAAATTTTCAGTGTATTTTAAATGCAATCATTTTTTCGAATTCTGAGAAAACTAATAAGTATTTTTGAAAAATTTAAACGCTGAATGAAAGATTACTTTATTACCGAGGGCTGAAAGTCCCTTAGAATGAATGAAAGGTTGTTTTTGAATGACATATTTGAAACTAAAAATCACACTAAATTTTATTAATTTTTCGCCCCTGTAACTTATTATTAAAATAAACATAGAAGCTTTCACTTTCGGCCCTCGCTTCTAACGTAATCTTTCATTCTGCGTTTAAATTTTTGAAAAATACTCATTAGTTTTCTTAGGATTCTAAAAAAATTAATCCCATGTATATTCTTGTTATTGGTTTTTTTTTTGTATAATAAACGTTACTTACAAGGAAGTACTTTTAATTTTATTTTGTACAAAGTTCTAATTAATAATATTTTCTTGTTCGATTCAAAAAATACTATAAATTTTACCAGAATTTCTACTTTAAAATTGTGTTTTCAAAAGCGGTAGTCCGAAAGTCGGACTACGCACGTCATCAATTGCGATGTTGCCTTTTTCTCTTCATGGCTTGTAAAGTAAAGGTGGCTATGTTTGTACGCACGTAAGAAGTTATAATTCTATTATATAATTTCAACGAAATAAATATACTTAACAGTTTATTTGTATTTTATTTAAATATTAAACTAACTTTCTTATCTACCACTTTCAAAAATTTTTTATTAAAACAATACCAAAAATTCAAAAAAAAAGAATCTCTCGATCGGTACCTCTCGATCTCTGGTCCAATGCTCTACCAACCAAGCTATCAAGACCCGTCTACGTGACGTCTCGGATATAATTACACATCACGGTGACAAATAAATCAAGTGAAGTATAAAAATGTTATAATAGATACTTATTTTATTATCTTACTCAAGAGGAAGACAAATCCAAAGACACAAAAATTATAATAAATAATACATTTACTAAAAACACTAATATATTCTTTTAATGACTTATTTGCGCTGATACATACATAACTTGAAAGATTAGCAACGAACTACATACTGTCTGTGTGCGCATGCGCCCAGTATTATAAAATTTCACTCTCAATCGTAAAGAAGTATAATTTCAAAAATTTTTGCTTAGATGGCATTAGGTATACGGGGTCGAATGGAAGCGTTGTGGTTTCTAGTAACTTTAAAAAATTCTGTGGAAAAATTGGAGGGATGATTTTGTTAAATACTCCTTTTGTATTATCCTGGACATATCCCCAAGATTTTGTTTTTTGAATTATCCAAATATTTCTTTTCTTTTAAGCGTTGTACAATTTTTTGTAAATAAAAACACTGATTGACTCATAAACATAAATACCTTAATTATAGGTTGGATTGATAAGATTAGAAGTAAACCCTAAATATTGGTTGGATTGGTAAGATTAGAATGGCCGGCATGCAGCCCAGATCTCAATCCTATTGAGAATTTATGGGATGAATTAAAAATAGCTATTCACCGTCATCCTAGGGCCGCAGAAAATTTGGTACAGGAAAATTAAAGGTACATTATGGTTTATTCGATACGAAACAGATTACGAGCAGTCGTTGCTGCGAGAGGTGGACATACCCGCTATTAAATTATTTTGTTTTGTTGTTAATTTTGTTTTGTGTTGTTAAACCTTCAAAGCAGTGTTTTTATTTACAACGTTTACAAGAAAGGAGATAATCGGATAATTTAAAAAACAAAATTTTAGGGATAGCAAAAGGAGTATGTAACAAAATCAGTTCTCCAATTTTTCCACAGAATTTTTTAGTTAGGAGAAAATACAACGCTTCCATTTACCTCCGTATAATGCCATCGAAGCAAAAAGTTTTTGTTACCGGTATCATAAGAAACGACATCAAAACATGTAACTACAAACTGATGCAAGAATGTTGAAAATCGGAGTACAAATAATAAAGTTGTAAATTGTCCAAACTTAACCAAAAATTTTGGGTTGCGGAATTTTGTGCCGGTGAGTGTATTTTATTTAATATACACGGTGCGCCCAACCTCCAGATTTATTTTGTTAATATAAAAAAAAGTTTACATCAAAACTGATGTACAGCTGGTTCCAAAAAAAACTGATACGACTCTTAAAGCGTATTTTGTGGAAAATTGAGCAGTGTACTTTCTTCTTCTTCTTCTTTTTGTTTTTGGTCTCGCTGCAAGGCAATTACCAGCACGATTTATAGGCGATCTTGATGTAGTCTGGCTCTGAGCCATATCAAAATCGCTGACTATATTCTTATAAAAAGCTTTTGATGAGGTGTGATATAATGAATATACAGGGTGAGTTTTTAGTGCGGGATCGGTCGATAATTCCATTACGGTATAGAATATCGAAAAAAGTTATTTAGAAAAAATGTAGGCAATGATATTCTCCACGCTTGGAAAATACGTCCATTTCTACAGGGTGATCATTAACAGCGTGGTACATCAAACATATAATTTTTTAAATGGGACACCCTATATATTTTTTCATATTTATATTCCCCTCATAATTCTTGTTCATATAATATAGGGTTTTGCATTACTATACAGAGTATTTAACAAGTTATGACCATTTTTATTTCGAAATCCCTATGAGATTAACACCCTGTATATAAAGAAGTAATTCATAGACAATAATTTGTTTTATGTAGTAAGATAAACAATATACTGTAGTTTTTAAATTAAGTCCAATTGGAATCATTGACGAATGTTTGTATACAGGGTGAACTACAAAACCAAATTACGATTTTCTCTATTTTTTTAAATAGATCACCCTATATTTTATTTTTCAAAAATATTGTATTTATTATATTCTTTCATTTTTATATAGCATTCCCTATATCTAAACTTATTACTTTCGGAGATATTTTTAGTTTTCTTCAACTTTCGGGAATACATTCAATTTTTCTAGTAGAAATAAGTTGGTATTCAATGATAATTAAACAAAATTATTTTTATTCAATAAATAACTAACACAAAATATAAACCATAGCATTATGCAATGAATTTATCAATAAATGTGATATTAAGGAATTATCATATTTCCCTAATATACATGAATCATACAATTCCTACAAAAAAATATAGGTATCTTGTGTATAATAAAATTACAAGATTATTTTTATTTAATAAACAACTCACACAAAACATAAATCAAAACAATATACAACCAATTTAATAGTTTTTAATTTTTAGATTATTATATCAACAGCATTCTAAGCCAAGAAGTTTTTAGTAACACATTCCTAATTGCAGATTGTGTCCCGCAGTTATTAATTATATAATTTTCATATTAAATTTCATTAATATGCATCATCTCCAAGGGAAGGTAAATGGTAAAAGAGGACCGGGAAGAAGACGCATTTCCTGGCTTCAAAATTTACGTAAGTGCTATAACACGACCACCACTGAACTGTTCCGAGCTGCGGTAAACAAAGTCAAGATAGCCATGATGATCGCCAACATCCGGAACGGATAGGCACTTTAAGAAAAAGAATATGCATCAAGAAATCCCTACTTTGTTAACACTCAAACTAGGTGATCTATAAATGTTTAAGGTGATATTGTTAGAGATTATATGATGGGTCCACATTTTTTGACGGTTGAGGTTTTTATACGACGGTGCTCCAGTTCTTCCAAAATTGATTTTTTTCAAGTGGGGCTATATAAAAAACCTTGTATACCAGAAGCATCCAACAACGCTTAATGATATGAAAAATAGAATAAAAGAAGCTTTTAATAATATTGACTTACAAAAATGTTAGAAATGTGGCTCGGTAATTTGAATATCGGTTACAAAATTGCATAGACGTTGAAAGTGGTCATTTTCAACATTTACTTTAGACTTATATCCTTAACATCACATTAATTGGTACATACATTAAATTTTGTTATGGTTTTTTAATTTTTTGTTAGTTATTTATTGAATGAAAATATTTATTATATTATTACATAATACATATTTGTTAAGTTATTTATATTTATAAGAATTGAATGTATTCCCGGCAAATGAAGAAAACTAAAAATATCTCAGAAACTAATAAGTTTAGGTATAGGAGATGCTACATAAAAATGAAAGAGTATCATAAATACAATATTAAAAAAAAATAAAATATAGGGTGATCTATTAAAAAAAAATTGAGAAAATCGTAATTTTGTTTTTTAGTTTAAAAGTGCTTATAAAAATGAATGTTCTACTAAAAAGTTCTTGGCTTAGAATGCTGTTGATATACCAATCTAAAAACTGTTACATCAGTTGTATATTGTTTTGATTTATGTTTCATGTAAGTTATTTATTGAATAAAAATAATCTTGTTATATTATTATGTACAATACAAAGTTTTTTTGTAGGAATTTTACGATTCTTTTATATTAGGGAAATGTAATAACTTCTTAATATCACATTTATTGGTATATTCACTGCATATTGCTATGGTTTATATTCTGTGTTAGTTGTTTATCTAATAAAAATAATTTTGTTTAATTATCACTCAATACTAACTTATTTCTACTAGAAAAATTGAATGTATTCCCGAAATTTGAAGAAAACTAAAAATATCTCGGAAAGTAATCAGTTTAGATATAGGGAATGCTATATAAAAATGAAAGAGTATATTGAATACAATAATGTTGAAAAATAAAATATACGGTGATTCATTAAAAAAAATAGAGAAAATCGTAATTGGGTTTTGTAGTTCACCCTGTATACAAATATTCGTCAATGATGTGAATTGGACTTAATTTAAAAACTACAGTATATTGTTTATCTTATTACATAAAACAAATTATTGTCTACGAATTACTTCTTTATATACAGGGTATTAACCTCATAGTGATTTCGAAATAAAAATGGTCATAACTTGTTAAATACTCTGTATAGTAAAGCAAAACCATATATTATATGAACAAGAATTATGAGGGGAATGTAAATATAAGAAAATATATAGGGTGTCCCATTTAAAAAATTATATGTTTGATATACCACGCAGTTACTGATCACCCTGTAGAAATGTACATATTTTCCAATCGTGGAGAATATCATTGCCTACATTTTTTTTTAATAACTTTTCTCGATATTTTATACCATAATGGAGTTATCGACCGATCCCGTACTAAAAACTCACCCTGTATGTTTAATTATATTTAATTTATTATATTTTGAATGATAAATATTTATTATTTACATACTGTCACTGTCACTGCCAAATCTTAAAATTTGTCAGATAACTTCAACTGTATATCAATACAAGGACGTCTATAGTGTAAAATTATTTTAGGTTATACGGAGTCAGTCAGAACAACGGAATGAACTAAAAATTTGAAGAGTTTATATAAGGTTGCTTATTATTAGGTTAGTATTGTATTTTTATTTTTTTGATTATTCTTAGTAATTGTTTTTGTTTGTTCATGCGACGAAGTACCTCATTGTTAAGAACATTTTTGTATCCATGGAATTCTCAGCAATAATATACACCTCGAAAGCATCTATTCTTTTTCTGTTCTTCGTGAGTGTTTTCCTTGCTTGTTCGATGCTTGATAGTATTTCCTTTCTTTGGATTACATTGGCTATGGACATTTGCTGCCAAATATTCTATAGACGTTACCTGCTCTATTATTTGTCCCTTGGCATACAAATGTATGTTTGTTGTTGTCTTTGAGAATAATAAAATTTTAGTTTTGGAAACGTTTAAGTGTAAATCAAACATTTCACTATGATGAACTGCAGCATTTATTATATTTTTTTACTAGCCACTTTGTTGCTTAAACCAGTGCCAATAAAACACAAACACTTCTTCTTCTTCTTCTACAGCACTACAGCCCAAATTGAGCCTTGGCCTCCTTTATTTTTTGCCTCCACCCTTGCTTGTCTGTGGCTGTTCTTCTCCATACAAGGACTCCTAAAAGTGAGTGTCGCTGTTTACTGTGTCTTCCCAGCGCTTTCTTGGCTTTCTAACTGGTCTCTTTCCCTGCATTCTAGCATTCAGTGCTCTTTTTGGTAGCCTATCCTCTCCCATTCTTATCACATGTCCGGCCAATTGCAATCTTTGTATTCTAATAAAGTCTGACAGGGGTGTTTCCTTATAAAGTTAATAAAGCTTGTTATTGTATCGACCTCTAAAGA
The DNA here is from genome assembly GCF_917563875.1 of Diabrotica virgifera virgifera. Classification (NCBI taxonomy): domain Eukaryota; kingdom Metazoa; phylum Arthropoda; class Insecta; order Coleoptera; family Chrysomelidae; genus Diabrotica; species Diabrotica virgifera. The sequence goes on along the minus strand of NC_065445.1, from coordinate 179,749,765 downwards.
TTCCCTTTTCCCTCACAGGTCCTAGTTTTCTCCTCAGCACTTTCCTTTCGAATGAAATCACAACAAGCACACACACATTATATTTTGTAGTTCCTGTTCTTTGCTTGCTATTAAGACGGTATCATCGACGTACCTACCTGATGTTGTCTATGCTGGTTCCGTTAATTTTTATTCCACCTTAGACCTCGTCCAATACTTCCCTGAATATAGACTCCGAATAAAGATTAAATAATAGCGGTGATAAGACAAAGCCCAGTCGGATATGTATATTTTTAGATGTTGTGTGCTCTATATCAATTGTTTCTGTTTGGTGCATATAGTTCTGAGATAATTCACAAGTCTTGTTCGTCAATTATAGTTGTTCCTAGAATTGAGTAAAAAAATAAGTGGTTGAAAGTAGATTGGCTTGAAAAATACTGGAAGACAAACTAAAAGGCTTCGACTCTAATTGGAGAACTCTCGAAGATTTTGGCAAGTGGTAAATATATTGGCGAATCAAAAAAATTATTTTCTGTCACATGAACGGTTTCTCCTTATCAACGGTTTCTCCGTCACTGGCGCCTAGTCACTTGCGCTCCATTTATGATCTGGTAACATTTAGATATAAAAAACTGTCTCTTTTATTAAACAAAGAGTGTAGAATTCATTACTAGGTTTTCATAGTGTAAACGGCACAAATTTTTAAAAAAAATTTAATTCATTGTAAAAAGCACCTACTATAAGAATGAGGCAATAAAACTTTTGGGACAAAAAACTTTTTTTGTTAACCAGTGATATTACAGCAAATTTTAAAAAAGCATATATTATGCCGAATCAAAAATTTTATCTGCTGTCACTTGAACGGTTTGTCCATATCAACGGTTTCCTCCATTTGTGCCCCCTTTATGATCTGGTAACATTTAGACATAAAAAACCAGTGCAGAGAAAGAGTATGCAATCCCTTACTATAAGTTTTAGAAGTTTTATCTAGTAAACAGCTAAAATTTTAACCATGTTTAAATAAATGGTGCTTTAAATACACAGTTTTGTTCATAATGACCTATCCCCAAATGTAGATACAATAAAAATCGCATTCCAGGTTGACAGAAACAAATAAATAAACAAGTAAGTACTAACTATAAATAGTATTTATCCGCACCGGATCTAATAAATACATCTACAGATAGTCTTAAATTGGCAATACGCAAATTGCAAATTCGAACACGATCATGCATTGTCTGCAGTAACAATGCATTTTTAGTCCTAGTTACAAATAAGCATGTTGTTAGAATAATTAATAAATAAAACAAACAATTGGTCATTAAGGTGAATAGTATTCAAAGATAATAAAGACGATAAAATTTTTAAATAAGTATCAAGTAATCGACGTTGTTTAATTTTAATATCCGTCCTTGTTATACTAATAAGAGTTTGTTACAATTAAAAAAAAACTTATCAAATAATAATAACATCGTATGGTTGCCGGGGAGATTCTTTCGGATTGTTCCGGCGCCATATACATCTTTAACCCTGTTTCAAGTAATTATAGTGTCGATGTATACTAGCCCAGGGGGACCGACGGCTTAACGTGCTCTCCGAGGCACGGTGAAACGGCTCGTATCATTTTTAGAAATGAAAAATTAATTGTCGTTGGCAGGGCTCGATACCGCGTGCTCTGGCGTATGAGGCCAGTGATCATGCCGTTGAGCTACGGCCGTTCACAACTTATCAAAAAAAAAACAAAGTACTTGCTAGTTAGTAAGCGAGAAATTTGTACACAGCTTTTGGTTAACCAACAACCAATTGACAGGGTGGAAAAGCACACATACCTTGGTACCAACATAAACAGCCAATGGGACCACTCAAGTGAAATAAAATAACGCATAGGAACAGCGAGATCAGCTTTCATAATGATGAAGTCTCTTTTCAAAAGTTACGATTTACCACTTACTACCAAAATCTCTATCAACAGATGCTATGTATTTTCTATGTTATTATTAAGAGTAGAGGCCTGGACACTTTCCGACGCTTCTTTCAGAAAACTCAAGGGATTCGAGATGTATTACAGACTCATTTTAAGAATTTCGTGGGTGGATCGTGTGACTAATGTTGAGGTCCTACGCGAGGCAAGGAATGGGGGATTATTAATACCATCAAAGACCGCAAACTAGAATATCTTGACCATCTTATGAGGAATGAAGAGAGATATGGCTTATTGCTACTCATTCTTCAGGGAAAGGTTTTTTGAACGAGAGGACCAGGGAGAAGAAGAATATCTTATATAAATTCTTGAATAGGATTATGAATGAGATGATATTCTGCATTTTCTAGAGAACATTCTAGATTAATGTGACTTCATCGTTTAGCGTATCGCGGCCGTCTTGTCTTCTTTTAAATGCCAACCGAGATCAAGTGATATATCATAGAAAAGCTTATTTTTTCCTTTTTTATTTGAGCAATACCAAAAAGTATGATACTACTAATTTAATACCCCATGTCACTGATGTAATACAAAAAAATTCCATACAATTAAAATGAAAAATAATTCATTTTTTCACAAAAGCTGCTCAAAGTGTTGGGCGTCTGTTTACTAGCAAATAATCTTGAAAGTTTCGAATATAATCATTGATCATTTCTGGAGCAACTGCCTTCATTTCAAGACGTAGTGCGATCCTTTAAATAATTTAAATAAGTTGCTTTGTTTACATAGACCCGGTTCTTAGGATAGCTCCATAAACAAATCAAGTGGAGTCAAGTTAGGAAATCTTACCAGCCAAGCCCAATTCATTTCTGGGAGAAAACGGTATTCAAGTATTGACTAATACTCTGGGCTAATTAGCAAAATACAAGGAAAAGTTATTTACCAGCAATTTTATTGCTGGAATCGAATCTTATTATTGTATGTATTAATAATATAGATATGCAAAGTCCGCAGATAGTGTGCTACTTTTTTATAAACAAAATGGCGCCCGAAAATCGTGTTTTTTTCAATTTTTGCTCTATAACTCCAAAGATTTTAACTTTAGACCAAAAACACTCAAATAAAAATTCACCGAAATTAAATTCTGCATTGAGACGTGTTTTTTATGATTTACTTTGACGAAAGCTTTCCCCGAAAAAAGCGGGTTTTTCCAACAAAATCTTTAATTTTCAACTAAACTTTTAGATAAGTAGTTGTTAAGAAATAATTAAATAACTTTGTAACTTCAAATCCCTTGCCCTATATATTATAATTCCAGAAGTCTATGGAAATTGAATGAACAGTTTAGCAACAATTAAAATGTTAATTAAAAATTTACGGTCGCTATAATAACGACAATAATTACGATACATAAGAATAACTATGATTTTTTCATAAAAAGACACTATAGCTATCTAATGAACTTTACAGAATTGAAATCGGACTATTTAAGCGGCCTCAGGAATATTTTAAAATTATAAACAATTTTTTGGTTTATAAACAAATCAAATATCTCGGGAAATATTAAACTAAATTAAATTATAAAAACGGTATTCGAAAGACAGCGACAGGACGCTTCTTTTAGAGAAAAAACGTTTAAATATGACGAGTAGTTCCTGAGATACAACCGGTCAAAGTTGACCAGAATTTACGGCGAAGATATAAACAATAGGATCATAATTTTCAAATCGTCAACTTTTTATTTTTGTCCTCTTTCTCCACACCAATTTTCATATCTTTAAAATCCTCATAACATATATTATTATAATAAAAACTATCGGTAATACGTGTGAAAATTGCCAAAAATAGCAAAATTCCAATCAAAAATTAGGTTGGAGAAAATGTAACCCTCAAAGTTCAAAATCGGTATACCTACGTTAACAAAATGCATTTTCTCGGCTTCACATGGAGCAATTTCCTTCATTCTTTTTTTGTTTCCTAATAACTCGAGTAGAGCCATCGTACTAATGCATTATTAAATGTCAAACTTGCTTTTGTTTTGTTATAATAGATTAATTTTTTTATAAGAACAGAAAATTACATATTTTTTCCAGTTGTAGGCTTTTTTTAGATAAACTTACTACAAGTGTACCTTTTAAAGTTAAAAACATAAATATTCTCATTTGAAAGCTGTATAATTATTTAAACAATTTTTATTTAAACAAATTAAAATATTGTGTTATAATAAATAAATAATTTTTTTATAACAAAACAAAAGCAAGTTTGACATTTAATAATGCGTTAGTTCGATGGCTCTACTCGAGTTACTTGGGAACAAAAAAAGAATGAAGGAAATTGCTCCATGGGAAGCCGAGAAAATGCATTTTTTTTAACGTATACCGATTTTGAACTTTGAGGATTACATTTTCTCCAACCTAATTTTTGATTGGAATTTTGCTATTTTTGGCAATTTTCACACGTATTATCGATAGTTTTTATTATAATAATATATGTTATGAGGATTTTAAAGATATCAAAATTGGTGTGGAGAAAGAGGACAAAAAAAAGGTGATAGTTTGAAAATTATGATCCTATTGTTTATATCTTTGCCGTAAATTTTGGTCAAATTTGACCGGTTGTATTTCAGGAACCACTCATCATAATTAAACGTTTTTCTTTTAGAAGAAGCATCCTGCCACTGTCTTTCGAATACCGTTTTCACAATTTAATTTAGTTTAATATTTCCCGAGATATTCTATTTGTTTATAAGCCAAAAAATTGTTTATAATTTTAAAATATTCCTGAGGCCCCATAAATAGTCCAATTTCAATTCTGTAAAGTACATCAGATAGGTATAGTGTGTTTTTATGAAAAAATCATGGTTATTCTTATACATCGTAATTATTGTTGTTATTATAGCGACCGTAAATTTTGAATTAACATTTCAATTGATGCTAAACTATTCATTCAATGTCCATCGGCTTCTGGAATTATAATATATACGGAAAGAGCTTTGACGTTACCAAGTTATTTAATTATTGATTAACAACTACTTATCTAAAAGTTTAGTTGAAAATTAAAGATTTTGTTGGAAAAACCCGCTTTTTCCGGGGAAAGTTTTCGTCGAAGTAAATCAGAAAAAACACGTCTCTATGCAGAATTTAATTGCGGTGAATTTTTATTTGGGTGTTTTTGGTCTAAAGTTAAAATCTTTGGAGTTATAGAGCAAAAATTGAGAAAAACACGATTTTCGGGCGCCATTTTGTTTATAAAAAAAGTAGCACACTATCTGCGGACTTTGCATATCTATATTATTAATATATACAATCATAATATTCGATTCCAACAATAAAATTGCTGGTAAATAACTTTTCCCAAAAATGGCCTGTTCTCCGATAATCAGCCCAGACTATAATATTATTATGATAGTGTGCAAGTGCTAGTCCATCATGTTGAAAACACTGTCATGTTTGGAAATAAGGTATTTTAAAGAAAGCACCTATCAAATTGTTTTTTACTAAACTAGCCCACTCATTAACGTTTTGTGGATATTGTGTGTGAGTCTCATCCATTCAGCGTGGATTGGAGTCTGACCAGTATCGACAATAACTGTTAACAGTGCAGTTTAAAATTTTTTCTAAAACGGTTTAACAAAACTCTAATTTCCCATCAAAATCATCTTCTGTTTATTCTTGGTGGTTTCGAATTTTATAAGGGTGGAGCTTATTCTTATGTAAAATATTTTGTACTACCTTCCTGCTAATACTATGATTTCTAGATAGTTCATTTGTTGATCTGTTAGGATTTTATTAAACATCTCGAAGGACATCTATAGTATTATCTTTATTAGTTGCAGTTTTTAATCTGCCAGATTTTGGGCGATCCCGTACATTACCTTATTCATTAAATTTTTCAAAAAAAAAAATGAGAAACCGTTGATATGTTTATAGACCAGGGCGCATCTGTAAAAATAATAGTACATTTGGACGTTGAGAGGTGACTCAAATTTTTTTGCAGAAATTGCTTGAAAATATATCAAGTAATAATCTTTGAGTTATCCTCCCTCTCAAAAAGGTCCGGAACATTGTTTAAATAATCAAAATGTCAGAAAATTAAGGAAAAATTCGATTTCTTTCTTCGTTTTTTGATTATAACTTTAAAATTATTCATTTCCGAGAAAAGTTGTACTAACATAAAAGTTGCGTAATTACATTTCCTACAACATAGAATTGGTTAAAAATTTAAAAAATAGTCACCCTTGTTGCAAAATAGCAATAATTGCGAAAAAACTATACAAAAACAAGTATTCGCATTTTACGTTTTTCAACCATTTATGTTACACTTATGACCCCCATATTTCACCCAGAAAAACTTTATGATACAGTAAAACAATACTGTCAATTTCATTAAGATCGGTTCAATAGATTTTGCAAAATAAATTTTGCAATCCAGCTTTCGTAAAAAAAATTCATTTGTTCAAAATGTTACAGGACTGAAAATAAAGCAGATAGCAAGTTGAAATTTTTTTTGCTTATAGAAGTCTACTGTAACTTTCATTTGCAATTTTGTAAAATTAAAATCGATTAACACCACGGCGGCAGGAATTTTTTTAAATAAACATTAATTATTGGTGCTACGCAAAGGACAGCGGATAGTTTGCTCTGATTGGGCATTCCAATGACCTTTGATAATGATTGATACATTTTAATTTTTATTAAATTTCGATATAAATAAATAAATTTGTTTATTGCAAAATAAAAACACATACTCTATCCTTTGAAATAACACTTTTATTAGCAAAAACTTTCTTTGTTCATATATTTTAACTTAAAACATTAAAGTTTATTATTTTTAAACATATGCAATTGTTTAAACAATATTTCACAAACAATAATAAAATTAGTTTGATTTTTGTGGAATTAAAATATTAAAATACAACAAAATATAGAGTAAGAAAATAATATATTAGATACACATTGAAAGAAATTTTGGTGGAAATCCACTTGTGTGAATCGAACACCGCTGTCCTGCGCGTAGCACCAAAAATTATTGTTTATTTAAAAAATTTCCTGACGCCGTGGTAATTAATCGATTTTAATTTTGCAAATTGCAAATGAAAGGTGCAGTACACTTCTATAAGTAAAAAAAAGTTCAACTTGCTATCTGCTTTATTTTCAGTCCTGCAACATTTTGAAAAAATGATTTTTTTTTGCTCTAGCTGGATTGCAAAATTTATTTTGCAAAATCTATTGAACCGATCTTAATGGAATTTACAGTGTTGTTTTACTGTATCATAAAGTTTTTTTGGATGAAACATGAAGGTCCCAAGTGTAGCATAAATGGTTGAAAAACGTAAAATGCGAATACTTGTTTTTGTATGGTTTTTTCGCAATTATTGCTATTTTGCAACTAGGGTGACTATGTTTTAAATTTTTAACCAATTCTATATTGTAGGAAATTTAATTACGAAACTTTTATGTCAGTACAACTTTTCTCGGAAATGAATACTTTTAAAGTTATAATCAAAAAACGAAGCAAAAAATCGAATTTTTCCTTAATTTTTTGACATTTTGATTATTTAAACAATGTTCCGGACCTTTTTGAGAGGGAGGATAGCTCAAATATTATTATTTGGTTAATTTTCAAGCAATTTCTGCAAAAAAATTTGAGTCACCTCTCAACGTCCATCTCAAAACAGATGCGCCCTGGACTATTATAGAAGGTCTTTCAAGATTTAAATTGGTAAATAATTGACTTACTTCTTCAAAAGTATATTTTCTGTCACAATAACCAATTAACATTGGTACATATGTGGATTCGTTCTCTTTCTGATAATTTTGGAATTACTCTTAAATTACTTTTAAACACTGCAAATATAGGCGAAGCAATAAAGCACTAAAATCGGCCTTAACTCCGAAATTAAAAACGACAAGACGGATCTTAACCCGGCATTGGTCGCTAGGTAGGTTGTTGCGCGAGTGGTCGGGCGTGAGATTTTCTCTCACATATCCAATTTTTGCCTTTCTTTACAAAATTTTACAATAAAGATGAGGTTTCATCAACGATAAAGCCATTTGCTTTAAAAAGACACGACGTTTTTCTGTTTTATTATTATTATCTTTATATAAAATGTGTCTATTGATGCCGCCAATATTTAACATTGAAAAATATAAAATATGGTAAGTGATATAAGTGATATAAGTGACCATCTACAACTAACCCGTGAAAGAAAATATAGGATTTTCATATCATCGACCACATCCACGGCGCCTTTTATTACATCATATAAGGATATTATTTTGTGTTTAAGGGGGAAAATAAAATTAATTTTTATATACAGTTGGTGACGCCGGTAGTCGCTTGATGAGGGAATCTCTCACATGAAGCGAACTGACTTAACAATATGGTAATACTAAGTAAACTGAGTCACTATCTGAGCGGACGAGTCTATTAGATTGTCGAGGGAGGATAATTAGGAGACTAGAAGGAACTACAGCGCGTATAATTTCCCACAAAACAAGTTGTGCGCACGTTTCTGAAACCGTGAGAGAAAATCTCATATAGCGACCACTGGCGGGTTAATCATTATTTTTTACATTCGCTTCGTGAATGCGCCAGGAAACTTTGTGACCCCGAGCCATGATATAATATTCAGAACTCGTCAATTATCGGCGGAAATGAGTTCAATTTTGTTACTCTGGGGTTTTTGGGGTCGCTGAAAACGAATATGACGTCGTAAGTGGTCTCCGGAGTACCTGATGCCCAGGGTACCTACTGTTTACCTCGTCTTCCGAAATTTTCAGATGTTCTTAAAAAAAATAGTCAACAATCACTAGTCACGAGATAAACAGTAGGTACCCTAGGCACCAGACCCAAAAACTCCCTGAGTAATGATTTTTGACTAATTTTTTAACGAATTTGCCGAAAACTCCCGAAGACGAGGTAAACAGTAGGTACTCTGGGCACCAGGTATTCCTGAGATCACTTCCGATGTCATAATCGTGGTTAGTGATCCCAAAACTCCCCGAGTAATGATTTTTGACCAGTTTTTTATAATTTTTTTGCCGAAAACTCCACAATACGAGGTAAACAGTAGGTACCCTAGGCACCAGGTATCACTTCCGATCTCATATTCGTCGTTAGTGACCCTAAGAACCCCCCGAGTAATGATTTTTACTAATTTTTTAATGAATTTTAATGACGAGGTAAACAGTAGCTACCCTTGGTATCAGGTACTTAGGAGATCACTAACGACGTCATGTTCGTTTTCAGCGACCCCAAAAACCTCAGAGTAACAAAATTAAACTCATTTCCGCCGAAAGTTGACGAGTTCTGAATTGTTTTTATTGTCTCTTTGAGATTCACTTAAGGAATGCATTTTTTTAGGCAGCTTTTCAATATTGTAATATGGCTTAGAGTCACAAAGTTTCCTGGCGCATTCACGAATCGAATGCAAAAAGAATTATTAAGATCCGTCTTGTCGTTTTTTTTTTTCGGAGGGTCAGTGCTATATTGCTTCGACTAATATCAAATACAAGTACGACCTATTTTTAAGTTGACATTTTTTTGTATACAAAATGTTTTTTAACATGTTTTCATTGCCTACCACTGGTTTTAGTTTTAGACTATCTATCTACCAGTGATGTATCAAGAATAGTACAAAATAAAAATGTTTTAATAAAATTGCATTGTAATAAAGTTTTTCATCAGTAATATAGTGAAAATAGAAAAAGAAAATGGAAAAGAGGAAGAAATAAGCTTCTAGCTTAGTCTAAGGTACATCCAAACATCTATCAAACATTAAACATACAACTAAACAGCAAAGTGCAACACAAAACATACAACTAACATCAAAGTGCAAACGTCAAACATACAACTAACAGCAAAGTGCAACCATCAAACATACATCTAACACCAAAGTGCAACATCCATACATCAAACATCAAAGTGCAAACAACTAACGTTCAACTTATAGAGGCTACATCTAGCACACAGGGAGGAACTATGCCAGAGAACTTTTGTTCGTAGTTCTCTGACATAATCTCCGATCTTCATTTGTTTATAACTATGTATATCATCAAAATCGGCTGCAGGAAACATATAGGTTATTATTGCAGATGTCCATACTACTCCAAAATTTGGTTTCGGCCTGGAGGGGGATGTGCCACGAGAAAAATCTTATTTCTCTGGACTACAGTACGAAAGTTGATAATAACCGAAATAAAGGGTGACAAAGTTAAACTTTTATTTTATTTATTATTGAATATTTCCTAAGAGACGTGGGATAATAACACGAAATTTGGTAAGCAGGGGTTTTTTGGGACAAGAAATTTATATTCGCTACCAAAAATGATGTATTACCCAGAGGGCGCCACATACGCCTTTCAGCGGTCATTTAATAGATTAAATTTTTTTATTACCCACTCTACGTACTTTTTGGATCAAAACTTTTATTCTCCTAATATTTTTACTTAAAAACGGCATACTACATTCATTTCGCTAAACTCAACCGTTTTTGAGATAAACACATTTTAAATCTGCGAGGCACCATAATTTTTTGCATATCATTGTAGTTACACCCGAAAAATAACTTAAATCCATAAAAATTTTCGAAAATGTATCGCAAATTTCTTCTAATGGAATTTGCGATGCAATAACATAAATATGGGAACTTGCACAATTATTATGGTTTTAAGTTTATTTTTCGGGTGTAACTACAATGATATTATGCAAAAAATTATGTTGCATCGTAGATTTAAAATGCTTTTATTTCGAAAACGGTTAAGTTTAGCAAGATGAATATAGTACATATTTTTTAAGTAAAAATATTAAAAGAATAAAAGTTTTGATCCAAAAAGTATGTAGAGTGGGTAATAAAAAAACTTTAATCTATTAAATGAGCGCTGAAAGGCGTATGTGGCGCTCTCTGGGTAACACAATTTTTGGTGGCGAATTTAGATTTCTCGTCCCAAAAAACACCCGCTTACCAAACTTCGGGTTGTTAGCACATGCCTATCAGGAAATATTCAAGAATAAATAATAAAAAAGTTTAACAAACACCCTGTACACTGTACAGGGTGTTTGGTAAAGAATGGGCCATAGCTCAACCTTAGATTCCTGAGGTTATAATAGGTCGATTTAAGCTAACTTACCTTAGTAGTTCGGAGAAATAAGAAAAAAAAAACAAGCTGAAAATGCGAGCATTGTCATAACGAAAACTTTGTATATTTATTTCTATTATGAAAAGTAGTTTAGAATTAATAATTATGTTTTAATGTGCAATTATATCATTCTAATTTAAATGTTATGAACTATAAAGGTAGTTTACTCTTGATCGAAACTCATATTTTTTATATACCTCGTATAAATTAATAAATTAATAAAATTTTATACAAGGTGCCCCAAAAGTAGTGGATCGGTCGAATATTTCGCGAACTGAACATCGGATCGAAAAACTGAAAAATACGTGTTCAATCATTTTCAAAAATCTATCCAATGACACCAAACACCAACCTCCACTACACCCCCTGGATGTGGGGTGGGGGTAACTTTAAAATCTCAAATGGAAACCCTAGATTTTCTTGCAGATTTGGATTCGTTACGTAAAAGTAAGCAACTTTTATTCAAGATATTTTTTCGAACTGTGGATAGATGGCGCTATAATTGGGAAAAACGGTTTATCCTGATACCATGGGTAAATTATAGAAACGGTCTAATATCTCGAGAAATACTCCAAATGAGAAACCAAACAAATTTTTTTAATACTTTTCGAAAACCTATCGAATAACACTAAACATGACCCTCCAACCCACCCCCCTGGAGGTGGGGTGGGGGTAAATTTAAAATATTAAATAGCAACCCCCACTTTTTATTACAGATTCGGATTTGTCATGAAAAACTAAGCAACATTTATTCGAAATATTTTTTAGAATTGTTGATAGATAGCGCTTTAATTGGAAAAATACGATTTATTAGCGCCATCTATCAGCATTTTTAAAAAATGTTTCGAATAAATGTTGCTTAATTTTTCATGACGAATTCGAATCTGCAAGAAAAAGTGGGGGTTGCTATTAAAGATTTTAAAGTTACCCCCCACCCCACCTCCAGGGGGTGGGTTGGAGGGTCATGTTTAGAGTTTATCGATAGGTTTTCGAAAAATATTAAAAGCCTGTTTTTTGGTTTCTTATTTGGAAGTGTATTTCTCGAGATATTAGACCGTTTCTATAATTTACCTATGTATCAGGGTAAATCATTTTTCCCAATTATAGCGCCATCTATCCACAGTTCGAAAAAATGTATTGCATAAAAGTTGCTTACTTTTACGTAACGAATGCAAATCTGCAAGAAAAACTAGGGGTTTCCATTTAAGATTTTAAAGTTACCCCCCACCCCACCTCCAGGAGGTGTAGTGGGAGTTGGTGTTTGGTGTCATTGGATGGATTTTTAAAAATGATTGAACACGTATTTTTCAGTTTTTCCATCCGATGTTTAGTTCGCGAAATATTCGACCGTTCCCCTACTTTTGGGACACGGTTGCATCATAAATCTTAGAACAAGAAGAGCTTTTTATGAAGAATAACTTTTATTTGTCAAATTAAAAATAAAAGAGTTATAAATGAAAATGTTCTTGGTATCCATAATTAGAGAAAAATCTTCAAATATTTTTTTCCATTAGAAGGATGAACACAGACACAGTACTGGCTAGTGATTTTAGTCAATAATTTTGCCAATTCGACAAAAAAATAATTTCTAAATAGTTAATAATTATTACTAAATAATTAGTAATTTTGCCAATTTCGGCAAAATTCTCAAAAAACAAAAAAATTACCTTCTACAATCACTAGCCAGTTGTGTCGAGTTTAGGGAACGACTAGGTATAATATTTTAATTTTATAGAAAATGGAACAGTCCATTTATCATAAAGGGGCGGCCGTATTTATACCTACTGGTATAAACCTTTTTAAAACTATTAATAAATTATTGCTTTTAAAATATTTACACTCAAATTGTATTTTTGAACATCTTATTTATTTTATATAATAATTAAATTCACTATCAAATGTCATTGATGTTTTATTAATACTTAATTTAAAATTTAGTTTGACATTCACGAAGTGTCAAACTCAAATGTAAATAACCATGCCCCGCGCACTCTAATAAAAAACATGTAATCGTATTTATTTTCCTTCCATTTTGCCATAGGCGCTGATGTCGGCATTGTGATTGGTGGAACATGACTTTTGACAAATCCTGCGCTATCTGTGAATCTGTTTCCAGTGTTCGTGTTCGTTCGTTCGTTGTCGTTCAGTTATTTTATATGGTCGGTTATGTGATGTGTTTGTGTCACCATAAAAAGATCAGCTGATATTCAGTCGTGTTTTTTGATATTTTGTAATCGAGTACCTTTTTAAAGGTAAGTTTTTCTAATTGTAAGGTAGAGATTTTCTGATTGTAGGTACTGCTTATCCGACAGTTTTAAAATACACACTTTATTTCACGTTTTGTTGTTAGGTCTAATGGCTCCGTTCAGCTGTTGTGTGCAGACAATGGAAAAGTTCAACAAGTAAACATTTATTAAATCCAAATTATATACTCATATTTCTATGTAAAATGTCACATTATTTTGTAAATAAATAAGTAAGAAACAGAAAGGTCGGGAGTTCGAATCCTACCAGGGGCAGAAATTTTTCATTTATTATAAATTAATAAATGAAAAATAGTTTCTGTTCTTGTGGGATCGGTACTCACCGGAGGGACCGCAGACGTTCGGAAACAATTAGCGTCTCTTTGCACAGACAATGACGTCGACTTTGCAAAGTAACAAGACACTTACTCAACACACACACTACATTACTCCCCTGACTTAGTGATAAGTTATACAATTACGTGGCTAAAGGTTCTAGTTCTAAACCAAAGCCAGAATCAGAGAAAAAAAAAAAAAAAAAAAAAAGTAAGAAACAAAAGTTGTTTGTGTTTTACCTTTATTGTCCAATTGAATAAAATATTAAATATTGGAAGTACCGTATGGAGGCTATGTACGTAGCATGGAGGCTAGATTATGGCACCCTTCCTATCCAATCAACAACAAGAGCGTTTAAAATTTCACACCTATCATGTCGAAGCTACAGACCACTTATGTGGAGGCCAGATTTGTAGAATCCTTCCATTTAATCAGGTGCTGAGATGGCGCTGAAATACGTGACATGTTTTTTAAAGAGTAAGATCGCATTCTACCAAATCACACAACACTTTTTTCTATGTAAATAACCTATTCTTGGCAAATCTATATTCAAAAAAAAGTAGCCTACTTCCTAATCAACCATTTGAGCTGACGTTTAGTGCGTCTGTAGGAGATAACCGGATTGTGACGTCACATTTTATACTTTGAGGTCTATTATCTCGAAGACGGTTAGATATATCGATATGCCGTTTTCAGATTTGGATTCAGAAGGCAAAACTACATAAGAATCCATCGATACACCTGCTCTAAGTATTGCAGGAGCGGCAACGCAACGAAATATCATCAACAGTGTTACATCTGTATTTTCGTTTTGCAATGAAATTGAAAATGGAAAATGGAGTATGAAGGGAACCATTCTAGTTGGAGCTTTACCGCGCTGAGCAGATGGGACGTGAATTGTAAATTGTAGAATTCCCTCATCTTCCTTAGTCTCAGCATCCGTATGGCTTGCAAATTGTAGAAGCCTCGGAGGTGTAACCAGAGAAGGTTCCCATTGTTTTCATTCTGGTGGGATGTAGAATAGCATTATGTTGTTTTATATGCCATTACAGTGAAAACTTAGTCTTTTTTCATAAATTTTGAGTTTTTATAAATATTCATAACTTATGTAAAAATCAACTTAGAACCTTCTTATCACACGGAATGCTGAGACTTCTGGTGCTTAAATCATACCCTAAATTTTAAAGCAATTGGTAAAATATTTTAAAAGTTATTTAATTTGTTTATCCCCAATTAATTATTTTTGCAACATTATAAGTCAGAAAACGATGAAGTTACAGTAATATTTTGGATAGTTTTGACTATTTGACCAATTGCTTTGAAATTTAAAATATAATTTAAGCACAAGAAGTCTCAGCATTCCGTGTAATAACACGGTTCTAACTTAATTTTTACATAAGTTATGAAAATTTATTAAATCTCAAATTTATGACTTATTTTGCAATTTTCTAAGCAACAAATAAGGATAGACATATTCAGGGTACGCCATATTGAAGTTTTTTATATGATTTGTGAGTTTATTATTCTCAAATTTGTTTAGAATGCTTCACTTTTTAGTAATAGACGAAAAAAGCTAAAATTTACCGTTCTTTGATCTTCATTTGTTTATAATTATGTATATCATCAAAATCGGCTGCAGGAAACATATAGGTTAATCATATAGATATCCATACTACTCAAAAAATTTGGTTTCGGTCTGGAGGGGGATGTGCCACGAGAAAAATCTTATTTCTCTGGACTATAGTACGAAAGTTGATAATAACCGAAATAAAGGGTGTCAAAGTTAAACTTTTATTTTATTTATTCTTGTATATTTCCTAAGAGGCATGGGATAATAACACGAAATTTGGTAAGCGGGGGTTTTTTGGGACAAGAAATTTAAATTCGCTACCAAAAATGATGTATTACCCAGAGGGCGCCACATACGCCTTTCAGCGATCATTTCATAGATTCAATTTTTTTTATTACCCACTCTACGTGCTTTTTGAATCAAAACTTTTATTCTCTTAATATTTTTACTTAAAAACGGTATACTACATTCATTTCGCTAAACTCAACCGTTTTTGAGATAAACACATTTTAAATCTGCGAGGCACCATAATTTTTTGCATATCATTGTAGTTACACCCGAAAAATAACTTAAAACCATAAAAATTTTCACTAGTAATACCACTAGAGGTCAAATTATTTCCGGAAATTTTTTTGAGATCATGAATATTTTGAAAATTTCCCGAGTCGCAGACGAGGGAAATTTTCTAAAAATATTCATGATCAAAAAAAAATTTCCGGATATTAATTTGACTTCGCGTGGTATTCGGTAAGAAAATTCGACACCAAATTTGCATTTGAAAATCCAAAGCTGCATGAACAGATTAATAGCGCGCCATAGCTTTGTCAGCAATTATTTAGGCTTTCAAATTCGTAATTTCTACTCATTGTAGTTGCATGGGAATACCATTTCAAGATAGAAAATAGTATATTCTTCAATTTTACGTAAGTTTTGAGTAACTACAAGTGATAGAAAATGAATCAAAACTAAATTATGTAAACAAATAAAAACCAGTCTGTCAAAAATGTTCTGTTATTGTAAACGTCAAAAAATTTCCACTATAATTCGCTGTTGGGTACCCCACGAGCAAAAAATTTCCGATAAAATACCTCCGTTGCCATGGTGATCTGTCAAAATAACGTATTTTGATTGGTTCAAAATTACAGGTGTGGACTTTTCAAAAATGTATCGCAAATTTCTTCAAATGGAATTTGCGATGCAATGACATAAAAATGAGAACTGGCACAATGATTATGGTTTCAAGT
The DNA here is from genome assembly GCF_917563875.1 of Diabrotica virgifera virgifera. Taxonomy (NCBI): domain Eukaryota; kingdom Metazoa; phylum Arthropoda; class Insecta; order Coleoptera; family Chrysomelidae; genus Diabrotica; species Diabrotica virgifera. Next base: position 179,733,332 of record NC_065445.1, on the reverse strand, counting down.
TTATTTTTCGGGTCGAACTACAATGATATTAAGCAAAAAATTATGTTGTATAGCAGATTTTAAATGCGTTTATCTCGAAAACTGTTGAATTTAGCGAGATGAATGTAATATACCTTCTTTAAGTAAAAATATTAAGAGAATAAAATTTTTGATTCAAAAAGTATGTAGAGTGGGGGACAAAAAAAATTTAACGTATTAAATGAACACTGAAAGACGTAAGTGGCGCCCTCTGGGTAATACACCATTTTTGGTGGCGAATTTAGTTTTCCCATCTCAAAGAATCCCCGCTTACCAAATTTCGTGTTGTTATCCTGTGCCTGTCAGGAAATATTCAAGAATAAATAAAATAAAAGTTTAAGTTTGACACCCTGTATTTCGGTTCTTGTTCTTATCAACTTTCGTACTAAGGTAAGTTGGCTTAAATCGACCTATTTTAAGCTCAGGAATCTAAGGCTAAAGCATGGCCCATTCTTTACCAAATACCCTGTATAATTTAAAGAATTTGTATGTTGGAGACGAGAGTATCTAAGAAAAATATAAATCATAGGACATAAAAAAGAATACACAGGGCATAAAAACAGCTTAAGAAGCATTTCTACAAAGATTTCAACTGGTCTAAAGGAACCCACTAGTAAAGATCGGTGACTTATAATTACCCATATTGGTAGTGTAAATGGATTTTTCACAAAAAGTTTGCTCTCTTTGAATCAAAGAATACATATAATTATTAAGAAAGATAAACAGAGATTATTTTATAACGAAGGGATAAACAGGCAATTTTGAACGAGATTTGAGTGTTCAGTTAGTCTCCGTTCTTTTTCATCTGAAAACCTATTAATTTGTAATTCTGTCAGTCCGCAGGACTTTGAGTATTCTCCGATACAACCACTTCTTTAACGCTTCTATTTCTTGCAGATAGCTTCGTTTAAAGTCCACAATTAAACACTATAAAACAGAACAGAGAAGACGTAGGCGTAATGCATTCTTAATTTGATACCAAAAGAGGGATTGTGGCTCTCATCCTGTTTAATTGTATCTAGGTGTATCTAGTTTTTCCTATGCGCGCTCTTATCATCTGGTTGTTGGCACCGATAACCGATATACTTGAAGTGCTTCTACAACTTCTTTTATTATGGTGCCTAGCTAGTTTTGCATCACTGTTTCTACTGGGGTTTAGTAGAGGTAGAAATGACCTTCTGTTAACTTTTCCTTGTTAATAGCATGAGCTTCTTGTTCTTTACGTTTATGCAATGGTGTCATCTGTATATCTTATGTTGTTCAACTAATACCCATTTAGTAGAATGCCTTTTACGCTTTCATGTAAATATTCGATAAATATTATTTCAAGTAGAGATGGCCGATTAGAGGAGACAAAATACAGTTATGCGGCACCCCACGCATTATTTTTACGTTTTCATTATAGGTCTGGATACCGCGTACCAAAAAAAGTTGATTAATAGCAAGCTGAAAATTTGTCAATAGCTTAAGGGTGTATAGTCGTACAAACTTTGATATATTGGAATACTGGAGCGGGGGAAGTTTTAATTGTGGAACAGGTTAAAAATTTGGAACGTCAGACTACGAAAACGACAGATGTATTTGGTCCGACAGAACTTTCAATTGATTTGTTACCCTTTCATTAAACTCTCATGCAAAAATTAGACTGCTATTACTAACCAACATGATTCCTGGCATTTGACATGTTCTTCGTGTTCCACTCATTAAAATGCCCAGTTGGTGATAAACACCAGTCTGATTCTTGCATAAGAGTTTAATGAAAGGGCAACAAATAAATTGGAATTTCTGTCCGACAAAATACATCTGACGTTTTCGTAATCTGACGTTCCAAATTTTTAAACTGTTCCACCATTAAGACTTCCACTGTTCCAGTGTTCCCATATATCAAAGTTTATCCGACTAGACACCGTTAAGCTATTAACAAATTTTCAGCTTGCTATTAATCAACTTTTTTTCTTATGCGGGATTCAGACCTATTATGGTAGGGGAGCCCAAGCGGGGATTTCTGCAGTTACTCGAGCGCGTCAGATTATCATAAGGGGAGAAACCTGGTACTCTGCAGATGTACCTCTACCATATATTGGCTCTTAACACAGGGAAGTTCGTTAAGGGGGACCCGAAAAAAAAATCTATCCTTAAAAATACTCGAAATTGTCAGATTAAGATAAGGTAAGTTAAATACATGCAAAAGAGTGTAAATTTCATAAATCTGACGTTTTGAGCGGGGCGTAAGGATATGGGTTACTCAGATTCACAAAAAAACGCGAATATTTCGCGAAATGAACGTCAGATCGAAAAACTAAAAAATACGTCTTCAATATTTTTCAAAAATCTATCGAATGGTACTAAACGTGACCGCCACGGAGAGGGGTGGGGTAAATTTAAAATTTTAACTACAAACCCCGCGATATTTCGCAAAATGAACATCAGATCGAAAAACTGCAAAATACATTTTCAAAATGTTTTTGAAAAATCTATCGAATGGTACCAAACACGATCCCCACGGAGGTGGGTGGAGGTTACTTTAAAATCTTAAATCGGACCCCAAATTTTTATTGCAGATTTGGATTCTTTGCGTAAAAATAAGTAATTTTTATTCGAGACATTTTTTCGATTTATGGATAGATGGTGCTATAATCGGAAAAAACGATTGTTGGAAATGGAAAATTAAATTAAAAAATGGAAAGTCCCCACTAAAATGGAAAACTTTACTTAACTTTTATTGGTTTAAGGACTTACTCTTCACAACCCAATAGGTCCCCATAACGCTCGAGTGACTGCAAATTTAGCATACTCTGCTCCCCTACCATTATGTTTATCTTTAATTCTGAGATTGGCGGTTTGATTCCAGTAGAGGTTTATCATTATCAGATTGTTATCAGATCTTTGTTGTTAATTCCTTTTTATATTAGTAGGTTCATTGTCTTGTTATACTGTAGGTACTTGCTCAAACACTTAGCAGCAACATATAGTTTGCTTCTTCTTCTTACGCTGCCTATCCTTTCCGGATGTTGGTGCTTAGCATGGCTATCCTAACTTTCCTTGTTGCTATGCTGAATAGTCAGGTTGTCGATATATTAAAACACTTTCTCAGGTTTTGAATCCATAGTTTGCTTAAGTTGTATAACTTAATTTCTTTGCTTGTTATTGTTATTCTCTCGTGTGTTACCCTGCTGATATTTGGATCACAGTTTAGTATAATGTTAGCTTTGGTGACTTTTAATATCATTGGAGTTTGCTCAAATAAAGTCGGAAAAATGAAAGAATACCCATGAACGATCACATCAATCACTTATTTTGTATTTGCTGTCTTTTTCTATAACAAACGTTTGTTATTTATAGAAACAGACAGAAAATACAAAATAAGTGATCGTTAAGGTAGACTTCCGCACCAAGCGACGGAGACAGGAGACCGCGACAGGCGACAGATAGGCGAGGTCTCCCCACGACTGCTCTCAATGCAATTATATCAGGGTAGTTCTGCAGCCCGCGACCGAGACCAGCGACCAACTATCGTCTATCGCGACCTATCTGTCGCCTGTCGCGGTCTCCTGTCTCGGTCGCTTGGTGCGGAAGTCTACCTTTAATGGGTATTCTTTCATTTTTCCGACGTTAGCTAGGCAGTACCTGCATAAAATAAAGAAAGGTCTAAATTGGAAATGAAATGAGACGTTATCTCCTAATAAATGTTGACAAGAATTATAAAAAACAGTAACCATTTAATTAACAGGTTAGTAGCAGAGTGTATCAACCTTACCAATAGACCAGGGCATTTAGCACAAAATAAATAAATTTTTAAATACAGCACCTAGAGACAGTTTTTTGCATTATGTTCAGGATGACGTCAGGAAAAAAGTCTATTGCACTGTAAAGTGCATAAAATGCATCCAAAATTGCATAAATATAAAAATAAAGTCAAAATCAGTATACCAAGGAACAAAATTTATTATTTGGCGGGTTTTTGGGGTCACTGAATACGATTACGCAATCAGAACTGACCCCGGATCACCTGGTGCTCAAGGTCAGTGCAAGAGACGTCATATTCTGGAGTATCGATGGTTGTCGGCATTAAATCGATGCAAACGGACTACTCACGAGTTTTAGGGGACACTAAGTACTAATTTGCCATCAGAATTGACCTCCGGAGTACCTGGTGCCCCGGGTCGCTATTAGGGCACGTCATCTTCTGGGGTTTCGAGGGTTTTCGGCATTTAATTGATGCAAATGGATTACTGTAGGGTTTTTGGGGTCGCAAGAAACGAATATGCCATCAGAATTGACCTCCAGAGTACCTGGTGCTCAGGGTCGCTACTAAGGCACGTCATCTTTCAGGGTTTTGAGGGTTTTCGGCATTTAATTGATGCAAATGGATTACCGGAGGGTTTTTAAGGTCGCTAAACACGAATATGCCATCAGAACCGACCCACCTGTACACCTGGGGTCCAAGGTAACTGCAAGAAACGTCATCTTCTGGAGTTTCGAGGGCTTTCGGTATTAAATTGATAAAAATGGATTACTTGGGGGTTTTTGAGGTGTTAGACAGTGTTAGGTATATGCCATCAGAACAGACCACCTGATCACCTGGTGCCCAAGGAACGTCATCTTCTGAAGTTTCGAGGGATTTCGGTAATGAATTGATGCAACCGGATTACTTACGGATTTTTGAGGTCGCTAAACACGAATATGCCATCATAATTGAACTTCGGAATACCTGGTGCTCAAGGTCGCTACTAGGGCACGTTATCTTCTGGAGTTTCGAGCGTTTTCGGCATTTAGTTGATGCAAATGGATTACTGGAGGGTTTTTGAGGTCGCTAAACACGAATATGCCATCACAATCGACCCCCTTTGCACCTGGTGCCCGAGATCACTACAAGGGACATCATTTTCTGAAGTTTTAAGAAATTTTGGCATTAAATTGTTGAAAATAAATTACTTGGGGATTTTTGAGGTCGGTAAACACTAACATGCCATCAAAACACACCATCGTAGAACCTGGTGGCCAGGGTCACTGCAAGGAGCGTCATCCGCTAGGCGAGGTGTTCGGTACTATAGATTACTAAAAGGTTTTTGGGAATGCTGAACACGAATACCCTATCAGAACAAACACCGGAGGACCTGATGCCCAAGGCACGTCATCTTCTGGAGCTTCGAAATTTTAGGTAATCAATTGATGCAGATTACTCACGGGTTTTTGGGGTTGCTAAACGTAAATACGCCATCAGAAGAGACACCGGAGCACCTCGGCCCAAGGCACGTTATCTTCTGGAGTTTTGAGGGTTTTTGGCATTAAATAGATTCAAACGGATTACTCATGGGTTTTTGGGGTTGCTGAAGACAAATACGCCGTCAGAACAAACACCGGAGCACCTGGTGCCAAAGGTATATCATCTTATGTTAGAAAAATTTTGGTACTAAATTGATGTAAACGAATGGCTCATGGGCTTTTTGGTCTGCGGAATACGAACTCTACTATGTTGATCTATATATTTTTTAAATATGACTGTTATTATGCGTTGACGTTATTAGTGATTACCGTAATCACAAGATACTCCAAAATTCTTCATGTAAGCCATATTCGTGTTCAACAACCCCAATACCAAAAGTAATCCATTTTTCATCAATTTAGTACCAAAAACTCTCGAAACTCCAAAGGATAACGTGATTTAGGCACCAGGTGCTTCGGTGTCTATTCTGATGGCGTTTTGGTGTTTAGGTAGCTCAGAAACTCATGAGTAATCCGTTTTCATCAATTTAGTACCGAAAACTCTCGAAACTGCAGAAGATGACGAAAAAGTCAAGAGTAATCCGTGTGCATTAATTTAGTACCGAAAACTATCGAAACTACAGAAGATAACGTGCCTTAGGCACCAGGTGCTTCGGTGTCTGTTCTGTTGGCGTATTTATGTTTAGAAACCCCAAAAACTCATGATTAATACATTTTCATCAATTAAATACCAAAAACCATCGAAACTCAAGAAGATGACGTGCTCTAGGTACCAGGTGCTCTGGTGTCTTTTCTGATGACGCAATCGTGTTCAACAACTCCAAAATCCGATTAGTAAGTAATCCGTTTGCATCAATTAAATGCCGAAAACCCTCAGAACTTTAGAAGATGAACTGCCTTAGGTAACAGGTGCTCCAAGGGTAAGATCTGATGGCGTATTCGCGTTCAGCAACCCCAAAAACTTATGAGTAATCCATTTGCATTAATTTTGTACCGAAGACTCTCGAAGCTCCAGAAGATGACGCCCCTAGCAATAAACTTGGGCACCAGGTTCTCCGGGACTCGGTTCTGATGGCATATACGTATTTAGCGACCTCAAGAACCCCTCAGTATTCCATTTGCATCAACTTAATGCCGAAATTTCTCGAAACTCCAGAACATGACGTCTCTTGCAATGACCCTGGGCACCAGGTGCTCCGTGGGTCTGTTCTAATGGCATATTCGTAATTAGCGACTTAAAATACCCCAAGTAATCCATTTGCATCCATTTTATGCCAAAAACCCCCGAAACTCCTGAAGATGACGTGCCCTAGTAGTGATCTTAGTCACCAGATATTTCAGAGTTCAATTTTGATATCATGTTCGTGTTTAGCAACTCCAAAAACACGTAAGTAATCCGTTTGCATCAATTTAATACCGAAAGCCTTCGAAACTCCAGAAGATGACGTCCCTTGCAGTGACCTTGGTCCACAGGTGCACAGGAGGGTCGGTTCTGATGGCATATTCGTGTTTGGCGACCTTAAAACCCTCCAGTAATCCATTTGCATCAATTAAATGCCGAAAACTCTCAAAACCCCAGAAGATGAAGTGACTTAGTAGCGACCCTGGGCAACAGGTAATCTGGAGGTCAATTCTGATGGCATATTCGTGTCTAGCGACCCCATAAACCCCCCAGTAATCCATTTGCATCAATTAAATGCCGAAAATTCTCGAAACCCCAGAAGATGGCGTGCCCTAGTAGCGACCCTGAGCACCATGTACTCCGGAGGTAAATTCTGATGGCATATTAGTACTTAGTGACCCCTGAAACCTGTGATAAATCCGGTTCCATCGATTTAATGCCGAAAACCATCGAAACTCCAGAAGATGACGTCTCTTGCACCAACCTTGGGCACCAGGTGATCCGGAGATCAGTTTTGATGGCGTAATCGTATTGAGTGACCCCAAAAACCCCCCAAATAATAAATTTTGTTCCTTGGTATACTGATTTTTACTTTATTTTTATATTTATGCAATTTTGGGTGCATTTTATGCACTTTGCAGTGCAATGATGCATTTCCACCCATTTTTGAATAGTAGACTTTTTTCCTGACGTCATCCTGAACATAATGCAAAAAACTTCAAGTCTCTAGGTGCTGTATTTAAAAATTTATTTATTCGGGTGTTTTTAGTGCTAAATGCCCTGGTCTACAAATTGCCATATTAATAACTAAGTAATGACTAATAAAAATACATATCTAGTTCAAGTGAGGGGCATATAAATCTTAAATAAACAGAAACAAAGTAGAGTGAGATAATGAAAAGACAGAGAAGCATGAAAATAGAATTTCTTCCTTTGTAAAAATAGTATTAGCCCGGGAGCAGTCGCGCTCTCTTCTGTCACTTAAATAGTCCAGAGGCATATCAAGGATAGACCTGGCTAGTCATATGCCACTGAATTCATCTAGGTGTAACGCCAACTTAGGATTGAGTGGTCTAGCCATCTGTGTCTGTCACATGCGCGAGATCGCTTGGTTAAAAGAGATAGATAGACCACCGATCGACTTTTTCCATGCTGTTTCCGCGTTACGCTTTTTTGGTGAGTATGCCGTGTCTACGCTTAATATGTCAATGAAATAGTCGCACGATTAGATTAAATCTAACAATACGAATTTGAATACGAATTTAAAACAAAATTCTATTTTATAATATTTCTATTTACTTTTTATGTTAAAAATGTCTATTTCTAGCAAATTTAAAGCTAATTGGTTCTCACCAAAGCCATACATTCCACACAAAAAATAAAAAAAAAAATAAAAAAAATACCTACGCATTACTACAACTTTCCTCGAGGCACTTAATCGTTGAAAGTTATGTTGGAAAATTTTTTCATTTCATCTTATCACGGAAAAGAATAAAATGTTAGATTTTTTCTAACGGCTCGACTGCTACCGGGATAAAGGAGAGAAATTTTACATCAGACTTCCAATTCTAGAGCTAAAACTGGAAGTACTGGTTTAAAGTCGCCGGAATAGTGCAAAGCGATATATTAGTCGACGAAAGACGAGAATAAATATGTATGTACTTCCAGTTTTCTATCATTTCCAGTTAAAAAGTTGTAACCGCAAGTTGCCTCAATCGACACGTATTAAAAAGTCGAGCTGCAATATTTAATTCCCGTTTTGATGTCACTTCCAGTTAATAAGTTATGTTGGAAAATTTGAAAAAAATGACTGAATATTAGTGAAATCGTATATAAATCGAAGCAAAGTTACACAAAGATTTTAAATGTCGACTTCCTGATCTACAGTTGAGTCCCTGAATCTTTACCCGTGCGTCATCATTTAAAGCATACGAAATAAGTCGATCATAAGTCGGAAATTGAAATTTACTAAACGCAACACAAGTTACTTACTGTCACTTGTTGTTGTGTTTAGTAAATTTCAATTTCCGACTTATCATAGACTTATTTCGTATGCTTTAAATGATGACGCACGGGTAAAGATTCAGGGACTCAACTGACTTCCGTTCACTTTAAATGAGAACCTATGACTTACGAAGTCCAATTACTTGTAACATACCGAGTGGTTTCCGAACGTCGTTATAACCTATGACCTATGTAAATGTTGTGTTAATGTTAAGTGCTTCAGCACGGTTCTCAGTTTTGCAGAAAAGTTTTTATCGTGAAGTGCTATTTTCGGTCATACGGAAAAGGTCGCGAAAACGATCTAAGCTTAAGCAACAATGGTTTCAGCAAGACGGGGCAATCTGTCACACTGCCAGGAAGTCTCTTTGAATACTGAGCGATGATTTTGAGAGATCGCCACTCACCAGATCTAACGTCAACTGAAGCGTACATATGGGAAATACTGAAGGGGCAGACTGTTCCATTCCGATCTGACATTCTGGAATTGAGGCCTAGAAATAGAGATTTTTTTCGTCCCAGAGGGTATCTTTAACATCTGTTTTATCAGGAATGTTATATCTATTAGAATTTTTGCAATGCTATCAGGGGCGTAACAGAGGCCCCCGCAGCATGAAGCTTGCGGTGGGCCCCAATATATCAGGGGCCCCATCTTGTCGTCTAATATATGTAAAAATGTGTTATTGATATATTATTTTACGCATGCATACGCAACGTTTTTAAGCAGTGCCTGGAAATCTTTAAAAACTTCACTCGATTCGATTTACCAAAGAATGCAGAAAAATGTCCAACCAAAATCGCTTACTCTAAAAACGTTATCGGTGACTAGGTGGACATCCAGTTTTCAAACTCTGCTTGGTGTAAAGCAGAACTGCATGAAAATTTTAAAAGACTGTCTAAAATAATATTAACTACCACAGATCGTGAGTAGAGAATGACAAATAATAATTAAAAAAGTAAAATTAAACAGTTTGAATATGTCTTCGCATCTATTTTACAAAGTAGTAGTACTTTTACATACATAACTCTAAAGAATTTTTGTCAAATCTTTAGGCAAAACGATACGTCATTTTGCAAGAATCCAAAGATTTTGCTACTAATTCTGACTTTCCCTGTACTTTTAAAATCAAAAGGTTTGGTAAAGTTAAGAAGTATTTTGATGAATTATTACATAATCAACGCATCTCAAACCCCGAAGAAATATAATATAGAGTAGGCGTGTTTTTCGGAAATCTCGATGTAGTCATTCAACAAATTTAAGCTGGATTTATAAGTATGTACAGAGTGAACAACGATTTTGAAGTCTTACATCTTAGAAGAATATCTTTTCAAATCGAATTCAGAAGTTTTTGCAGGAGCCAGTAAATTAGTTGCTGCGTACCCGTCAGATTTAAGTAATGAGTTTTTGGAGCAACTGCAATTTGTTAGAAAATCATTAAGGACACAGTTGGAATCAGCGAATTCAATTTATGATGCAGCCAAAATTATTCTTATAGATTTTCATTGCACTTCTTCTTCTTCTTTAAGTACCGTGCCCAAATTTTTAGGCGTGGGTAGCTTCCATAACAATTTGCCGATATCGTTCTCGATCTTGTGCGGCATGTAACAATTGATCTGCTGATAAGCCAGTCCATTGACGAAGGTTTCGGAGCCATGAATATTTCTTTCGACCAATTCCTCTTTTTCCGTCGATCTTTCCATTGAGTATTAACTGCAGCATCCTGTATCTGCTACCTCTCATTTTATGCCCCAGATATTCAAGTTTTCTCTTTTTTATCATCTTCATTAAGTTACCTTCGCCTTGACCTACTCTGTTTAAGACTTCTCTGTTTGAAATGCGTTGAACCCAAGATATTCTGAGCATTCTACGATACGACCACATCTCAAAGGCTTCTAATTTGTTCATCATGTTAACCTTCATGATCCAGGTTTCACATCATATAGTAATACAGGATACACATAACATTTTAGGAACTTGATTCTTAGTTGTAAGTTCAGCTGAGAGTTGCTCAGAATAGATCTAAGTTTCATAAATGCTCCTCTTGCAATTTCTATACGAGTTTTAATTTCTTCATCCGGATTTAGTGTCTCGTTTATCCAACATTCGAGTTATTTAAAATGGTTAACTTTTGTTATTGATTCATCATTGACAATTAGTTGCATAGGGCCGACGTCTTGTTTACTAACCACAAGTAACTTTGTCTTTGTTGCATTTATGTTAAGTCCGTTATTGGAGCATTCCCTAGTGACTCGATCTATAAGGAATTGAAGATCTTCGATATTTTCAGCCATGATCGCGGTGTCGTCTGCATATCTGATATTGTTAATAGTTTCTCCCCCGATTCGAACTCCACATTGTCCTTCCAAGGCTTCATTAAAAATTATTTCTGAGTATACGTTAAACAAAGTTGGGGATAACACACAACCCTGTCTGACACCTCTTTGAATGCAAATTTTGTCTGTTTCTTTGCCGTCTACCAGAATATAAGCTTCTTGATACCAATATAGATGTTGTAAAAGTCTCAGATCTTTATCGTCTATTCCAATCATTTCTAGATATTCAAACAACCTATTATGTTGAACTCTATCAAACGCCTTCTCAAAATCTATAAAGCAGACGTAAATTGGTTTCTGTACTTCCCATGATCATTGAAGTAATTTTAACATTGAGAACAAAGCTTCCCTTGTTCCCAATCCTTCTCTGAAACCGAATTGTTTGTTTCCCATTGTCTCTTCACATTTCTGCTTGATTCTATTAAGAATTATCTTAAGAAGTAGCTTGAGAGAGTGGCTCATGAGAGTAATTAGTCTAAAGTCTTTACATGATGATGTATTAGGCTTTTTTGGGAGTGGAATAAATGTAGACTCTAACCATATCTGTGGCATCATGCCAGTCTCGTATATATGGTTATAAATGTTTGTTAGTTGTGAGACATTGTCGTCATCCAGAAGTTTGAGCCAGTCTGATGGTATTTGGTCAGGGCCTGGAGATTTCCCATTTTTGCTCTGTTTGATGGCTTTCTCTACTTCCGCTTTTAAAATACTAGGACCAGTATTCGCATACTTTGTGGTGTTAAGTGGTGGCCTCGTATCCAGGAAGAGCTCTTTTATATAGTTAGTCCATTCTTCCTTTTTTTCATCCAAGTCGAGAATTATTTTACCTTTGGAATACTAGTGCTTGCATATTGCGTACCAGAAGTGTGTCATGCGTACACCTTGTTTTCAACTTTACTTGTTATGACCGATAGTTCAGAGAGATGTATTTCTAAACTTAAATTCATAAAACCATATCTTCGTAGTACAATATTATCAGAAGCACGGTTATCTTCTCTAGCGCTTATAAGTATTGAAAACAAAAATGCTTATCAGATAGATATTAATACAATAATTGTAGATATATTCGCTGATAGTAGTGCACAAAGAAAGTTGTTCATCTCATAGAATACTACTATGTAATAATGTAATAATTTAAAGGGTGTATGCGCAAAATTTCGGACTAATGCTTTTTAAATGCATTAATTTTTTTGAATCCTGGGAAAACTAATAAATTTTTTGAAAAGTTTAAACGCAAAAAGAAAGATTACATGACTACCGGCGGCTGAAAGTTACTTAGAATAAACAAAAAGTTTCTTTTAAATGGGATATTTGAAATTAACAATCATACTAAACATTTTTTTTCGCCCCTGTAACTTATTAAATTAATAAATTTTCAGGGTTCATATGAAATCTTTCATTCTGCGTTTAAATTTTTCAAAAATACTTACTAGTTTTCTCAGAATTCGAAAATAATTAATTTAAAAAGCATTGGCACCAAATTTTGCTCCTACGCTCTCAATTTTTGTTCTATTTTATTCTATACCAATAAAGATCAAAAATATAAGTTTTTATAGATAGTGCATAAATACACTAACACATACACGTTTTTGTTACACAAGTCTCATTTAGTAATTTTTTAAAGGGGGCCCCATTTCCTATTCTGCGGGGGGGGGGGGGGCGACGGAGTTTGTTACGCCACCTATATTATCATATTATATACTAAATAAATAATCATAAACATTTCAATATTCATTTCAGTACTTTTATTTTGCCGCATACTGTATAACGTATTAAAGTTTTTAAAGTTTACCAAATTCTCTGTATTATCTCTGTAACATCCCTCTTCACATCGATATGTAATTTTGATAATTCAGTATAATTACATTTGATGCGTTTTGCATTTTCAATCATACAAAACCTGTATGTTCAGAAAATAAAACTTGCGGTTTTCCTAAATTTATTGCTATGCATTAGTATTTTGCTTTGATCTCTCGAGTTTCGCAAAGATAATTCGAATGAATTATTCTGTTTGTTCTGTTTAAAGTCATTCAACTTTATCCTGCACAAATTTAATGATATGATTGAGGAAGTTACCCTGTGCACGGTGCTCTCCGTACTTCTATACCTACATGAAAAGGAAGCGGCGATATCTGAACCGTGAAATAATTAAAAACCGTCCATCCACCCCCTCATAACATCCAGAATCGAACTAGATCTTTATTTTAGTATTGTATATTATAACTCAGACAAAAATATTGCATATTTTATTTTGCGTCGGTTTTTCCAACATATTTTTTGTTTTGAAAACTTATACTTCTTATTAAAACTTTTATACTTCTTATTGCTAAATAATTTGTGCTGGACTATTCCACGTATATTATTTGTTAACTAGCTTGCCTATTGAAGAGCTATAACAAAGTAAATGAATTAAAGGGTGTAGGCGCAAAATCTTGGTCTAATGCAATTTAAATGCGTTTATTTTTTTTTCGAATGCTGAAAACACTGTATTTTTAAAAAATTTAAAAGCAGGATGAAAGATTACATTATTACCGAGGGCCTAAAGTCCTTGAAACCTTCTTTTTTTACTTTAATTTAATTAAGTTGCAGAGGTGAAAAAGACGAGAAAATTTAATGTAATTTTTAATTTCAAATATTTTATTTAAAAAAACTTTTTGTTTATTCTAAGAGATTTTTGGCCCTCCGTGAGAAAGCAATCTTTCATTCTGCGTTTAAATTTTTCAAAAATATGTATTAGTGTTCTCAGGAATTCTAAATTTTGCGCCTACTCCCTTATAATAATAAAAAAATTTAAAATAAAATTAATACTCAATTTTATGAATTGTAGCCCCCCTTATAATAATAAAAAAATTAAAAATAACGTTAATACTCTATTTTTATGAATTATTGTAGCCTCCCCGTAATAATTACTTTTCCCTTGAAGAATCGTAGAAAATCTAAGAAACGTTAGATTTTCCACACACATTTTTAATTTTCTTTTCATGATATTTTAATACAAATTATCCTATTCCCAACGAAGATAAATCCAAAGACACAAAAATTATAATGTATTGACTAAAAACACCAATATATTTTTTTCTCACTTTATTTGAATTAATACATACTACGTAACTTGAAAGACTTAGCATCTAAATCGTAATAACGTCATACTGTCGGTATACGCGTACTTCATACTGTCGCTTTTATAAAAATTCACTCTCAACATGTACTCAACAACATGCAACTCCGCCTGCATGACGGCTGGGCGAATTGAGTAGTTTAGCTGTTATGTTGCCGGTCCCAAGCCCGGATAAAGGAGGAAGGGGGAGGAGTAACAACCTCGTAAAAAAACCAGGGTTCATGTGGCCCGAATGATAGCACCCTGTAGGGGTCCCTGACTAGGGTATAGGCGAAGCTGCTGCCTTGTAGTTAGATGCTGAACCATCAAAGGCTAGAGGAAGAAAACCTTGACAACAAAGCACCCGGTCCTCCAGGTTGGCGGTTGAGGCATTGGGCTAACTCCTTAATACTCAGAAAAATGTATAAATGTTAAAAAGCCAAATCTACAGCCTAGGAACGGATGGAATAAAACACGACGACTTAAGCTACGAAAATGGATCAAGAATATAGGAACATGGAACGTACAGGGTCTCTCTACAAAACTCAATGAAGTAATGCATGAAACAAAGAAGCTCAATATGGACATAGTGGTGTTAACAGAAACTAAGAAAAAAGGTACAGGGTCAGATAACTTAGGGCATTACGACCATTTCTATAGCGGCATATCAAAAGAAAAAAGAGCACAACAAGGAGTCTCAATAATTATTCTTAAAAGCCTAAGAAGATATATCACCACTTGGGAAGCCATAGATGAAAGACTAGTTAAAATAAACCTCAATATACATGGTCATAAACTAACGATAATAGGTGTATATGCAGTTAACGACGATGCATTGGTTAACAAGAAAGAAGAATTCTACTAGAAACTAAACCGAGAAATAACATCGATAGGAAATACGAGGGAATTAATCTTACTTGGAGATTTTAATGGCAGGGTCAGAAAAAAACAAAACTATAAAATAGTTGGTCCTTACGGAGAAAACATAACAAATGACAATGGGACCAGACTCATCACACTATGCGAACAGAACCAGCTCCGTATTACAAATGGATTCTATCACCATCGAGAAGTACATAAATACACCTAGGGACAGAGAACAAGGAATCTAAAATCTATAATAGATTACTTGATTGTACGCCAAAGATCAAATCTTAAAATCTACGACGTAAAAGCTTATAGAGGTGCAGTTTTTGGAAGCGAATACCATTTCTTAAAAGCAAAAATAATGTTTTCAAGAAGATGCCAGAAGAACAACCAGTAGTTCGCTCAGAGATGGCAGAAGATGTAAGATATAATCTTATAAGTCTAGAACAAGATAGTATAAAAATATTGTATCAAAACAGACTGAACGAGAAACTTGAAAACATAAATTTCAATAACATCGAAGACCACTACAATTACATCAAAGAAAGTATTCACTCTGCAGCAAAAAAAGCCCTTGGATATTACGAAAAGAAAAACGAAAATACTCCATACTGGTGAGATGAAAAAATAGAGACAGCGATAAAACAAAAGAAACAAAAGTATGAACAATATTTAAGTGCAAAAACAGATACAAATTGGTCTAATTACAAAAACCATCAAGCTAAGGTGAGAAAAATGATAAGACAGAAAAAAAATGAATCCTGGGATCAAAACTGTCAAAAAATAAATACGTACATAGAAGGAACGAGAAGTACACAAAGCTGGAAACTTATTAAACCTCTCAGGACCAACGACAAGAAAAAATATTTAATCTCACCAATTTCGTGAGAAACATGGGACATGTACTTCAGTAAACTGTTACAAGAAGATCGAGTGGAATTCAAAATAAAAGAAAATAACCAAAACATACGCGTTGAAGCATCTCCTATGAGAATCATGAAAAAGGAAGTAAAGGATATATGTACTTCACTCAAAAACAAAAAAGCATCCGGACCTGGCAATATACCCTCAGAACTAATAAAATATGGAACTGAGAAACTATATGAGCACCTGACAATACTCTTTCAAAACTGCATAAACAAAGTAGAGGTTCCAGCCGAATTTAAAACCTCTACCATTTCAACTTTACATAAAAAAGGAGACAAACAAAATTGCGACAATTACCGTGGAACGGCAGTTACTAGTACCATTAGTAAAATCTATGGGAAAATGATCAAAATAGAATGGAAAGAGAATAACACTGATATGGAGGCAGAAGAACAAGCGGGTTTTAGAGCTGGTAGATCGACCATAGACATCCTTTTTTGTATCACTCAACTTATAGAAACAAGGTTGCTGTAAATCAAGAAGTCCACTTTTTGTGTGTTGATCTAAAAAAGGCCTACGATAGCATCCCCCAAAATAAGTTATGGAACACTCTAAGACAAACAAACATCAACTCAAATCTCATAACAGCAGTGGAAAAACTATATGATAACGCCAACGCCAAAGTTAAAATAGGAACGAATGTTTCCAAAGGTTTTGTAGTAGACAAAGGACTGAAGCAGGGATGCTGCCTATCGCCGACACATTTCAAAATATATCTGGAACAAGCATTGAAACTTTGGAAGCGGAAGTGCAGCGGCATGGGTATACAATTAAATAATAACAACATGTACACTCTATGTTTTGCTGATGATCAAATTGTGATTGCTAACGAATATGACGATCTGGAATACATGACTCGAAAATTAATCGAAGAATACAAAAAATGGGGATTAGAAGTTAACATAGATAGAACAATGTACATGAACATCGGTGGCAACGAACAGAATCTAGTTTTAAACGACGGACAACACATTAAGTACAACAATAAATATTCTTATTTAGACGTAGAAATCACGGACGACGGCAAATCAGATCAGGCTATAAAAAAACGAATCATTCAAGGTAGAAGGGCCATATCTCAACTAAATAGTATTATTTGGGATCAACATATATCAAAAAAAAAATAAACATTGAATATACAACACTATTATAAAGAGCATAATAATGTATGGAAGTGACGTGTGGCAGTTAAAGACAACTACTGAAAAAACACTACAAGCCACGGAGATGGACTACTGGAGACGTGCCGCAGGAAAATCAAAACTCAAAAAAATTAATAACCAACGTATACGAGAGATTATGGGAGTCACACATACGATTGTCGAAGGTATAAGAGTACAACAACTGAAGTGGTGTGGACGTGTGCAGAGAATGCCAGAACACCGTCTGCCCAGACAGATTCTAGATTGGTCACCACATGGAAAGAGAAAAAAAGACCGACCCAGAAAGAGCTGGAGAGAAGGAATAGACAGAGAGATGCGAGAGAGAGGTTTAGACGAAGACCTTTGGGAAGATAGAGATGCATGGAGATTGGGCATCGAAAGACGTCGGAGGACGTTTTAAACCGATTATATATATACCCTTTCAACATGTTGGCCAATAGCGCCTAGAAATATAACTTCAAGAATAAAAACGAAAAATTACTTTTTTGATGGTGTGGAGAGGGGGAGAGGGTGGGTGGTGGGTTAAATTTGAGCTGAATCTTGTTTTTAATCACATATAATGCAACACAATTAAATTCTGGAAATGAATGCATTTTGCCTATCTTCACGGGGGGTACCCTTTAATTTATTATTTATCCCGTCCATATGTGAAAAGTTTGATTTTCCACTGTCGACGCATATGCCACTGAAAATTGGCTGCATAGCGCCCATACGTTTTCTTTTTAGGTCCTACTATTTAAGTTACAGACTCTTACGGAGCCTAAAATTATTAGCAAATTTTGCTCATCCCGGCTCTTAGTCTATTATCTATGCAAATAATGTTTTTCTATACAGAGTGAGGCAGATAAAAGGCCTATTAGAAATATCTCGAGAACTAAAGGTAAGAGAATCGTGAAAAGTGGAATACAGGGGTTTTGAGTTATGAGCTGTTTAATGAAAATATTTTGGTCTCTTTGCTACTTCCGGTTATACCGGAAGTTGACTGTAACTTCGTTTTTTTAAATGGGACACCCTGTATATTTTTACATTTTTGGATTCCGCTCGATGTCTTCTTTCTTAAAATATGAGGTTGTGTAATATTACACAGGATAATTTAAAAGATAATTACGGTTTTTTATAAATTTTGTAGCAAAGTTCACACCCTGTAGAATTGTACCGATTTGATATCAAAAATTCCATTTATGTTCAGGTGATTTTTAATATAGTGTTTTATTATTAAAAATTAATAATATAGCGAAATGTTTAATTTTAGTATACAGGGTTGGCGAAACTTAGAATGAGTATTTTCTGAGTTTTCTTAAATGGAACACCCTGTATTTTTGTATTGTAATGAAATTATATTTTATAGAACTTTTTTATTTCTTAAGCATTCTCTATACCTAGCTGCTTTAATTTGTAAGTTATTCGTAGTTTTTAAGCCAAACATTAATGGCAACAAAAATTACGTGAAATTTTATTAGGTTTGCCGTGAAAATATTCAATCATAAATTTTTTTAGAAAATAAACACATATTAATCTCGACTGACCCTTAATTTATTAATACTGGTTGATATATCAAAACACCTACGTAGTATTGTTGGTGTGTTTAATATTAATAAAAACATACAATATTCTATCTAAGTAGTTGGCTATGACTTTGACATTAATATGCTTAAACATTTTACTATTTTTGAAATTCTCGTTGCTTTGCTACCATTACTTATATGAATTTTTCTAATGAGGAACTGATTCAGATGTTTTTTTGTTTTAGGAGAGTATAACAAATAAAACTATGCTACTAGCAATAAGAATTTATCATCAGAAATTCCGTGATAGATGACAACCAAAAAGAGATACTTTTCAAAATTTACTAGAGCGGTTTCAATCGAACAAAAACTATTGTAAATGATTAAAATGAATTAAATGTTAGTATCACTGAGCGTCACACATTTTCAAAAGTATCACATTTATGTGTTCATAGTGTCACATTTTCAAAAAATGATTTATGATTGAATATTTTGACGGCAAACCTAATAAAATTTCACGTAATTTTTGTTGCAAATAATATTTGGCTTTAAGAACTACGAATAACTTACAAATTAAAGCAGTTAGGTATAGGGAATGCTTAAGAAATAAAAAAGTACTATAAAATATCATTTCATTACAATACTAAAATACAGGGTGTTTCATTTAAGAAAACTCAGTAAATACTCATTCCGAGTTTCGACCAACCCTGTATACTAAAATTAAACATTTCGCTATATTTATAATTTTTAATATTAATAGACTATATTAAAAATTACTTGAACATAAATGGAATTTTTGATATCAAATCAGGACAATTCTACAGGGTGTGTTTGCTACATAATTTATAAAAAACCGTAATTATCTTTTAAACTACCCTATATAATATTACAAAACCTCATATTTTAAGAAAGAAGACATCGAGCGGAATCCAAAAATGTAAAAATATACAGGGTGCCCCATTAAAAAAAACGAAGTTACAGTCAACTTCCGGTATAACCGGAAGTAGCAAAGAGACCAAAATATTTATTTTCATTAAATAGTTCATACCTCAAAACCCCTCTATTCCAACTTTCACGATTCTATTACGTTTATTTCTCGAGATATTTCTAATAGACCCTTTATCTGCCTCACCCATACGTATCATCAGAAATGAAATTTGAAATAAATGTTTTTATAGAAATTTTTGTAGAAATCTTTACTAGTGATTGTCAGGTGATGGTAAATGCTTAAATATCCGTTAGTAGTAATGTTTACGACCCCATAACAGACCAATTTGATGTTGGCTATTGAAGCTCCGTTTGCATATAAATCTTTAGTATACAGTGAGCACGCAAAGGTTGTAATAAATTCATTTTCTCGTGAATGGACAATTTTGGACATAAATCCCGAAACAGTTCGATTTTAGTTTTTAAATTACGATTTTTGGCATATATATCATACTAGTGACGTCATCCATCTGGGGCTGATGACGTAATCGATTATTTTTTTAAATGAGAATAGGGGTCATGTGATATCTCATTTAAAATGGTATTCAATTCTCAATTTAGTTTATTTAATTTTTTTTATTAAATTAATTGAGACAAAAAGAAGAATCTATGTAATATATTTAAACCAAAATATATTTTACTGCTCTCAGAAAACAGTAAAAAATGTTTATTTGACAAATAAATATTGTTTTTCTCTTAAATTCAATATTAAAGCTGCCATGCCACCCTCTTGGCAGCTTGACCATTTAATTTAAGCGAAAATCAGTGTTCATTTTTCAAATAAATATTTTTTTCTGTTTTTTGACAGCAGTAAAATGTATTTTAAATTAAAGAAATTAGTACATACATTCTTCTTTTTATGTCAACTAATTTAATTTAAAAAAATTGGACACCCTGTATAAATAATTCTGCTAATGTTTACATACTGAATATAGAATTAAATATCCTTTCAAATGGGCTATCATACGACACCTGTTCTCATTTAAAAAATCATCGCTGACGTCATCACTCCCAAATGGATGACATCACTAGTATGGCGCATATGCCAAAAAATTGTACATATATTAAAAATAAAAATCGGCCTATTTCGGGATTTATTTATAAAATCGCTCATTTGTGAAAAAATGAATTTATTCCAACCTTTACGTGCTCACTGTATATTAAAAATCAATTCAAAATCATAAAGGTTTTTTAAAAAGTAATAGCTTTGTTATTTAAACTTTATACATTCTTGATGTGTGTAAATGTGAAGTTACTGATAAAAAATGTAAGTAGGGCCCTGCAAAATTTTCTCCTCAGTATCTGCGTGCTTATTGATTCCTGCTTTCGTTCCTGTTTCTATAGATGAAAATCTCATATAGAGAGAATGGCGTGGAGCATGGCGCTCCCATTCCGTAACAGTCTCGTCTGCTCCCGGTTTACTGCCTCCCTTTTAGTCCGGCAGCCAAACCCTACATTCCTAAATATGAATTTGAAATTATACTTGTAGGGTAGGTAGAGCATAAAATTTATATTAATTTGATTTAATTGTTTGGTGTCAATTACTTGAGGATTTTAGTATTTGTTGTTTTCCACTTTAACTCAGTCGAAGATTTTTCTTGACACACTTCTCTTCCAAATGTTCAACATATTTTCTTGTTTTTTTTTTGTTCATAACTCAGGTCATGAAGAACTATGATTTTAATTGCTGTTCGATATAGTAACCAAGAGATATTTGGCTTTCAATAATTTATGTAGAGCTGCAATAGTCGTCTCTTTTGTCGCAATTAGGCGATGAAATAAAGTACTTACATCGCCTGGACCTCTAGCTTTTTTAAAGTAAGACGGATTGTTATGAAACATTTTGCATTCGATTCGAGAGATCTTCAAGAAAATTTTTGACCACTTATGAGGGACAAATAAAAATTGCATTGTTGTAGGCGGAAAATCCATTTTCCAAAGTGTTCCAAAAAATAAAAATTCACAACTCGGAAAATAATCATGGAAATGAGTTCAATTTTCATACTCGGGGGTTTTTGAAGTCGCTGAACAGTGAACAGAAATATCTTGTCGGTGAAGCTGTAAGAGGTACCTGGTGCATGGTATCCCGTTATGCACGTCGTCTCCTGGAGTCTTATGGAAGTTCATTATGAAAATTTTTGAAACTTGTTATCCCGAGGTTTTGAGGTCGCTGAACACCAATATTGCTTCGGAGATGCTGTGCTAGGTACTTGGTGGTCGATATTTACGTCATTTCCTGGAGTTTTATGAAAATTTGTCATGAAAATAGTTGAAATTTATTATCTCGGGGTTTTTGAAGTCCCTGAACACGAATATTGCATCTAGGATGCTGTATGATGTACCTGGTGTCCAGTATCTACGTCATCTCATGGAGTTTTAAAAAATAGTTAAAATTTATTATCTCGGTGTTTTTGAGGTCACTAATATTTCATCGAAGATGCTGTACGATGTACCAGGTGCAAGGTATCTACGTCATCTCCTGGAGTTTTATGAAAATTCGTTATGAAATAGTTGAAATTTATTATCTCGGTGTTTTGAGATCGCTGAACACGAATATTGCATCGAAGATGCTGTACGAGGTACCTGGTGCCCTGTATCTACGTCGTCTCCGGGAATTTTATGGAAATTGGTAATATTTGTTGAAACTTGTTATTCCGGTGTTTTTAAGATTATTGAGAGTTTTACATACATATACACGAGGTTATAACATCTTTGAATCTAAAAAAATGTTGAAGAGTTTTTTCAGGATTCGCACTCTGAACTACACTCCTGGTCAAAAAAATCGGGACACCTTAAAAATGGATAATTTTTGATATCTCGAATCTCCTAAACCTGTTGTCCGAGTTTAGTGATTTTTTAGTATGTTATAGCCTTATTCTTTAAGAATCTTGATGGAGTAATATTGTTGCTAAACATGTAAATGTCATTATATACCGGGTGTAACAATAATACTGTGTTTTTTTCTCAAAATTCGGAACAACCTGTGGAACATTCTAGCATTTAAAAAATATTAAATTAAAACATAATTGTTGCCTTAGGCTTTTTTAACATTATGTTTTTTGACTAATTCACTTATGTTGGATAATAAAAAAGTTAAGTACTTTAAAAATTAGCCATGTTCTTCATCAATACAAGGTGTTTCTAAATAAGTGCGACAAGCTTTAAGGGTTAATACTACATAAAAAAATAATGACTGCTTTATAAATACTTCGTTTTCGAAATACTGGATGTTGAATTTTTTTCTTACAAACTGACGATTTATTTATTGCTCTAAAACCGGTTGAGGTATGCAAATGAAATTCGGTAGGTTTTAAGAGGTACTTATTTTACATTCTTTGACATACAACTAAATTTTTTATCTCGACCGGTTTTAGAGCAATAAATAAATCCTCAATGTGTAAGAAAAAATTCAACATCCCGTATCTCGGAAACGAAGCATTTGCAGACATATGTTCATAAATTAAACGGTCATTATTTTTCATGCAGAATTACCCCTTAAAGTTTGTCGCGCTTATTTAGAAACACTCTGTATTGATGAAGAACATGGCTAGTTGTCAAAGTACCTAACTTTTTCATTATCCAACATAAGTGAATGAGTCATAAAGCAGAATGTTAAGAAAGGCTACAATTGAGTTTTAATTTTAATATTTTTTAAATGCTAGAATATTCCACAGGGTGTTCCGAACTTTGAGGAAAACACACAGTAATATTGTTACACCCAGTATACAATGACATTTGAATTTACAGCAACACTGTTACTACATCGATATTCTTAGAGAACAATTCTATAACATATTAAAAAAATCACTAAAATCGGACAACAGGCTTCGGAGATTCGAGAAATCAAAAATGACCCATTTTTAAGATGTTCGGATTTTTTTGGCCAGGAGTGTATAATAACTTACTGTTACTGTTACAAACTGTTGAATTTTATAACAAATTTCTATAAAACTCCAGGAGACGAGGTAGATACCGGACATCAGGTACTCCGTGCAGCATCTTCGATGCAATATTAGCGTACAGCGACCTCAACAACCCAGAGATAATAAATTTCAACTATTGTTTTAACAAAATTTTATAAAACACCAGGTACATCGGACAGCATCTTCGATGCAATATTAGTATTCATCGAGCTCAAAAACACCGAGGTAATAAGTTTCAACTATTTTCATAACGAATTTTTGTAAAACTCTACGAGATGACCTAGATACCGTGCACCAGGTACCTCGTAAAGCACCGCCGAAGCAATATTGGTGTTCAGCCACCTCAAAAACATCCCGATAACAAGTTTCAACGATTTGAAACATAATAACCCGATAATGAATTTTCATACAAATCCAGAAGACGACGTACATACCGAGATACCGGGCACCAGGTATCTGTTACAGCTTCGCCGACCAGATATTCCTGTTCAGCGAGCTCAAAAACCACACAAATATGAAAATGGAACTTATTTCCCTGAATATTTTCCGAGTTGTGAATTTTTATTTTTTGAACATTTTAAGATGCACTTTGGAAAATGGATTTTCCGCCTACAACAATGCGATTTTTATTTGTCCCTGATACCAAGTGGTCAACAATTTTCCTAAAGCTCTCCCAAATCGAATGCGAAAGGTTTCATAAACTTTAAAAAAGTTAGAGTTGCAATGCTTTATTTCCTCGCCTTAATATGCTTCTCAATTTCTTGATTTCCTTTCCTCTTATTTGTTACACTGTCCCCTAGGTACTCAAACTTAATATACTTTGTTAAAACAATGCTTTCCCTAATTTTTGGTAGAATATAGTTTGTTACTTCCTAAAAATTCCTATATCATTTCCATATAAAAAAAAACAGTAAATCCTTTATAAAAGGTATATTTAAAATCCCTAAAAGATATATTTAAATATACCTTTTATAAAGGATTTACTGTTTTTGTATTACATGGTATACAGCCAACTACAGGAAAACTTTTTCCTTGTGGAATTTCCATATACTTTATTTTTTATTCTTAATAAACAGTTGATATTGCTTTTAGGCCTGAGTCCCGCGTACCAAAACAAAGTTTATTAACATCAAGCTGAAAATTTGTTAATAGCTTAACGGGGTCTAGCCGGACAAACTTTGATGTATGGGAACACTGGAACAAGGAAAGTTTTAACTGTGGAACTTGATTTTAATTGTGGAATCATCCTGACAAATTTATTACTGTAAAAACTAGAAGGTTGTTTTTAAGTTTATTCAATAGCGATATTTATAGACCGGGAGGTAGTGTCAAATTTGACCGGAGCATTGTAGCATGTCTGTTTTCATTTGATTTAGTTAGGTGTTCCAAACACCTAACTTAGGGATATTAGGCAAGAAAAGGTAAAATATGAAACTTGATGAAAAAACGCTACAACTTATATGTCAAATATTTATCTCAGTGACATATCTCTAAAATGGCGTAGACTACTTGTCTCCTAGCTTTCAATCAGGCGGCCCTGGTTCAATTCCTGCCGTTGAAAACTTTTTTGTTTTTAAAATTAACATTTTATTTTAAAAAATAATTATTTTTATAATACCACGTGTTTATTATTTATACTAGACAATATAAAAAAGGCTGTATGTCTTTTATAGAATCGTAAACTATGCATTTTGATCATATTATGATTGAACTTAATAAGCAAATTTGTTGTACATGAACCCCTGAAGGTTCCTGAGATGGTACGACCAATCAAAGTGAAAATGGGGTGCCCCCCCGACATACTTTTTTATTTTTTGGGACAACTGTTTTTTTTTAATTTTATATGGTGTAGAGCCAAATGATACATACAACCCTAATTATTTACTTTTCTATAACCAAACCCCATTTTTAATAGCAGTCTAAATATTTTCCTGTTCTCTATAATATATAAAAATTAATGTTTGTCTGTATGTCCCTTATAGAATCTTAAACTATGTATTCAATCATAAGATGCAAATGAACCAAGGTACCTACATGAATTGCTTCCTATTACAACAAATTAATAATTCTGGTGACGAATATTCTTTGGAAACCAATATAGGATCTCAGAGCGTGCATTTGTTTGTATTTTCGCCAGAATCAATTAATAGTAATGTACAAATGTAAGATATATTTATGATATACTTTACATTTTTAAGAAATTTTCTTTTTTGTACTTAACTGTGTTTTAATTTTTCTCTAAATAAAAAAAAGCTTATTTTAAAGTTATGCTTAATTTTTCTTCTGCAGAAATCGGATGTTGCCTTCTGTTGTAGGGTTTTCTAATAATGTCATCTTATAAATTGTAATAGTTTCAAATAAATCCCTGGAAAGTCTAAAATATTCTCGAAATTTTTCCTGGTTCTGAACCAATCTTCTTTCGACTGTTAATTTAAATGCACCTTCTTTATTACGACACGAAAAAATTTCGTTTTCATTTTTATTACTTTTATTTAAATTTAATATTATCAACTCTTCTTCCTCATCCTCTTCTAGGAGTAATAAAATTATAGCCTAGATTTTGTCAGAATTCATTTTTCTACGTACCTACACCCTCCGTGAGAACAAACGTCAAACTCAAACTATTACGGAATAAAATATGCTATAGTATTTTTACTACAAAAGCGATATTACGTAGGTCAACATTTTTGACGTAAGAGAACTGTCAAAACATTAGAATGTGACTTTTCATTATTGCCATATTTATTATAAACATGGCAATAATGAAAAGTCACATTCTAATGTTTTGACAGTTCTCTTACGACAAAAATTTTGACCTACGTAATATATCGCTTTTGTAGTAAAAATACTATAAATAACAAACCGGCTAACTCAAATCTGCCGCGCATCGAGTACAACAGATTGTGCTGTACGCGTTTGCCGTGCGTCGCTCACTGTTCTAACAAACCGTGGCTTTAAATTGGTCGTACCATCTCAGGAACCTTCAGGAGTTCATGTACAACAAATTTGCTTAATATGAAAGTAAATCATAATATTATAATAACGTGTGATCCAAAATTATTGTCACCATAGGTGGCTCTGAACGACAGAGATAGCTATACAGTGCATGTCTATTTTTAATTCAGATATAGGTATACTACATTCGCTCTCGCGAGATTTTTTTTGAGACATTCGGAATAGGAAACGTACAACACAAAAATTCCTACCTCACACTATTAACTGCTAAAATCAACTCAAATCAACTTAATCTTTCATTAAAAAAAGAAGAATTATTAGAAATAGTGGGAGTGTCTACTAATCTCATAAAATTTTGTGAAGTTTATTTCTACAAAATATTTTTATTTTGTACAATAAATAATTTTCTCATTTGCTATCAATACATTATAATGGTTTAAATAAATAAATATTGATTGGCGTAAGGTTTATGTTATTTTTGTGTCTGTTTACTATTAATAATATTGGATATGAGCAGGTGCGTTGGTTTTATAGTAATTTCCAGTCACTTCTGACAACTGAATTTTTCAAAAAAGAAATTACTAACGTCAGTGTCAAAAAAAATCTCGCGAGAGCGAATGTAGTATACTTTCCAGTTTACGTCAACTTTGCAGTGTACGTCAAATTAACAACAAAAGTTAGGTTATGTAGAGCACCTTCTTTGATTTTATTTATTATTGTTACTACTTATAATTTTGTTAATTCCATTTATTTTTGATTAAAGTTCTTTGTTAAAGGTTTTAACTGATTTTTTATGTTTTATAATGTTAATCAAAATTAATTGATAAACCAATGATATCAATTCACATTAAAACAGACATACGTAATTTTTTGCACGGCTAGCTTTGATCCCAATAATTGTGGATCGCTCGTTATGATCAAATACATAGTTTACAATTCTATAAAAGACATACAGACTTTTTTATATTGTCTACAAAGTATAAATATAAATAATAAAAACGTGGTACATATTATAAATAATTATTTTTCAAAATAAAATGTTACTTTTAAAAACAAAAAAAAATTCAACGACAGGAATTGAACCCGGGCCGCCTGAGTGAATGCTAGGAGCCATGTACTCTACGCCATTAAGAGATATAAGTCACGGATATAAATATTTGACATATAAGTTGTAGCGTTCTCCATCAAGTTTCATATTTTACCCTTTATTTGGAACACCTATCTAAATAAAAAGAAAACAGCCATGCTAAAATGCTCCGGTTAAATTTGACACTACCTCCCGGGCTATTATATAATATATGAAAAAATGTTTGTCCAACAGATATGTTGGGCATTTTAATGCCCAATGCCTAACGTAGAACATGTCAAATGACAGGAATTATGTTGGTGATAAATAGCAGTCTGATTTTTGCATGAGAGTTTAATAAAGGGTAACAAATCAATTGGAAGTTCTGTCCGACAAAATACACGAACCTGTAACCTGTTCCACAATTAAAACTTCCCCTGTTCCAGTGTTCCCGCACATCAAAATCTTTCCGACTAGACACCGTTAAACTATTAACAAATTTTCAGTTTTCACCCATATATTTTGGTGGCTCAAGCATGTAACCCTGTTAGCAGCATTCATGATGAAATGTTTATTTCGAAACCGTTATGTGATGTAGCCCTTAAAGGATTTTTTAAATTAATTATACCTTTCATAAATTATGATTGATGGTATACACCCGAATATAGGAGGTTGTGGGTTTAATTTTAGCTTTATATTTATCAAACGTTTTCATATAAACGCACAGAAAAAAGTAGTTTTATATTACGGGATTCTTTAACTTGTAGTTTGCAGGAATCCCATTGATACCCGAAATAGTATCAGCGCTCGTCCTATAAGTGCCCTTCCGTTGTCTCGCTACGGTAGAGAGCGAAAGCGCACTGAAAACAGCTGAGCTCTGGGCATATTCCCATCCCATACTCGCCGATAAAGCCATATACTACTTCTTCATAACTACCATAACTTCATCGTCTTCTACTGCTACAAGCGCACGGAGCAGGATGGGCAACACCTCTTAATAATGTAAAGACTACATGCATCTCGGTCTAGTTGCTTCCGGCTGCGGGTCGATTCTCAATTGTTTTCTTCTCTTCTCGTGTAAATAAAGGATATTGGCTCGGTGCGCCAGACGTACCGGCACGTTTGACAGATCGAAAACAAAGTGGTTATTTGGACTTTTTTTTAACATTTTTTGTGTTACAGTGAATGAAAAACTTTGTGTTGGCATGTTTGCTTTGAGTTGTTGATTTTTTAACTTGAAAAGCGACTGGTGGATTATTTAATACAATCGTTAAATCGTAAGTAACTATTTAAGTATAAATATTATGTATTTTAATACCTTAATTCCTAATTACCAGCTATGTAAAAAACATAAAATAAAGTCAACTTTAACGAAGAGCATATTAAATGTTTAATAACTAAAAAAGTGATAAGTGTTGGTTACCAAGTGAAGTATATCAAATAAATTGTTTTGGATGAGTACATTTTATAAATATAAACAAATTTATATCAGAAATAACTTTATTATGAAATTGTTTAAAATTAAATTGTATACTTTTTAAAAAGTCAATAAATTAATTTGTGCAATTTTTATTTAAGGGACGATATGAATGTCAGTAGAAAAATAAATTCGTAGCCTCTGGCCTTCCTTGATATGTGAGGATATGCGGGTTCACATCCCATCAGGGTGGATATTTTAAAACAATTAGTAAATAGACCAGGACGGATCTGTAAAAATATTAGTACATTTGGACGTTGAGAGGTGACTCAAATTTTTTTGCAGAAATTACTTGAAAATAAATCAAATAATAATATTTGAGTTATCCTCCCTCTCAAAAAGGTCCGGAACATTGTTTAAATAAACAAAATGTCAAAAAATTAAGGAAAAATTCGATTTTTTTCTTGGTTTTTTGATTATAACTTTAAAAGTATTCATTTCCGAGAAAAGTTGTACTGACATAAAAGTTGCGTAATTAAATTTCCTATAATAAAGAATTAGTTAAAAATTTAAGAAATACTCACAATTGTTGCAAAATAGCAATAATTTTGAAAAAAACATACAAAAACAAGTATTCGCATTTTACGTTTTTCAACCATTTATGCTACACTTAGGACCTTCATATTTCACCTTGAAAAATTTTATGATACAGTAAAACAATACTGTAAATTTCATTAAGATCGGTTCAATAGATTTTGCAAAATAAATTTTGCAATCCAGCTTTCGTAAAAAAAATTCATTTTTTCAAAATGTTACAGGACTGAAAATAAAGCAGATAGCAAGTTGAAAATTTTTTTGCACATAGAAGTGTACTGTACCATTCATTTGCAATTTTGCAAAATTAAAATCGCTTAACACCACGGCGTCAGGAATTTTTTTAAATAAGCATTAATTATTGGTGCTACGCGCAGGACAGCAGATAGGTTGCTCTGATTGGGCATTTCAATGACCTTTTATAATGATTGATACATTTTAATTTTTATGACATTTTGATATAAATAAATAAATTTGTTTATTGCAAAATAAAAACACATACTCTATCCTTTGAAATAACACTTTTATTAGTAAAAATTTTTTTTGTTCATATATTTTAACTTAAATAATAAAAGTTTATTATTTTTAAACATATTCAATTGTTTAAACAATATTTCACAAACAATAATAAAATTAGTTTGATTTTTGTGGAATTACAATATTAAAATACAACAAAATATAGAGTAAGAAAGTAATATATTAGATAAAGATTAGAAGAAATTTTGGTGGAAATCAACCTGTGTGAATCGAACACAGCTGTCCTGCGCGTAGCACCAAAAATTATTGTTTATTTCAAAAATTTTCTGACGCCGTGGTAATTAATCGATTTTAATTTTGAAAATTGCAAATGAAAGGTAGAGTAAATTTCTATAAGCAAAAAAAAAATCAACTTGCTATCTGCTTTACTTTCAGTCCTGTAACATTTTGAAAAAATGAATTCTTTTTGCGAAAGCTGTATTGCAAAATTTATTTTGCAAAATCTATTAAACCGATCTTAATGAAATTTACATTATTGTTTTACTGTATCATAAAGTTTTTTAGGGAGAAATATTAAGCTCCTAAGTGTAGCATAAATGGTTGAAAAACGTAAAATGCGAATACTTGTTTTTGTATGGTTTTTTCGCATTTATTGCTATTTTGCAACTAGGGTTACTATTTTTTAAATTTTTAACTAATTCTATATTGTAGTAAATTGAATTACGCAACTTTTATGTCAGTACAACTTTTCTCGGAAATGAATACTTTTAAAGTTATAATCAAAAAACAAAGAAAAAAATCGAATTTTTCCTTAAATTTTTGACATTTTGATTATTTAAACAATGTTCCGGACCTTTTTGAGAGGGAGGATAACTCAAATATTATTATTTGATTTATTTTCAAGCAATTTCTGCAAAAAAATTTGAGTCACCTCTCAACGTCCATCTCAAAACAGATCCGTCCTGGACTAAAAATAGAAAAGGGTCAAATATTCCGACGACTACAATATCTTCTAAATATTCTAAAATAATTCTGAAAATTTTCTTTGTTAATCTTTTTAAAAATATATTTTTATAATTTATTTATTTTTATTCTAGGTTAATTAGGTTTTTTGAATATTTACGTAAGTAAATTACGCCAGTCAGTAGGGAAGAATCGTATAAGGTTATTTGACCGTTTTAAAAGGCATTTGGTCTAATGACAATTTGGAGATATACAGCTAATTTTACTTTATTTTTCTTTTAAATAACCATAAAAAGCAAAAAATCATTGTTTGCCTATTATAAGACGTTTCTTATACATTTTAGAGAAACATTGTTTAAATAAAAAATGTTGTAACTAGATATGAAAGTTTCTAAATTAAAATACATAAATAATTGACCGAGATAACTGCAAAAAACCCCTTATTTTTGCAGTAATGTTTATACATATTAATAACGTTGTTTTTTTCCATAATTCCTACTGCAACATAACCACCCAAAATTGTGGCACTTACAGTCGAGGAAATGCAATTTTTCTTGAAATGATTTACTTGAAATTTTCAAAGAAAGTTGGGAATAGTCCAAGGATCATTATCTATATCATGCCGCTGTACGCTAAAACCTTGGGGTGGTTGCCACCCCATCTCGGGGCGGGAATTTTTTATTACATTTTAACAATGTAAATCGATGTAAAACGTAATTCTCAGAAAAAGAAATTTTTTAGATTTTCTTCGTAAAACTAATATTTTTCGAGTTATTCGCGCTTGAAGAGTAACAGTTTTTCGATGAAAAATCGACTTTTTTAGAGGGTTTTTTGAGAATAAATCGAAAACTATGCATTTAATCAAAAAAACTCTAGATATCAAAATTGTATACTTTAGTAACACAAACCAAATTCTTTTTCTGTAATATCTTTAAGACCAATTCAAACCGAGATACGGCAAGTTAAAAGTTAGCTTTTTTCGTCAAATGCATAATTTGAAATATTCAAAGTAAAATAACGGAAAAAGTTTGCATTTTTCGAGGAAAACCTAAATAATCTTTTTTAAAGTATACAGTTAGGCCTTCCAAAAAAAAATAATAAAAAGTTTCTAGCCTGAAAATTAAGTGACTTATAATCAAAAAAAGGTCGGTACCTGCTTTTCTCTATGAAAAAATCAGTGAAAACAACTCCCTAACTACCCTCCTAATTAAAAATTAGTCTTCACCTTTCTGTAATTCCTTTTATATTTGTATTATCAACACATCCAAGAAGATTGACCTATTTAAAAGGCCTAATTTTAGAAAAATTGGAGTTTAAAGAAAAATTAATTTTTTGGAATTTCCCATTTTTCACCTTTTTCTTCAAAATATCTCCGAAAATACTGAAAATACGAAAAGAATGATAAACTACTAAATTGTAGCTTTTTTAATAAATAAAATTTACTTGTGCAATATTTTCATTACAGTGAACAGTTAGCGAGATATAGCTGTTTAAACCTCTATTTACGAGCAAACACCCCCTTATTCGAGCCCTTTAAACCCACCCTAATTAAAAACTAAGGGATCTTACGGAATTTAGTTGACATATTCTTATAACTCTTTAAAAACTCTACAAAGTCATTCTTGAAAAAACTTTTTATCGCCAAAAATGAAGGAGATATGTTTATAAAACGAAATTTTTTTTTCGAAAAATTCGGATAGTCCGCTTATGGATAATTTTCAATGTATGTATAATACCACAGAACCGGTTCGTATACTGGAAGATGACTAAAAAACTATTTGTATTTGTATTTGTACATATTTGTAAATTCGTATTTTTGTGTAAATAAATGTTTTTGTAATTCTTTAATGCTACTTATATCTACTTATAAAAACTGTAATATTATTTAGGGTGGTTTTTAAGGTTTGAAATATTATGATATTATATCCTAAAGTATATAACAATCATTATTTAACCAATCAAAACCAAATTTTACCCATATTAAAGTTTACAATGTTTTTATATAATTTTTGACAATAAGGGGTAGTTTACACCCCTAAAAATAGTCAACGCCCTTAAGCATGATATAGAATATGAAGTACAGGGTGAGATGATCCTAATCGCAAATTTTTATGTAAATCGAGGCAAGTCGAAATTATTCTTTTAGGATATGTAAATTTTTTATATATTGCTCCAACAAGGATGGTTTTAAGGGTTGAAATATTATGTTAGTATATCTTAAAGCATAAAATAATCATTATGTAACTAGTAAGAACCAAATGTTGACAATATTAAAGTTTAAAATGTTGTTTTATAATTTTTTACAATTAGGGGTAGTTTTAACCCTTAAAAAACCAAAAGCGTACAACGGCTCAATATAGAAAATTAACTAGAGGGTGTAGTGAGCCTAATCCCAAATTTTTGTACAAATCGATGCTGGACGAAAAAATTGCGAGGTTTTGCCGTTTTTTCGGCTTCATTTCCTCGACTATTAATTAGTTATTAGAGTGTGATTTTCAAGCAGATATGTCAAATAGTTTATAAGTAATTCAGTTTGTTTTCCAGAAGAGCGAATATTTAAATATCTGTACTTGCCAAAACAGTCACTTTAGAAGTATTTTGTAAATCGTAATCGATTCCTTGATGCTTTTTTTCAGGTATATTAACGAATACTTCAACATTTTACTAAATTTGTCATTAAAAAGCAGTTAATAGAAGACTTTTTAGCTTAAAGCATTTATAATACATTTGATATTCTTTATGCCACATGCTTGTAAGTTTTCTCAATAAAAATCTGGTGAGTGAAAAAATAAAGTTTTCAAAAAAACAGAATCCTCGATGACCAATAATAAGAAACAAGTCGAGATATTTTCAGCGGACAGTTCTCCCCTTCACTTTACTTGACCAGGGCATTTAGCACTAAAAACACCCGAATACAGTGGAACTTGGATATTACGGCCTCGGTAGTTACGTCATCTCGGTTGTAACGTCAATTTTAATAGGTCCGGCGAATACCTATTCAATAACATTATTAAAAACCCGGTTTTATCGGCTAAAAATAAGGTAACCCTCGTCTATAGCGTCATAAAATTTAAAGACGGTTGTCATTTTTTTTATTTTATGAAGGATAAAATGTAAAGGGTTTCCGGTTTGCAAACTTTATTTTTCGGAAAGGGTTGTACAGAAGAAAATAATTGACTTTTTAAGCATTAGAGAACTTTTTCATAAAATGTAAATTTTATGTACATAATAGGTTTTATTTCTTATTTTTTATCTTAAATGCAGCAATAATGCTGTAATAAAATTTTGCCTCGTTAAAATCTCATTTTTTTCTACCTCTTGTATAGCGTCACACTGATATAGCGTCATTCTTTTACTGGACCCTTCAATGACGCTATAAGCAAGTTCCACTGTAAATAAATTTTTAAATACAGCACCTAGAGACTTGCAGTTTTTTGCATTATGTTCAAGATGACGTCAGGAAAAAAGTCTACTATTCAAAAATGGGTGGAAATGCATAATTGCACTGTAAAGTGCATAAAATGCATCCAAAATTGCATAAATATAAAAATAAAGTCAAAATCAGTATACTAAGGAACAAAATTTATTATTTGGGGGGATTTTGGGGTCACTGAATACGATTACGCCATCAGAACTGACCCCCGGATCACCTGGTGCCCAAGGTCTCGGCAAGAGACGTTAGCTTCGGGAGTTTTGATGGTTTTCGGCATTAAATCGATGCAACCGGATTACTCATGGGTTTTAGGGGTCGCTAAATACGAATATGCCATTAGAATTGACCTCCGGAGTACCTGGTGCCCAGGGTCGCTACTAAGGCACGTCAGCTTCTGGAGTTTCGTGGGATTTCAGCACTAAATTGATGCAATTGGACTATTCGGGGGGTTTTTGAGGTGGTTAAACACGAATATGCCATCAGAACAGACCTTTGGATCACCTGGTGCCCATGGTCACTGCAAGGGACGTTATCTTCTGGAGTTTGGAGGGCTTTCGGTATCAAATTGATGCAAACGGATTGCTTACGGGTTTTTGAGGCTAAATACGAATATGCCATCAGAATTGGCCTCCGGGGTACCTGGTGCCCAGGGTCTCTACTAAGGCACGTCATCTTCTGGGGTCTCGAGGGAATGCGGCACTAAATTGATGTAACTGGACTACTCGGGGGATTTTTGAGGTGGTTAAACACGAAGATGCTATCAGGACAGACCTTAGGATCACCTGGTGCCCAAGGCCAGTGTCAGGGACGTCATCTTCTGGAGTTTCAAGGGCTTTCGGCATCAAATTGATGCAAACGAATTACTTACGGGTTTTTGAGGTCGCTAAACACGAATATGCCATCAAAACCCCTGTGCAGACTCCCTGTGCACCTAGAGCCTAGAGCCCAGACTCACTGCAAGGGGCGTCCTTTTCTGGAGTTTGAGAGATTTCGGCATTAAATTAATGAAAATGGATTACTCGGAGGTTTTTGAGTCGTTAAACAGGAATATGCCATCAGAACAGACCACCAGATCACCTGGTACCCAAGGTCACTGCAAGGGACGTCATCTTCTGGAGTTTCGAGGGCTTTCAGTATTAAGTTGATGCAAAAGGATAACTTGCAGGTTTTTGGGATCGCTAATCACGAATATGTCATCAGAATTTAATTCCGAAGCACCTGCTGCCCAGGATCGCCACTAAAGAACGTCATCTTCTGGAGTTTCGAGGGTCTTCGGCATAAAATGGATGCAAATTGATTACTCGGGGTGTTTTTGAGGACACCAAACAGGAACAGGCCATAAGAACAGACTCACGGAGCACCTTGTGACCATGGTCACTGCAAGGGACGTCACTGTGCTATTCAATTTTCTTACTTATGTATATATAAAATTTATATAAACTTTATTTATATCTGACAAGGTTTTTCCTTTATTTATTTCCAGATCGATTTACTATATTCTATTATTACAATGTTATTATGCGTTGGCGTTATTATTGACCATCGTAATCACTAGGTACTCCAGAATCCTTCATCTAAGTCATACTCGTGTTCAACAACCCCAAGAACCCAAAAGTAATTTGTTTCTATAAATTTGCTACCGAAAACTCACGCAACCTCAGAAGATAACGTGCCTTAGGTACCAGGTGTTAAAGTGTGTGTTCTAACGACGTATTCGTATTCAGCAACCCCAAAAAACCATGAGTAATCCGTTTGAATCAATTTAGTACCGAAAACTTTCGAAACTCGAGAAAATGGCGTGCCCTAGGCACCAGTTGATTCGGTGTGATACGTAATCGGTTTGCGTCAATATAGTACCTAAAAACCTCGTACAGAAAATGACGCGCCTTGCAGTGACCGCGGGTACCAGGTGCTACGATGGTCAGTTTTGATCGCATGTTCGTGTTTAACGACTTGAAAAACCCCCTAGTAATCCATTTTCATTAATTTAATGCCAAAAATCCCTCAAAACTTCAGAAGATGACGTCTCTTGGACACCAGGTGCACATGGTGTCGGTTCTGATAGCATATTCGTGTTTAGCGACCTCAAAATCCCTCCAGTAATCCATTTGCATCATTTAAATACCGAAAACCCTCGAAACCCTAGAAGATGGCGTGCCATAGTAGCGACCTTGGGCACCAGGTACTCCGGAGTTTAGTTCTGATGGCATATTCTTGCTTACCGACCCCAAAAAAACCCGTGAGTAAGCCGTTTACATAAATTTAATGCCGAAGACACACAAAACTCCAGAAAAAAACGTGCATTAGTAACGATCCTGGGCACCAGGTACTCCGGTATTTAATTATGATGGCATATTCGTGTTTAGCGACCCCAAAAAACCCGTAAGTAAGCCGTTTGCATCAATTTAATACCGAAATCACTCGAAACTCCAGAAGATAACGTCCCTTGCAGTGACCTTGGGCACCAGGGGATCCATTGGTCTGTTCTGATGTCATATTCGTGTTTAACCACCTTAAAACCTCCCGAATAGTCCAGTTGCATCAATTTAGGGTCGAAATCCCTCGAAACTCCAGAAGATGACGTGCCTTAGTAGCGACCCTGGGCACCAGGTACTCCGGAGGTCAATTCTAATGGCATATTAGTACTTAGTGACCCCTAAAACCCGCGAGTAATCCGTTTGCATCGATTTAATGCCGAAAACCATCGAAACTCCAGAAGATGACATCTTTTGCACTGACCTTGGGCACCAGGTGATCCTAGGGTCAGTTCTGATGGTGTAATCGTATTTAGTGACCCCAAAAACCCCCAAATAATGAATTTTGTTCCTTAGTATACTGATTTTGACTTTATTTTTATATTTATGCAATTTTTGATGCATTTTTGCAATTATGCATTTCCACCCATTTTTGAATATTAGACTTTTTTCCTGACGTCATCCTGAACATAATGCAAAAAACTGCAAGTGTCTAGGTGCTGTATTTAAAAATTTATTTATTTTGTGCTAAATGCTCTCGTCTATACGTGGCGGTATTTTACGAGTATATGAGTTTAACGGATTATAACTTTTTACTCTTCACTATAGATAGACTATAGAAGCTTAAGTTAGATACATAAGCATAAGTTACATCATAAAATTTATATCTTCTTTTAGAATGATTTCAATTAACTACGCTTAATATTCATAAACAATCAAAATATGATTTTAAAAATGTAGTAAGTAGCTTGTTTACAGTTAGTTATAGAAAGTTTTGCTTTTTCTGTAAAGTGTGTTTTTTCACCAGATTTATTGGGTCTACTTACAAGCGTGTGACAAAAATGCAGCAGACATTCGTATATAATTATTAGCGTCACTTTGTAACTTTGACAGTGGAGTCGACTTTTCAAAGTAACACGACATTTACTCAACACACACGCACTACACAGTACACTAGGTATGTGATTGCAAAATCAACTGTACCATGCTAATGGCCAGTAGTTTTCAAGGCATTAAACCAAATAAATAAAAAAAAAATTATTTAGTATATCTAATAATTATATTACATATTATATCATTATGAAAAAATCAAAGTTATTAGCATTGATATATTACTGCAAAAATAGGATTTTTTGCAGTTATCTCAGTCAATTGTTTATCTGTTTTAATTTGGGAACGCTTAAGATTAAAGAACTTTGTATGATTTTTTATTTTAATTTTAATTTAACCAGTTTTCTCTATTAGTATTAGAAATTAATGATTTTCTTCGAAGACTGTAGTCCAAGTAATGAGAGCTTAAAATAGGACAAAACCTCGCAATTTTTACAGAATGAATAGATTTGCTTGAAAATTTGAAAATAAGTAGGTAGTGGAAAATAAGTAGTCCAAGAATAAAAATCTATATAATGCCGAAAGGCGCTTTTACCATGGAGGTGGTTGCCACCCCATCTCGGGGGTGGAAATTTTTTATTATATTTTGACCGCAAAAGTTGGTAAACACATTTATTCTAAGTAAAAAACGTTCAATACATTTTTTGATAAAATTAATAGTTTTCGATTTATTCGCTATCTAAAATGTTAATTTTATATCGAAAAATTCAATGTTTTCAATCGGTTTTCCGCTAATAACTCAAAAATTTTTCGTTTTATCAAAACAACTTTGCTTAACAAAATGTGCCATTTGAAAAAATAAACAAAACCGTTTTTCTAATTTTCTTTAAGACGAATAGTAATCGAGCTATACTTTATTATATGGTAGCTCTTCTTCGTCAAATACTAAATATTGTAGTTTCAAAGTCAAAAGACGTTAAAACTATTAAAGTATAATACATTTTTCGAGAATAACTTATTTAGACTAATTTAAAGTATTTACAAATATCTATCTCCAGAAATAAAAAAAAGTCGCTAGCTCAAAAATTAAGTGACTTAAAATGAAAAGAATGTCAGCCCCTATTTTTTTCGGCGAAAATGTGATCCGAAACAACCCCCTAATCACCACTCTAATTTCAATTAGTCATTGACCTTATTTGGTCTTCTTTATTTACCTATGTATTATTAATAGGTTCTAGAAAATTGACCGGCTTAGAATGATTAGTTTTTAAAAAAATGGAGGTAAAAGCGATTAAAGCGAATAACGGTTTTTTGTAGTTTGGTAAGAAATGACCTTTTCTTCAGAATAAACAGATTAGCCACAGAGATACGAAACAATGTTTAAAACAGAAATTGTAGCCTATTTAATTCTTAAGGTGGTGGTTTGCAAAAGGATTTAATATTAATAGCCTTATAGATCTTGTAAAAACCTACAAAATTCTTTTTTACCAAACTTTTTAAGATAAAAAATAAAAAAAAGTTACGGTTAAAAGATTTGACAGTTACAATATATTTAAAAAAAAAACAGGAGAAATCCAATTGGATGCATAATAAGTAATTTATATGTTAGCGGTGGTTTTAGTCATTAGCCTTATTCATTATTCTTTATTTATGTATTAAAGATTTTAGAAATTCGACTGGCTTAGAATGATTAATTTTTAAAAAACTGGAGTTAAAAGCGAATAACGAATTTTTGTAGTCTGGTAAAAATGGATACATTCTGTAAAAATTTCGAGGCGAAAAGCTTCGGTTCCTGGACTACTGGTGTAAATATTGGATTCGGTATAATGGGTAATTATGCCTTTTTTGTTTATTGGTAAACATAATCTGCCTTTTATATTATATTTATGAATAAATATAAGATTGATTTTCTAACACTGCTGCTTTGCTCTCCAGTTTGTTCTTCATGGTATTAATATTTTTTAATTATACAGCTTCCACTTTATTAGAAAATACGGACTAAAAATCCAAAATTATGTATATAGTTCAGCTTCACAATGTTTCCCAATATTTACCCTCAGCAATTTCAGACCTTCTTTTAATGATTCCGTCCATTTTCTTTCTGGGCATCCTT
Source organism: Diabrotica virgifera virgifera (assembly GCF_917563875.1). NCBI lineage: Eukaryota > Metazoa > Arthropoda > Insecta > Coleoptera > Chrysomelidae > Diabrotica > Diabrotica virgifera. The sequence continues at coordinate 179,693,559 of NC_065445.1, read as the reverse complement.
TTTTCCTTTTTGTAACAACTTCAGTGTTAATTAAATCTTTAAGAGTTCTTCCCCCTATCATTCTAGTTATACGACCGAGTCATTTTAATCTTGGGATTTCACCAGGAATCGTTAATTGTAGTTATATTTATGAATGTTATATTTATAAGGTCCGTAAACCCAGTTGAAGTAGAGTTGTAGCTCATGGAAAGTAGGTTCTTATTTGTAAAATTCAGAATTGAATATTTCAACATGAAATAACCAAAAAATAAATCACTTTTCGGAGAAAATTCATCCAAACTTTTTTAAGGTTTTTAAAAGAGCTTTATTTTTGTTTGGTTACACTCATAATAAAGTTAGCTTCTATTTTTGGTAAAACAATCGTGAAAATCACGACCACATTAGCATCCAAAATGAAATTAATCGCTACTGCTTTACTATTTATTTTACTTAGGTATTGTTTATGATCTGTAAGCTTCACTGGTTCAAAGTACTAGTTTTTGAAAGGATTGTAGTTGAAAGGGTTTGAACGAGTCGCTAATCACGAGTGTATGCAAGCGTTCAACAGCCATATCATAACCAATTTCTGTCTTACAAAAAAAAAAATAAATTCAAAATATTTCTTAATACAAAACTTACATTTTTACCCCTCGCGATTTTTCGTCACACTAATTTTTCAAAATAAAAAAAATAGTTTAAAACCACTTTCTTTAAAAAATAAAATTTTTGAAAAAGTGAAACTTACAGATCATATTAAACAACACAAAAAAAGTAAATTGTAAAGCGGTAACGAGTAATTTCATCTGATGTGCGTAATTGGGGGTGATTTTCACGATTTTATTTTACCAAAAAAAGAGGGTAACTTTATTTTGAGCATAATTTGATTAGTTTTGGCGCTAGAAATTTTTTAAAAAACAAAAGTAAATCTTTTTTAAACACTTTAAAAAAAGGTGTGATGAGTTTTCCCCGAAGCGTGGTTTATATTTGGTTATTTTACGTTGAAATATTCGATTTGGAATTTGACGAATTCGGAAACTCCAACCTACTTTTCATGAGCTACAAATCTACTTCTACTGGGTGTGCAGACTGTTTCCATACACCCTTTTTTGTTTAAAGACTAAGTTTTCACTCTAATGTCATTTAAAACAACGTAATGTTACTCTATATCCCACCAGACTGCAAACAATGGGAAACTTCTCTGTTTACATCTCCGAGGCTTCTACAATTTGCAAGCCATACGGATGCTGAGACTAAGGTTCCCATTGTTTTCAATCGGTGGGATATAGAGTAACATTAACATTACGTTGTTTTATATGCCATTAGAGTGAAAACTTAGTCTTTTGCTAGCAGTTGCTGCTAGGGCATCTATGCCATTTCGTTCGTTGCAATCCGTGACTGCACGCCGGGGTTTGTTTTGGTTGGATCAGAGAGAGCAGTATATGTGCCTCCTGATGAGAGACTAATAAGTTTTGAAACCGGTAGAGGTGCTTGCTGCACTCTCTGATTGGACTAGAATATGATGCGGCTGTATTTTCGTTTTGCAACGAAATTGAAAATGGTTATTCATTTTTGAAGCAGTATTATAAAATATATCAATACCATGAAGAACAGACCGGAGAGCAAAGAAGTTGTGTAAGAAAGTAAATCTTATATTTATTCATAACTATAATATAAAAGGCCGATTATGTTTACCAATAAACAAAAAAGGCATACTATTATAGTGGAGTCAATGAAGGTGGATATGAGTTATTACCTCAGATTTCGTTGAACCTCCATCGATTTTCATAAAAATTGGTGAGTGGTTAAAGTATACCTCAAGGAACAAAGGCGACATAGTACCAACTTGCGCTTTTTGCATTTTAAGGGTGAAATACACCCCTTTTTTTAAATTATTTTTTAGATTTCTGAAAGTGCAGTCACTGTAAGTTTTCACTTCCTATTTCGTTGAACGTTCATCGATTTTCATAAAAATCGGTAAGTAGTTAGAGGATACCTCAAGCAATAAAAGTTATATAGCATCAACTTGCGCTTTTGCAATTTAGGGGTGCAATACACCCCTACTTTTTAAATTGTAAAAAATGCAGATTTCCGCATTATGGTGCAAGTAATCTCGTATAATTAAGAAAAATAAATATTTTTTTTATATTTATGTGCATGAATTGCATTTTTTTTAATTATTCTAACCTTATAGCAACCAAAAATCTGAAAATTAACCAGTCGAAAATCACGAAAACCTTATTCTTCTATATTTCTGAAAGTGTAGTCACTAAATGTTTTCACCCACGATTTCTTTGAACCTTCATCTATTTTCATCAAAATTGTTGATTAGTTAGAGGATACCTCAAAAAACAAAAGTGATATGGCACCAAGTTGCGCTTTCTGCATTTTATTGGTGAAATCCACCTATTTTTTCAATGATAAAAATGCAGATTTCAGCATTCTGGCTCAAGCAATCTCGTTTAATTAAGTAAAATAAATATTTTTTTACATTTATGTGCATGATTTATAATTTTTATTAATTTTTCAAACCTTATAGCAAACAAAAATCAGAAAATTAGCAAATCGACAATCACGAAAAAAACTATTCTTTTATATTTCCAAAAAGGCAGTCACTGAAGGTTTTCACCCCTGATTTCGTTGAACCATCATCAATTTTCATGAAAATTGGTAAGTAGTTAGAGGATACCTCAAGAAACAAAAATGATGTGGTACCAACTTGCGCTTTTATCCTGGGGGTGGATGTTACCCCTTCTCATGGGTGAACACTATTTTATTAAAAATAACCCCATAATTAGATAGAGGAGTAAATTCTAAGAAAACTTTCTTTTATCAAGTTTATAAATTTTTTATTTAAATAATATTTCATAATTTAATAAAATATTAATGGTACAGTAAAACCTGACAATAACGGCCACTAAAAATAGAAAACAATTGGCCGTTATAGAAATGTTGCCGCTAATGCTAGGTTTCCTTTTCCACAAATACATAAAATATAATTGAAAATTTATTTATTTTAGTAATTAAAGCAAATCTAATTAATTATAATTCTACAAACAAACGGAACATACTAAAACTAAATTCAATTTACTACAATATAAAACAATATCTATACGAAAAAACAACTACAAGAAAAACAGAATTTTTGTTTGTTTTACATTTTTTAGGTAAACGAAACATACTAAAACTAATTTAATATAGGTAATACATAATATAAAACAACATACTATAGCTACTACGAAAAATACGCTTATCACTAAAGTATCGTCGTGCTTTCATGCTATATTCAACAAAACCAACTTGGTACGGCCTTTAATTAGATATCGCAAATCACTTTGGCTGATTTTCTCTGCATATATATTATGTTTGAGGAATCCCTTTTTTTTTGTGAGACTGGATATAGGACATTTCTCAAGTATGAATTCACATTCATGGTATATCGTTGCTATACAGGGATAATAATCTGTGCAATGTTATGGTACAGGCTACGTTAAATATGAAGTAAATGTGGAAGATATACACTGGTTATTCATTTCAATTTAATTTGATTGTTTTTTAATCGTTTACAATATTTAAAATAATTAAAGACATAAAGTTAGGGATTTCAAAAAGAAAATCAGTTCTCACTGGCAAGGTGGGAAATAATAAAGTGCTATACAATAGCATTTCATTACAATGTTCGTTACAGGCATTACAGGCTGCTCCGTTTGAGAAAACTCATACTCTCAAACTTTGAGAAAACACTCATTCAGTTTCGACCAACCCTGTATTAGCTAAAATTAAACGTTTTGCTAGATTAATAATTTTTAACAATAATAGACTATATTAAAAATCACTTGAAAATAAATTGATTTTCTGATGTCAAATCACTACAATTATACAGGGGGTGAATATTGCTATGAAATTTGAAAAAAAAAACGTAATTATCTTTTAAACTACTTCGTATAACATCACAAAACATATTTTAAGAAATAAAACATAGAGGAGAATCCAAAAATGTAAAAATATACAGGGTGTTCCATTAAACAAAAGATAATTTTGTTTCACCCTGTCAATATGGGTGGCCCTGTATATTTGGAAATGTATTTAACTTCTGATATTATCTATGCCCCAATCTCACCTAAATAAACTTTTTTCATATCTCCTACAACAAACGACTAATTGGACTTCCCACAACCTGTATACATACAAAATCTCCGCTATAAAATTTTTTCAAAGAAAATGTTATTGGTTTTTTAAAAATAACTCCGTTAATTTTTGAAATATGAGATTTATCCAAAAACCATTACAAATCTAAGTAAAAGGTCTATAACACTGTATTAAACATAATTTTCTAAATCCTTTATTTTTTTTTAATACAAGGTGAAAGGGCCCCGGTTACATGGTTCTCGCAGTAAAATTTAGGTTTTAAATGTTTCTATCTCGGTTATTTTTTGTCGTAAAAAAATATTAAAAAAATGAAAAGCTTAAATAAAGTTAAATCTAAAATTTTGTTCTCTACCATTTTTTAAGTATATCGAGCAATTTTGGAGTTATTATCAAAAGAAAATGAAATTCACGAAAATTTGAAAAATTCAAATTTTTTTTAATCGTATTTTTTTTTTCAAATATATGCATTCTAAACCGGTCAAAATTATTGAAGTTATTACTTATGTTAAAATAAATAAAGTTTTAAATGGGTTACTATAAATTTTAATTTTTGTGGAAATGACGTATGTCTCATTTTTCATTCTTCCCTAAAAAATCTGAAAGGGTCCTCTTGTTTCCATCATAACTTGCTTAATTTTTATGCTATCGACTTCTTATATAGCTTTTTGATAGTTACCTTTAAGTACTTTATTAAAATGTTTAGTATCTATATTTAACAAAGTGCATCGTTTTCCTGTTATTTAAGCTTGAATACTAAGATTTGAGTACTCGCGGAAAAAAAATATACATTCAATTGCATATAACTCACTTTGTATATGTAATAAAGGATTTTTCGAATAAGAAGATTATTTATTTTTATATTATCTTCGATTTTGGTAATAACAACTTTTTTGAAGAAACTTATGGTTCTTGAGTTATTTATGAAAAACTGCTTTAAAACATGGATTTTTTTCAGGAAAAATCAAAACTTTTGATCTTTAATAACTCAAAAACTATTGATTTATTGTAATAACTTTATATAACAAATTTTACTTATAATTTGTCGCTCTGTCGATTAGTGGTATTATTTTTAATAAAATAATTTCCACCCCCGAGAAGGGGTGGCATCCACCCCCAGGGTAAAAGCGCAAGTTGGCACCATGTCACCTTTGTTTCTTGAGGTATCCTCTACATACTTACCAATTTTCATGAAAATCGATGGAGGTTCAACGAAATCGGAGGTGAAAACCTTCATTGACTCCACTATTACCCATTATAACGAATCTAATATTTACACCAGTAGTAGTCCAGGAACCGAAGCTTTTCACCTCGCAATTTTTACAGAATGGATCGATTTGCTTGAAAATTTGAGAATAAGTAGTGGATAGTCCAAGGATTAAAATCTATATGATGCCGAAAATCTCTTTTACCATGGGGGTGGTTGCCACCCCATATAGGGGTGGAAATTTTTTATTATTTTTTGACCACAAAAGTTGATAAAAATATTCATTCTAAGCAAAAAATATTCTATACATTTTTTGATAAAATTAATAGTTTTCGATTTATTCGCTATCGAAAGTGTTAGTTTTATATAGAAAAAATCAATGTTTTTCGATATACTCATTTACGATTAACTCAATTTTTGCCGTAGAACCTACAATTTCATTTTTAAACATTTTGTCGTATTTCTGACTAATCTTTCTATTCTGAAGAAAATGGCATTTTTTACCAGACCACAAAAATTCGTTATTCGCTTTTAACTCCAGTTTTTTAAAAACTAATCATTCTAAGCCAGTCGAACTTCTAGAATCTATTAATAGGTTTGTTCTAGCGTCAGTTTCAAACGGTCTGAAACCATCAGGAACATGCGCATTTGTTTGATGGCGTTCAAGCAAACAGATTACTAGTTTGAAACTACTGGTCGGGCGTTCTAACGACAGTAAATTTTTTTTTTTTTTTATAAGCTACATGTTTTCTATAAATATTTTTTCTATAAATATTTACCGTTTGAGTTATTTGCGGAAAACCGTCTAAAAACGTGTTTTTTTGTTGAGAAATGAAAATTTTTACTCGCAAATACTTTAAAAAGTATTGACTTAAGAGTAAACAGTAGCGATCAACAGGTAGCAATAAAATATAACTTCGGGAGATAGTATCATAAACTTTGCCAACATTGGTAATCTTTGACATTATGTAAGATTAATATTATTGACAATTTAACTCATAGGCGCGCTAAATGGAAGTAACCGAAAACAATTTTGTTATTAGTAAATAAATATTTATAAAAATAAACCCAAATGGGTGAAAATTTTATGTTAACATAGGTATTTGTACGAAAAAATAATAATAAATAATAATTTCATTGTGAAGCGAACCGAGAGCAGTCTTATTTTATTTAGTTCATAGAGCGCCAAAGGCACTCTAGAACACCCTTTAACCCTTCTTAGGGTCCCATCAGAGGTGCATATTTCATTCTCTTTGAATTACTAAAATTCGGGCTACCGTTATCGGTTCACAACGAAATGATAGCATGAATGCCGTGGCGGTATCTGCTAAAGACGAACGAAAGTTTTACTTCTAATATTAACAATATCAAAAATAAAATAAAACTTAGAACTAGTCTTCTGGTTAAACCAATCGTGGCTTGTGGCTTCTAAAATTTGCAAGCCAACGAATTGCCGGAGCTAAGAAGGCCGAGGGAAATCTACCAGGTTAAGTCGTACTTCATGGAATGATTATTTATTATTTTGATTAGTTCTACTCGTAATCTGAGTATTCGGAACTAAGCTTTGTTGGAATTTTACCGTGCTGGACAGGCGGGAAGTGAGATGCAGCCTGATAGATCTTCCTCGGCATTGTTAGCTCCTGCACTTTTTATAAAAATACACTTTCTTCAATTTTTTTATCCGATGCCTAGATTTTGTGTCATTTTGGAACTACTAATGAAATAAAAAATTTTAGTAGTTCCAAAATTACACAAAATCTAATCATCGGATAAAAAAGTTTATTTGAAGAAATTGTATTTTTTTTTCTTCTTAATGGCGGTACAGGCTCGTTTTTTTAATATTGTATTTAATTACAGAGTAATTTCCACATATTAATATATTTTTCAAATTGGGCCCTGTACCGCCATTCTTTATTTTATTACGAATACGTGTGCCAAATATCTCGAAAAAATATTCAAAATTACAGCTGCAATCTTGGAACGCGTTTTTTCTACCTGTTGATCGCTACTGTATCACCTTTAGCAAAATAAATTTTTTCGGGTTCAAAAATTGCAATTTTTCGATTTTATGTTCAACCGCGTTTATCTCGAAAACTATGCATCCTACGAAAAAACTTGTCAGAACAGTTTTTGCTTAGAATGATCCAAAAAATACAAAAAAAAATGTTTTGTTTTGCGAGAAATCGCTGTTATGTAATTCCTCAAGTTCTTTGTTTATAACAATCTTATCGACATCCGGATCAACTGTTACCCAACAAATTCGTGTTCTACGGGTCAAGATACATAAAAAAATCTTGGGTAAGACCATCTGAATAAAGGAGGCCGTTGTACCCCCTTGGCGACAGGACTATGAATATCTACCTAAAAAAATTGGCATTTGTACTGTAGTCAGGATTTCTGTACCTAAACATAGATTTATTACGAATTTCATTTTCATGGGAAACAACTTTTCACACTTTTTTTATGTATGACAACAGTAGATTACTTCTCATAGGTATTTACATTGTTAAAATTTGTGGTGGCTCCAATTTCGATGTTCTCATAATTTTGGCACGGCTTTTAATGGACTTTTTCTTGGAATTATTCGCTTTATTTGTCGTTTGATTAACTTTTCCCATTTCGTTAAACTATTGATAACATGTTAAAAATAAAATATCCTCCTAAATCTTTATACTCGCATTAGAATTCGAAATGTTTTTACGTAAAATATACTTACCTACCTACATAGAACTGAACTAAAACACAATTAACAACAATCTATTATTTCAAACAGGCCAACAACTTATACAACAACAACAAAAATATAATAAATGACTATCAATAAAGACTATTTTCCTATGAAACAACTATAACGAATTCTTAAATTAACACACTACTGCACTGGACTGATATCAATAAAGATGACAGAACAAATTAGAGAAAATCTGACGCAGGTTTGTCAAAATGACACTGATAATTTCTCTATGTTGCCTAATTAGTTATTTAGTTATAATATGTTCGATTTCTTGTTAGAAATAAAAAATTTTAGTAGTTCCAAGATTACACAAAATCTAGGCATGAGATAAAAAAGTTTATTTGAAGAAAGTTTATTATTTTTTTCTTCTTAATGGCGGTACAGGCTCCTTTTTTCAGTATTTTATTTAGTTATAGAGTAATTTCCACGTACTAACATATTTCTAAAATTGGGCTCTGTACCGCCATTCTTTATTATATTACGAATATGTGTGCCAAATATCTCGACAAAATATTCAAAATTAGAGCCGCAATATTGGAACGCGTTTGCTGCTACCTGTTGCTCGCTACTGTAGCCTCTTAATGAAAAAACTAAAGAACCAAAGTTGCTTAGATTTAGTCAATTTATCTATTTCCGGACTTATTTTGAACATTTTTTTCAACACCAAGAAGGGGTGGCTTTCACCCCACAAGTAGAAGTAACCATAAAATCAAGTCCAAAAGTTAAGTAGAGAGTAAGAGGAACCTAAATCCAAATTTTGACAGAAGAAACATTACACTCCAATTTACACTCCAAAATGAAACGAGGAAAATTGCACTCCAAAACGTTCAATTCCTGGCGTACTATTCCCTTTAATGAAATGCTTTGTTTTATTTTATTATGTTTTTTTCTATATTATTTATTATTTTCTATTAATCCGCACTTGTCAATAACCCGGCATCATGTGGTTTTTTTTATAGTGCCGCGTTAGTGAGATTCTGCTACTGTATTTGGTAATAAAGAACAGGCCAATAATTTTTAACTTCCTTAATAGATTTATTATTCAAATGCAGTTTTTATTACAACTGTTGGCAGAACGAAATAAGCATGACAATGTTTTGTATAAAGATAACATCAAAATATTGCATTAAGCAAATGGTTACATTTGTATATTATGATCGCGACGATAGCAGTAACGGGTTAGGATCACAATGTTATTTTCTGTTCTGAATATGTACAGTGCCGAGCATAAAATTAGTGTCATCCCGTAATTTGAATTTATGTTTAGATATTATTATTATTTTTTTAACTATTTGCGGTTGTAACATTTGGGCTGAAAAGTTTGTAGGCATAAACATAGAAAGAAATTTTTTTGATAAAATTTGATTTTATTATTCAATATAGATACCTTTGAGGGAGATACAACGATTAGAGCGGTCATACAACTTTTCAATAACATTTTTATAATACAATTTGTCATTAGCCTCAAAATAATCCTCAGTTTCGGCGATTACCTCCTCATTGATTCCAAATTTCTTTCCAGCGAGCATTCTCTTGAGATCAACGAACAGGTGGTAGTCACTGGGACCCATATCTGGTGAATACGGTGGCTACGGAAGCAATTCGAAGCTCAATTCATAAAGTTTTGCCATCGTTTTCATTGATTTGTGACACGGTGCGTTGTCTTGATGAAACAGCTTTTTCTTTTTCTCCAAATGGGGCCGTTTTTTCATGATTTCGTCCTTCAAGCGCTGCAGTAACGGAGCCTAATAGTCGCTGTTAATGGTTTTCCCTTTTCAAGATAGTCGATGAATATTATACCATGCCCATCCCAAAATACTGATGCCATGACCTTGCCAGCCGACTTTTGGACTGTTTCACCCTTTGGAGCCGGTTCATGACGTGTCCACTCGGCAGACTGTCGATTGGACTCCGGTGTGAAATAATGGAGCCATGTTCCATCCATTGTAATATATCGACGCAAAAATTCGGTTTCATTACGATTGAAGAGCTTCAAACACTTCTCAGAATGATAAACAAGCTGCTGATATGAGCACATTGTGGAAATGTTAGGATATAGAAAGTCTAATGCTCACAATTTTATTGAAGGTTTTTATTTAAACAGTTTTTGAGCGGCCGGTTTCGGCGTTTACAGTTTATACGCCATCATGAGGCCCTTTCAGAAACTGAACAAGCTAAAATAAATAAGCTGTTAAAATACAGTTTGCCCTAGGTTAAGTTTTAGGTTTAAGTCTAACAATAGGTGACAAGTTAATAGAAAACAGAAAGCTTGAGAATGGTGTTCCAATAGACCATTACTACTCTGATGTTAACTGTTTTAGTCAGTACATGATATCTAAAGTATTAATAATGATATTATTGGTACTTGCGTATCAGTACAAGAAAAATACAGTGTACAATCTGATGTTTGATTTTAACATTGAGACCCAAGTGTCTTTCTTGATTTCAAACTCGCATGAGTAACCAAAAGATGTGACTTTGTTGCCTAGGTGTTCAGATTTTACTCTCACTAATCCTAGGTGTTCAGATTTTACTGTCACTAATCCAAAGTGTGTGTGAGAGAAGTCAAATAGTTTATTTTAACAGAAACACACATGTGTTTCTTATTGCACTACATTAAAATAAACTACTTTGACTTCTCTTACACACACTTTGGATTAGTGAGAGTAAAATCTGAACACCTAGGCAACAAAGTCACATCTTTTGGTTACTCATGCGAGTTTGAAATCAAGGAAGACACTTGGGTCCCAATTTCCCAATGTTACAATCAAACATCAGATTGTACACTGTATTTTTCTTGTACTGATATGTACATAAGTACCAATAATATCATTATTAATACTTTAGATATCATATTACTGACTAAAACAGTTAACATCAGAGTAGTCCTGGTATATTGGAACACCATTGTGAAGCTTTCTGTTTTCTATAAACTTGTCACCTATTGTTAGACTTAAACCGAAAACTTAACCTAGATCAAGCTGTATTTTAACAGCTTATTAATTTTAGCTTGTTCAGTTTCTGAAAGAGCCTGATGATGGCGTATAAACTGTAAACGCCGAAACCGGTCGCCCAAAAACTGTTTAAATAAAAACCTTCAATAAGATTGTGAGCATTAGACTTTCTATATCCTAACATTTCCACTTCTCAGAATCATCAATTCGTTGTTGTTTTTGATCTATTGTGAACTCTCACGGCACCCATTTTGCACAGAGCTTTCGCATACCCAAATATTCATGCACAATATATCCAACACATTCCTTTGATATCTTTAGAGTCTCAGCTATCTCGAACAACTTCACTTTACGGTCATCCAACATTATTTGGTAGACTTTTTTTATGTTTTCGTCAGTAACAGCCTCTTTGGGGCGTCCAGTGCGTGCATCGTCCTCGGAGCTCATTTGGTCTCGTTTAAACTTAGCAAACCATTTGTCAACGGTTGATTTTCCTGGTGCAGAGTCCGAATAATATTTATCAAGCCAAACTTTGGCTTCAGGAATATTTTTTTTCGCCAATAAGCAATGCTTTAATTTCTTTTTATCCATTTTTTTTAAACTAACAAAAGTTCTCACTCAAAATGCTATATCTCATAATAGTTCGATAGCTTTCAAATTTATAAACTAATCTGAAGGTTAGAGCTTCATCCCACCTTTTAGTTAACTAACGGATTGCTTATTGAACGTAATTAATTTGAACAATTTTCCTTTTGGTAGGGGAGCCCAAGAGGGGATTCTTGCAGTTACTCGAGCACGTCAGATTATCATATGGGGAGAAACGTGGTACCCTGCAGATGTACCTCTACCATATATTGGCTCTTAACACAGGGGAGTTCGTTCAGGGGGGCCCGAAAAAAAAATCTATCCTTAAAATACTCGAAATTGTCAGATTAAGATTAGGTAAATTAACTACATGCAAAAGAGTGTATATTTCAAAAACCTGACGATTTGAGCGGGGCGTACGGAAATGGACGAGTTAAAATTTTCACAAAAAAAGCGAATATTTCGCAAAAAGAACGTCAGATCTAAAAACTAAAAACCACGTTTTCAATATTTTTCAAAAATCTATCGAAAGATACCAAACATAACCCCTCACGGAGAGGGATGGGAAGTAAATTTAAAATTTTAAATACAAATCCCGCGATATTTCACAAAATAAACATCAGATCGAAATACTACAAAATACACTTATTCGATATTTTTGAAAACTCTATCGTTTGGTACCAAACACGACCCCCACGAAGGTGGTGTGGGGAGTTACTTTAAAATCTTAAATGGGAGCCCCATTTTTTATTGCAGATTTGGATTCTTTGCATAAAAATAAGCAACTTTTATTCGAAACATTTTTTTCGAATTATGGATAGATGGCGCTATAATCGGAAAAAACGATTGTTGGAAATGGAAAATTAAATTAAAAAATGGAAAGTGCCCACTAAAATGGAAAATTTTACTTAACTTTTTTTGATTTTAGGACCTAATAATCACAACCCAATAGGCCCCCAAAGCGCTCGAGTGACTGCACATTTAGCATACTTTGCTCACCTACCATTTGATATATACTAAATATTAATAATGGACGTTTTTATTTTAAGGAGCTTTGTGTAAAGAAAAAGAAATTTTAACTCAATAGCGATTATTCACTCCTCTGGTAGTGATAACAGCTTTCAAACTGCGCGGTATGCTTTGAATTGGATTCTGGATCACATTCTACGGAAGATTGTTCCATTCCTGCACTAATATGTTGCGAAGCTGTCTGCGATTGATATTTAGACGCGACTTGGCGAGTAGGCCAAGCAGATCATGTGATTTGCCAGCAACTATCCTAGTAGTGTGAGGCTATTATTTACTATGCATACATTTTGCATCGTCTTCCAGAATAACCATAAACGTTAAAATATAGTCTTCTAGAACCTGTGTCAGGTACCTATGCATCATAAATGTCTCATTCTCGATAAAGATTATCTCTGTGCGAGGATAAAACAATTTGCCTCACCATGCCATAACTACTAAACCTCCACCAAATGGAAATCGTTCCGCAGCACATGCTTGAGCATTCCTCTCGCCTGGACTTCGCCACACTTTTACACGCTTGTCTGAGCCCCTACGACAGAATCTCGATTTATCGGAAAGCATTACACGACCTCGATCCTGTATTCTTTCTTCAAGCTGTGTATTCTCGTGCAAAATTCAATCTGACAATGCGGTGTTCACGGGAACGAGTCGGTCTAATTGCTCTAGTTCGAGAAGATAAACCAGCAGAATGAAGTCTCGTCCTAACTCTCCATTCACTTCAAGTATATTCAAATGGGAAATAAGCCACAATTTTACCTAAAAATGATTTTATTAACGTTTCGACGCCCAAGTCGGGTGTCGTTGTCAAAATACAAAATAATACTAAATAAATAAAAATGTTGTTGCTTAGTAAAAAAACTCTTCTAATAATTTATTTAATCTGACTCATTTATATCGGCAATTCAGACACGTATTATATATTTTAAAGTAGACGACTTTAAAATGATATTGCCAATATTGATGAGTTGCGTTCCTGGGACGACTTTACTAAAAGATAGTTCATTCGATTACATGAAATCAATCCCAACTCAAGAATATCCGCCACAAAAAATCATAGCATGTAATCTGTCTTTAAAAAGACAACCAAATGCAACGGTGGCACTGAAATTCTCGCGTTAGAAATTCCATAGTAAATCACGAGGGAAAACAAGGAAAAACCTCGTGATACTATCCCGACATCGTAAGTATTTGGGTTTACATTTAGTTTACTCTCAAAACTAATACCAAATTCTGACTTGATATTTTAAATTTTAAATAATACTAAAATACTAAATATGTACTAACTCGATATGTTACTGATTTACTAATTGTGGTATTTTCTTTCTATTGACTTCCTCCTTTAATATGGGTAACCACATCCTACTTCATTCTACCGAGGAATTTGCGACACAATTGGTTTCATTTAGCATAATTAGAGCCGCTTCTTTGATTTTTCTCTTTTTACTATCTGCTTCTTTTAGGACTATACTTGAATCTCTCCACTGAACTCTATGTTCATTATCCCATGCGTGTTGACATATTTGAGATCTATCAAATTCTCTATTTTTTATATAAGACTGATGTTCATTTACTCTAACGTCTATTGGTCTTGACGTTTCACCTATATAAAATTGTTCGCATTCACAAGGTATTTTAGAAATACAATTCTTTGTTCTTTCTTGTTCACTGTTAGGTTTAGTTTTAGATAGAATAGATCTCAAAGTGTTTGTTGTTTTGAATGTTGTTGATATGTTGAATTTATTTCCTATTGTTTTAAGTTTCTCGGATAGTCCTTTTACATATGGTATTGATATTTTCCTCGTATTATTTCTTGTGAATGTTGTAGGATCCCGTTCTAAGTTGTTCTGTTCCATTCGATCCAATCTTGACAATTCCTTATTTATAAACGATATGGGATAATCATTTTTTAATAAAACAGATGTTAACAATTGTTTTTCTTCTAAAAATGAATTTTCGTTAGAACAAGTAATTTTGGCTCTATCATATAAGGATTTAATGATTCCCTTTTTAACGTTGATGTTATGATTTGATTTGTAATTGAGATATCTGTTGGTGTGTGTTGGTTTTCTATACACTTGAGTCTCATATCCAGTATCCTTCTTTGAGACCAAAACATCGAGGAAAGGTAGGGTGTTATTGTATTCCTTTTCCATTGTAAACTTTATTGTCTCTTCTTGATGGTTTATAATATTCAGGAACGTATCCAACAATTCCGATCTATGAGGCCATATGGAAAACACATCATCTACATATCTCCACCATACTGTGGGTTTTAAATTTTGTTTAGAAATGATATTAGTTTCGAAATCCTCCATAAATATATTAGCCAATAATGGAGATAAAGAAGAGCCCATTGCGGCTTATATTGCCAATAATCAAAGAAGCGGCTCTAATTATGCTAAATGAAACCAATTGTGTCGCAAATTCCTCGGTAGAATGCAGTAGGATGTGGTTACCCATATTAAAGGAGGAAGTCAATAGAAAGAAAATACCACAATTAGTAAATCAGTAACATATCGAGTTAGTACATATTTAGTATTTTAGTATTATTTAAAATTTAAAATATCAAGTCAGAATTTGGTATTAGTTTTGAGAGTAAACCAAATGTAAGCCCAAATACTTACGATGTCGGGATAGTATCACGAGGTTTTTCCTGGTTTTCCCTCGTGATTTACTATGGAATCTCTAACGCGAGAATTTCGGTGCCACCGTTACATTTGGTTGTCTTTTTAAAGACAGATTACATGCTATGATTTTTTGTGGCGGATATTCTTGAGTTGGGATTGATTTCATGTAATCGAATGAACTATCTTTTAGTAAAGTCGTCACAGGAATGCAACTCATCAATATTGGCAATATCATTTTAAAGTCGTCTACTTTAAAATGTATTTGTTCTGAAGCTATTTTCTTGTGGCATTTTTATAATAAAGTATATTCAAATGGGAAATAAGTATTTTGACAACGACACCCGATTTGGGCGTCGAAACGTTAATAAAATCATTTTTAGGTAAAATTGTAGCTTATTCCCCATTTGAAT
This sequence comes from Diabrotica virgifera virgifera, assembly GCF_917563875.1. Classification (NCBI taxonomy): domain Eukaryota; kingdom Metazoa; phylum Arthropoda; class Insecta; order Coleoptera; family Chrysomelidae; genus Diabrotica; species Diabrotica virgifera. Next base: position 179,677,891 of record NC_065445.1, on the reverse strand, counting down.
ATACTTGATTATTAAAATGTATAATACGTGTCTGAATTGCCGATATAAATGAGTCAGATTAAATAAATTATTAGAAGAATTTTTTACTAAGCAACAACATTTTTATTTATTTAGTATTATTTTGTATTTTGACAACGACACCCGACTTGGGCGTCGAAACGTTAATAAAATCATTTTTAGGTAAAATTGTGGCTTATTTCCCATTTGAATATACTTGATTATAAAAATGCCACAAGAAAATAGCTTCAGAACAACACTCCATTCACTTAACTTACATTTAGATTTGTCACTTCTTGCAGAAGGGAAACTGCCATGACCGTTCGGTTTCTCAAAACACTAGAAACAAAAAAGCGGTCATACCTTTTTCTTCTTCTTGTACTACTACAACTGACTGCACAACTCGCTTCTATCTCGAACGGTCAGTGGGTAGCCTTTTCTTCTTAAATCTGATCATATATTAACGACATCAAAATAAACACAATAGTAGGAAGTAATTTTGGAGTTAGTAAAAAGATTCTACACCGAGAGAAAAAAAATCTTGACATAAAGAAACTTTATTAATATTTAAGAAAGATCGACTTGGCATATTGCCTAAGAAATATATCTTTGTATGTAAGATATAATTTTCTAAAATATTTCAAATAAGTTCTATTATAGCCAAAGAAATATATCTTAAAATGATTGAACTATCGCTTTCTGCCAAACTTCAAACCCATTTATCAGAAAGAAATTACACTTGATGTTAATTAATTTTATTAGTCATAAAAATATATTTTCTACACATTAACAAACTATTCGTTAATAAAATTATTTTTTTTCATTTTAATTGTGGCTTATTTCCCATATAAATAATTAATCATAAAAATGCCACAAGGAAATAGCTTCAGAACAACAAACAAACTATTCTTTCTGAGCAATAATGTTTCTTAGTAAGGAATATTATTATTTTACTATTAATAATTAATTTATTTAATGTTAATAAATATATTTCGCAGAGATAAACGTATATTTAGAGTAAAGTTAATATTTCTTGAAAATAAAGTGATATTACATACGGCGAAATAAATCATTGTGTTAAGGTAAAATCATTATTTATTAATAAAACAAGATATAAAACGATATTATTACATACAAATATTTTCTCCACTCTTAAACCACTGGCTTCTACACAACAATAAAAGGATGGAGAGGCAAATCCAACTTCCTCAAATTTTCTTTCTTTTGTTAATAGCATTTTGTATATCAGCAATTCACTAAAACAAAATCGTTATGTAGAAAGAGTAAACTTACTTTAATAATATTTTTTTATACACATAGAGATATTTATTTTGACAAATTTAGGAAATACAAAAAAAAAACAATTACACAGCCCCACATAAGAACTACTAATACTAAAATAATCAATCATATTTAGTTCAAACATGGCATTATTTAACCTACACATCTTTGTTTATTTTTTCTTTTTGTTAATGAAATATTAATTATTTATATGTATAATATTAAGTCACACAATAAACATTGTTTAGCTAAAACAAGAGGGAAAATACAACCAATGTAAAACATTGAAGCAGACATAATAATATGTAATTTTCTTAAATTTTATAATCTAAAAGAGACAGCATACTTAATCATTAAGAAATTTTATTACGGGAAAGTATTATTAGTTTACATCTGTCATTTAATACATATTAACTAATTCACGGTTTTCGGCAATAACATTTCTTAACCATCAACATATATTTCTTTTAGACTAACTGATTTCTTTATCTCAAATAAATTAGAAAGAACAAGAAAGAAACAAGAAAAAATCCTCAGCGTTGCACCCGCCATGTTTGGTATAGCGTTGTATTGTATATTTTTATAGAAGACGATACATTCAAGAAACCTATTATAGTTGATACATAAGTATACACATTTTTAAAAGGTACTTACATGTATGAAGTTCTACCATTTCTGGAAGGCCCCGCAGTTGGTTAATAACTCCTTTCTTAATATTGTTTTGAAGCTATTGTATGAAGCTATGTATATATTATATCATTCTGTCCCAGCTTTAAATTGTGGCATATTTCCCAGTTAGAATAATAAGCTCCTTTATTTCAGAGTCGTCCATCATTATACCTAAAAGCATATAAAGATACTATTATGTTTCTTTTTTAACCATTCGGATACGCAACAATATTATTATTACATCTTAAATTACTCAATTTACTTTTATTTAATACCTATATATGTACGTACCTTCAAAATATCCGTTAATTTTTAAAGTACACCAATAAATCCAACATCCATCTATATGAACATGAACATATCACGCCATCTTGACAAACACTGACGACTAAATCATAAATAGTTAATCTGCGCAATTATTTTGTGGAAGAAAATCTCTTTGCAAGTAACATTTCGGCATTAATGACAAAGTTTTTAATTTATAACCACAGTTACTACAGAGGGTATTTCTGAAGAATTATTTCTTGTGGTTTAAAATATTTATTTGATTGCAAGAAAATTTCTTGTTAACAAATATAAATATGGATTAACTTAACATTATATTTTTTATACTGCATAATATTTGTAGTTTTCAATTTAAGAAATAAAAACTTTAGGATAAGAAAATTAAATGTAACCATTAATGCATTTCTTAGTATTGAAGAAATTATCTGTAAGAAATTATTGAGTTGTGTTTAAAAAACTCGTTTCTTTATATGTGAACCGGTATGTTTAAGTTAATAGGATATGTTAACATTTAAGAAATATTGCTCAAAGAAGTTTTAGGAGAAAAGAAATTGTTCTCTCGGTGTAGGTTGTAACTCGCTAGAATATCCAGGTTGTAACTTAATCTCCTCCTTGGCCTTCCTATACTCATTCGGCCGTTTGGTCATCTGTCTCGTGCTAACTTTACCAGTCTTTCTTCCCCCATTCTGCTTATATGGCTATACCATTCTTCTTTCTTATCAGTGTCCAGTCATTCATGTTCTCTATATTACAGCTTTGCCAGTGGTCTGTGCTACGTTGTCTATCCAATAATGATTTTCCTTTGATATTTCGGACTATTTTCATTTTACACATTTTCATCAGTCTTTTGTCCTTGTGGTTTCAGGTCTTGTTTCCGCAGTGCAAGTCATAGTTGGTCTAATTACTGTCCTATAAATGCCTTTGTTTCTGTCCGTAGATGTGTGTTGCGCCAGATAGTGTGTTTAAGACATCCTGCTATTCAGTTGGCTTTGTTTATTTAATGGGCAACTTCCGCTTCTGTATCTCCATAACTGTGCATTAGTACTCCCAGTTAGCTGTTACTTCTTTCTTGCTGGATTATTTTGCTGTCCACTTCCAGCCTGCACCTTTTTGGATATTTAGAGATAACCATACTTTTTGTTTTATTTGGTGATATTATCATGTTGAACTTTTTTGCCGTAATAATAAATTGATATAAAAGTCTATGAAGGTCATCTTCACTCTCTGTAATAAGTATGGCATTATCTGCATAGTATACTATAGAGATAATTTCTTCACCCATTCAGTACCCTATACTCAAGTTTTTGAAAAAGATAAAGCAGGTTTTGTTTATATTTGATTCAGAGTTGGACTACCATCTCCATATAGCTATTTCAGCATCCTCATGCATCCTCAGTGAAGCTATGCAGTCACAACTCTCAAGTTTTTGACTTTATGAATAATTTCATCCATGATGAGGTTAAACAGCAGCGGGCTCATGAGTCTCCTTGACGTATGCCTCTTTCCACTGGTAGCCAGTTTCCTGGTTTCTAGTTTACTTGTTGTATTATAATATTCAGGGCCGGTTGTTCGAACGCTAATCAAGAAGTTAATTATAATCAATTAGCTTATTGTAATCAATTTTCTTGATGGGAATCAATCGAGACATCAAAAATACATGTAAAACACTAACCATTCATTGATTGTAAGTAAAGCAGTAATTAAAATATAGCCGCAGCTGTTAAATTATTAAAAATTGCTTATTATTATTATTATTGATTTGTAAGTAAAAACAAGAAATTAACATCAGAAAGAGTTTAATTATGGTTTATTTTAGATTAAAACCAAAATAATAAAATAAATCAGTAAAAAATGTCAACATAACCTCAAAATGTGACATCTGTCAGAAGTACGCTTAATCAAATGTAATTGTACTTAAATAGTTGATAATGATCATTTTTGATTAGCGTTCGAACAACTGGTCCTTAGTGTTTTATGAAGTCCTGATTTTTTAATTTAAATACTTTAGATTATCTAAATTATATAATCTTTTTATACAATAGCCATTATATTGATTGGTGCTTAGGTGCTAGTCCGTTCCTATTGTGCGACAGACGCACCTTTCTATTCGATGTCACAAAGTCTATTTTTTATTCACAGTGGCACTCGCACCTCGCTAAAGATAAAACTTCCGTGGGTTCCGATCATGCCTACTCTTCCTAACATCCGATTTGGTTACGAAATTTCAATAGCACTTTACGAAATTTCGTACCGTAGGTACAACGAACCTCTGCAAATCAATAGGTACTAAATCAATTACTCTTGTCGAAACAAAATTCAGCAATCAGGTACTGATGATTGTATAAACCACTTAAGTCAATACATTGTTGTCTGTAATGGTAAAATATGCATTCAATTCGCGTAAAAACTTTTTAGTAGATGAAATTTTACTGCCGTTTAAAAATAGTGAAGGTCCATTTAAATGTGTTTTGCAAAATTGCTGAATTGTGAAGAATACATTAAAGTTCTCAACAGTAGTAGGTTAATGTATAGGTCAAACAATGTAGTAGACCTGGATCCCGCGTACCAAAAAAAGTTGATTGGCAGCAAGCTGAAAATGTGTTAACAGCTTAACGGTGTCTAGTCGGAAAAACTTTGATGTATGGAAACACTGGAACAGGGGAAGTTTTAATTGTGAAAGAGGTTAAAAATTTGGAACGTCAGACTATGAAAACGTTCCATGTATTTTGTCAAACAGAACTTCCAATTCATTTGTTACTATTTCATTAAACATGCAAAAATCAGACTGGTGTTTATCACCAACTGGGCATTTTAATGAGTGGAACACGAAGAACATATCAAATGACAGGAATCATGTTGGTTAGTAATGGCAGTCTGATTGTTACATGAGAGTTTAATGAAAGGGTAACAAATCAATTGGATGTTCTGTACGACAAAAAAATGGGACGTTTTCGTAATCTGACGTTCCAAATTTTTGAACTGTTGCACAACTAAAACTTCCTCTGCTCCAGTGTTCCCGTACATCAAAAGCTTGTCCGACTAGAAACCGTTAAGCTATTAACAAATTTTCAGCTTGTTATTAGTCAACTTGTTTGGTACGCGAGATCCAGGCCTATAATGACTAAAATAGTGAATTTAACATTTATTAAAACTTTGCGTTCCGAGACCAATCTCATCATCATCATTCTCTTTGCCTTATCCCTATGCGGGGTCGGCTTCCCTAATTGCATTTCTCCACCCAATTCTGTCTTGGGTCATATCAATGTTAATCCCCTTTACCAACATGTCCTGCCTTATCGCCTCCCCCCAGGTCTTCTTTGGTCTTCCTCTCCTACTCCTTCCAGGAATCTGCACCTCAGCTATTCTTCGTATTGGGTGATTAACGTCTCGACGTTGAACATGACCAAACCATCTTAACCTATGCTCTCTCATTTTGGCATCAATTGGTGCCACACCTAGACTTCCTCTAATATACTCATTTCTAATTTTATCCTTCTTTGTCACTCCACTCATCCATCTAAGCATTCTCATTTCCGCCACATGCATTCGTTGTTCCTCTTTCTTTTTCACTGCCCAACATTCAGTTCCGTACATCATAGCCGGTCTTATGGCTGTTTTATAGAATTTTCCCTTCAGCTTCATTGGAATTTTTCTGTCACACAACACACCACTCGCTTCTTTCCACTTCATCCATCCAGCCCTAATTCTACTGCATGCATCTCCATCTATTTCTCCATTACTCTGTAATACCGATCCTAGGTACTTAAAACTATTGCTTTTCACAATCATTTCACCATCCAAAGGTACCATTTTATTTGTAGTAGATCCATCTTTAAATGAACATTCCAAATACTCTGTTTTTGTCCTACTAAGTTTTAAACCTTTTTCCTCCAGAGCATGTCTCCACTGTTCCAGTTTTTGTTCTAAGTCTCTTTCACTATTTCCTACTAACACGACATCATCAGCATACATTAAGCACCATGGAATGTTACCCTGTAGTTTCGCTGTTATCTGGTCCAAAACTAATGAGAATAAATACGGACTAAGCACCGAGCCTTGGTGCAATCCTACTTTCACATGAAATTTATCAGTCTCTCCCACACCTGTCCTAACACTAGTCGTAACTCCCTCATACATATCCCTCACAATCTTTACATATTCACCAGGGACTCCTTTCGTATTGAGTGCCCACCACAGAATCTCTCGAGGAACTCTATCATATGCTTTCTCAAGATCAATGAATACCATATGAGCGCTTGTTTCTTTACTCCTGTATTTTTCCATCAACTGCCTTATAATGAAAATTGCATCTGTTGTTGATCTACCCTGCATAAAGCCAAATTGATTCTCGGATATTTCGGTCTCTTCACGTATCCGTCTGTCAATTACTCTTTCCCATATTTTCATGGTGTGGCTAAGCAGTTTTATAGCCCTGTAGTTTGTACATTGTTGTATATCTCCCTTGTTTTTGTAAACAGGTACCAGTATACTGCTTCTCCATTCGTCTGGCATTTGTCCGACTTCCATAATTCTATTAAATAGACCTGCTAGCCATCTTGTTCCTGTCTCTCCCAATGCTCTCCATACTTCCCCAGGAATATCATCTGGTCCTACCGCTTTTCCTTTCTTTATTTTTTGAAGCGCTTGAGCCACTTCCTCGTTGGTTATTTTGGTGACCATTGCTGCTACTGTCTCCGTTGACTCTACAGGCTGTCTGTCAAATTCTTCATTTAATAAGCTGTCAAAGTACTTTCTCCATCTCTTTTTGACTTCCCTTTCGTGAACTAGTATTTTATTATTTTCATCTCGGATACATCTAATCTGATTAAAATCTTTTGCTTTCTTTGCTCTCTGTTTGGCTATTTTATATATCTTCGTTTCGCCTTCCCTGGTATCAAGTTGATCGTATAGGTTTGAATACGCTTCTGCTTTGGCTTTTGCTACTGCTACTTTCGCTTCCTTTTTCGCCACCATATAATTTTGAAGATCTGTGTCGGATCTGGTTTCTTGCCACTTTTTATATAATTTTCTCTTCTCTTTTATTTTTCCTTGTACTTCGTTTGACCACCACCAAGTCTCTTTATCCTCGAACTTTTTTCCTGACGTTTTCCCAAGTATTTCAATAGCAGTCTCTCTAATACTACTGGCCATTTTTCTCCAAATTGTATTAGGGCTTCCTTTCATGTTCCAACATATTTTTTCTACTATTAATGTAAATCAATCTATTAATGTAAATTTTATTTCATTTGAGTGGAATTATATTTTCCATAAGCTGTGTGCGGTGTCCTTTCTCCTAACAAATGTTGCGATTTTAGACTTCTATAGTCGAGGAAATGAAGCATTTTGGCTCGAAATTTTTTCGTCCAGTATGGATTTACTTGAAATTATCGCAGAAGGTAGGGAATAGTCCAAGAATCATTTTCTATATCATACCGCTGTACGCTAACACCTTGGGGGTGGTTGCCACCCCATCTCGGGGGCGGGAATTTTTTATTATATTTTAACCATGTAAATAAGTGTAAAAGGTAATTCTAAGAAAAAAATGTTTTTTACATTTTCTTCGTAAAACTAATATTTTTCGAGTTATTCGCGCTTGAAAGTAACAGTTTTTCGACGAAAAAGTCGAATTTTAAGAGAGTTTTTTAAGAATACCTCGAAAAATATGCATTTAATCAAAGAAACTGTAGATATCAAAATTGTATCTTTTAGTAACACAAACCAATTTATTTGTCTGTAATATCTTTAATGCCCATACAAACCGAGATACGGCATGTTAAAGTTAGCTTTTTTATACTAAAAGGGTGAATTTAACATTTATTAAAACTTTGCGTTTCGAGACCAATCTATTCATGTAAATTTTATTTCATTTGAGTGGAATTATATTTTCCATAAGCTGTGTGCGGTGTCCTTTCTCCTAACAAATGTTGCGATTTTAGACTTCTATAGTCGAGGAAATGAAGCATTTTGGCTCGCAATTTTTTCGTCCAGTATGGATTTACTTGAAATTATCACAGAAGGTAGGGAATAGTCCAAGATTCATTTTCTATATCATACCGCTGTACGCTAAAACTTTGGGGGGTGGTTGCCACTCCATCTCGGGGGCGGGAATTTTTTATTACATTTTAACCACGTAAATAGATATAAAAAGTAATTCTGAGAAAAAAATGTTTTTTACATTTTCTTCGTAAAACTAATATTTTTCGAGTTATTCGCGTTTGAAAGTAACAGTTTTTCGACGAAAAAATCGAATTTTAAGAGGGTTTTTTAAGAATACCTACCTCGAAAAATATGCATTTAATCAAAGAAACTGTAGATATCAAAATTGTATCTTTTAGTAACACAAACCAATTTATTTGTCTGTAATATCTTTAAGGCCCATACAAACCGAGATACGACATGTTAAAGTTAGCTTTTTTCGTCAAATGTATTATTTGAAATATTCAAAGCCAAATAACGGAAAAACTTTGCATTTTTCAAGGACAATCTAAATAATCTTTTTTCAAGCGTAGAGTTAGAGCTTTCAAAAAATAATAATAAAAAGTTTCTAGCCTGAAAACTAAGCGACTTATGATCAAAAAAGGTCGGTACCTGCTTTTCTCTATGAAAAAATCAGTGAAAACAACCCCCTGACTACCCTCCTAATTAAAAATTGGTCTTAACTTTTCTGTAATTCCTTTTATATTTATATTATCAATACACCCAAGATGTTTAACCTATTTAAAAGGCCTAATTTTAGAAATATTGGAGTTTAAAGGAAAATTAATTTTTTAATTTCCCATTTTTCAGCATTTACTTCAAAATATCTCCGAAAATACTGCAGATACGAAAAAAATGATAGATTACTAAATTGTAGCTTTTTTAATAACTAAAATTCCCTTCTACATAGGTTTTCATTACAGTGAACAGTTAGTGAGATATAGCTGTTTAAAACCTCTATTTACGAGCAAACACCCACTTATTCGAGCCCTTTAAACCCACTCTAATTAAAAATTAAGGAATCTTACGGAATTTAGTTTACACAGTCTTATAACTCTTAAAAAATCCTACAAAGTCATTTTTGAAAAAACTTTTTATCGCCAAAAAATGAAGGAGATATGTTTATAAAACGAATTTCTTCTTCGAAAAATTCGAATAGTCCGCTTATGGATCATTTTCAATGTATATAATACCACAGAACCGGTTCGTATACTGGAAGATGACTAAAAAACTATTTGTATTTGTATTTGTACATATTTGTAAATTCGTATTTTTGTGTAAATAAATGTTTTTGTAATTCTTTAATTCTACTTTTTTTCTGTATCGATCTATTAAAATACACACACCGGCAAAATTAGCCGAACACGTTAAAAATGGGACATGTTTGATGTCTCGTATTTCATAAACCAGTGGTCCGATTTGAGTGATTCTTTTAGTATGTTATAGCCTTATTATTTAAGAATATCGTTGTAATAATATTTTTGCTAGACAGGTAAATACCATTTTATACCGGGTGTACCAATCATACTGTGTTTTTTCTTAAAGTTTGGAACACCCTGTGGAATATTCTAGCATATGTAAAATATTAGAATTAATACTCGATTGTAGACTTAGGCTTGCTTAATATTTTCCTTTTCGATTCATGTAGTTATATGAGATAATAAAAAAGTTATGTGCGTTAACAACTATCCATGTCATTCATCAATAAATCCTCATAGTAGGGGAGGAAAGTATACTAAATTTGTAGTTACTCGAGCGTTATGGGAACCTATTGGATTGTGAAGAGTATGTGCTAAAATCAGAAAAAGGTTAAGTTAAGTTTTCCATAAAGTGGGGAACTTTTCATTTTTTAATTTAATTTTCCATTTGAAACAATCATTTTTCTCCGATTATAGCGCTATCTATCCGTAATTCGAAAAAATATGTCGAATAAAAGTTGCTTATTTTTACGTAAAGAATCCAAATCTGCAATAAAAATTGGAGGCTCCTATTTAAGATTTTAAATTAAATCCCCCACCCCACCTCCGTGGGGGCTCGTGACACCCCACGGAGAGGGGTGGGGGGTAAATTAAAAATTATAAATACGAACCCTGCGATATTTTGCGAAATGAACATCAGATCGTAAAACTGCAAAATACACCTATTCAATATTTTTCAAAAATCTACCGAATGGCACTTAACACCCACCCAAAAATCTACCAAATGTTACCTCACACCCCACGGAGGTGGGGTGGGGGGTAACATTAAAATATTAAATAGGAGCCCCCAATTTTTATTGCAGATTTGGATCCTTGACGTAAAAATAAGCAACTTTTATTCGCAACATTTTTTCCTATTATGGATAAATAGCGCTATAATCGGAAAAAACGATTGGTGGAAATGGAAAATTAAATTGAAAAATGGAGAGTCCTACACTTTATGGAAAACTTAACTTAACTTTTTTTGGTTGTAGCACCCACTCTTCACAATCCACTCCAGGTCACAAGAACGCTCGAGTATTTGCAAATTTAGCATACTTTTCTCCCCTACTATGAGGATTTATTGATAAAAAACATGGCTAGTTGTTAAAGCACATAACTTTTTTATTTTCCAACATAAGCAAATGAATCAAAAAAGAAAATGTTAAGAAAGCGTAATTCTACAATCGAGTTTTAATTTTAATATTTTATATATGCTGGAATATTCCACAGGGTGTTCCGAACTTTAAGAAAAAAACACAGTATGCTTGTTACACCCGGTATAAAATGACATTTACCTCTCTAGCAACAATATTATTACACCGATATTCTTAAATAATAAGGCTATAACATACTAAAAGAATCACTCAAATCGGACCACTGGTTTATGAAATACGAGACATCAAACATGTCCCATTTTTAACGTGTTCGGGTAATTTTGCCGGTGTGTGTATCTATGTACTTATAAAAACTGTAATGTTCTTAAGGGTGGTTTTTAAGGGTTGAAATATTATGATATTATATCCTAAAGTATAAAACAATCATTATTTAACCAATCAAAACCAAATTTTACCCATATTAAAGTTTACAATGTTTTTATATTATTTTTGACAATAAGGGGTAGTTTACACCCCTAAAAATAATCTACGCCCTTAAGCATGATATAGAATATGAAGTATAGGGTGAGATGATCCTAATCCCAAATTTTTATGTAAATCGATGCAAGCCGAAATTATTCTTTTAGTATAAGTAAATTGTTTATATATAGCTCCAACAAGGGTGGTTTTAAGGGTTGAAATATTATGATAGTATATCTTAAATCATAAAACAATCATTATGTAACTAAAAACAACCAAATGTTGACAATATTAAAGTTTAAAATGTTATTTTATCATTTTTTACAATTAGGGGTAGTTTTCACCCTTAAAAAAACAAAAGCGTACAACGGCTCAATATAGAAAATGAACTAGAGGCTGTAATGAGCCTAATACCAAATTTGTGTACAAATCGATGCTGGACGAAAAAATTGCGAGATTTTGCCATTTATTCAGCTTCATTTCCTCGACTACTAGGGTTAAGACTATAGATAAGTCGTAGACTACTAGTTAAGCCCTAGCTACACTGTGTAACTAAAATGAGAGCCTGATGCATTCTCTCTGACTGTACCATTTGTCGTAGGCTAACGGCGCGTCCGCATTGGTAAAAATTTTTGTCGAACTAGCTATTCGTCGCAAATATTTGCGTGCTCGAAGTAAATTGTGCTAGTGTGGACGTGTTTGTCGCATAAATCGGACGGAATAATTTTCGACGCACACAACGCACACGCTCCATCGATTATCATTTTCGAGCGAAGATCAAATGATCTGAGCACCGCGTCCTCACTGGTAAAAATTTGCAACGCAAATTCTTATGACGAACCATTAGTTCAATACGCACGAAAAATTTACCAATGCGGACGCGCCATAAGATAAACATATCATCTGCTTAGGTCTAATCTACATTCACACTCAAGATCAAGATGCAGTAGAAGTAAACAAACCGAGACGCGTTAACTGATACAAGGGGCACTCCTGAATCATGATTTTAAATGTATATACATTGTATATCACATAGGTAATATGATGATTTACAAATTTTATACATTGTAAATTATGATTCAGATTCAGGTGTGCTCCTTGTAACAGTTAACGTGTCCCGGTTTGTTTACTTCTACTGCATCTTGATTGTGAATGTAGAATAGTTACATAAATCGTAGCTCTAATAGAAAAGAAAAAGGCAATAAAATAAAAATAGTAATTTATAATTTGATTTAAATATAGTTATATTTTTGTAACAATAATATCATTTGAGTGCAGAAATTATAGATAGGTTATATTTCGTACTACAGAACTCTAGTCCCCCGATTTTGTCATAAGTTACTACATGTTTTTTTATTTCGTCGTAGAAGTCTCGAATATATTCTTCCTTTTTTTCCTCGGGAATTTTTGGAAATATGGGATTACAGGAAAGATATAGCCCTAAAAATATTTTTTATTATATTTTCTAATAATAAAATTCAAAAATTAATAATAGTTATTTATGATATAAGTGTTAAAAGTACACGTTTAAGGCACGCATGTGAAAGTTTGCAGAATGAGCGATAGGGAGTTCTGCAATTCACATGAGTGCCTTAAAAATGTACTTTTTAACACGCATATCATACAATATTTTTCTACAAACGTAATTTCAGGACAATATCTACAAAAACTTTTACTTGAACTTGACTGACATTCCATTTTTATATTTTTTTGACATTGCATCAAAATTGCCTATACGGTCAATACGAACGGTAGTGCCTTAAAAAATTTAAAGTGCCTTAATGTAGCATTTTTAACGCTGGAATGAAGTGCTAAAAATTCCTTTTTGAACACGGTTGTAGAAAAATAATCTTAGTCAATCAAATGCAGTTTCATAAAATCTACAAAAACTTATAAAAGAAAGAAAAGTAAATATTTTTTTTAGTCCCAGTACATGTTTGGTCAACTAATTGAGCCAATTGATTAGATCCAATAACTTGAGACAAGTAGCAACAGTAATTACACGTTGGTGGATTTACCCAGCCTGCATTGGCCTTCTGTGGTGTGACAATTTATTTGTACAGCGCTTTCAACTTTTATAGAAAAGTACATTAAACTAAAATAATTAACAAACAATTGCCTAAAATACTATACGGTTCAAATCATCATTACTCTAAAATAGGAAATAACAGATCGATTACATGAATAATTATAACATTTCTTTTACTACTTATCATTTAAACTTTAATTTTGAAAGAAATGTTTTTTCGAACGAAAGTTTTACTTTTAATATTAGCAATATTAAAAATAAAACTTTATCAGAACTAATCTTGCGGTTACACCATTCGTGGCTTCTAAAATTTGCAAGCCAACGAATCGCCGGAGCTAAGAAGGCCGAGGGAGATCTATCAGGTTGCATCTCCCTTCCCGCCTGTCCAGCACGGCAAAATTCCAACAAAGATTAGTTCCCAATACTCAGAATAGGAATAGAACCAATAAAAATAATAAATAACTTTTCTTTGTGAACCGGAACACTCAGAGAGCATCAAAGACACTCTAACTAGTTTCAACTCTTGTTAGAGTTTCTTCAGAGAGCGCATATGTGATTCTCTCTGAATCGCTAAAATTCCGACCGCCAGTCTCGATCCACAAACGAAAGATCACGATGACATAGATGCCGTGGCGGCATCTGCTAAAGACGAACGAAAATTTTGCTTTTAATATTAACAATATTAAAAATAAAACTGTATCAGAACTAATCCTCTGGTTACATCGTGTCTTCTAAAATTTGCAAGCCAACGAATCGCCGGAACTAAGAAGACCGAGGGAGATCTATCAGGTTGCATCTCACTACCCGCCTATCATCATTATCATTCTCTTTGCCTTATCCCTATGCAGGGTCGGCTTCCCTAATTGCATTTCTCCACACAATTTTATCTTGGGTCACACCAATGTTAATCCCCTTTACTAACATGTCGTGCCTTATCGTCTCCCAAGCTCTTCTTTGGTCTTCCTCTCCTACTCCTTCCAGGAATCTGCACTTCAGCTGTTCTTCGTATTGGGTGATTAACGTCACGACGTTGAACATGACCAAACCATCTTAACCTATGCGCTCTCATTTTGGCATCAATTGGTGCTACACCTAGACCTCCCCTAATATACTCATTTCTAATTTTATCCCTCTTTGTCACTCCACTCATCCATCTAAGCATTCTCATTTTCACCACATGCATTCGTTGTTCCTCTTTCTTTTTCACTGCCCAACATTCAGTTCCGTATGTCATAGCCGGTCTTATGGCTGTTTTATAGCATTTTCCCTTCAGCTTAATTGGAATTTTTCTGTCACACAACACACTACTCGCTTTTTTCCACTTTATCCATCCAGCCCTAATTCTACTGCATGCATCTCCATCTATTTCTCCATTACTCTGTAATACCGATCCTATGTACATACTTAAAACTATTGCTTTTCACAATCATTTCACCATCCAAAGATACCATTTTATTTGTAGTAACTCCATCTTTAAATCAACATTCCAAATACTCTGTTTTTGTACTACTAAGTTTTAAACCTTTTTCCTTCAGAGCTTGTCTCCACTGTTCCAGTTTTTGTTCTAAGTCTCTTTCACTATTTCCTATTAACACTACATCATCAGCATACATTAGGCACCATGGAATGCTACCCTGTAGTTTTGCTGTTATCTGGTCCAAAACTAATGACAATAAATAAGGACTAAGCACTGAGCCTTGGTGCAATCCTATTTTCACCTGAAATTTATCAGTCTCTCCCACACCTGTCCTAACACTAGTCGTTACTCCCTTATACATATCTCTCACAATCTTTACATATTCACCAGTGACTCCTTTCTTATTGAGTGCCCACCACAGAATCTCTCGAGGAACTCTATCATATGCTCTCTCAAGATCAATGAATACCATATGAGCATTGGTCTCTTTATTCCTATATTTTTCCATCAGTTGCCTTACAATGAAAATTGCATCTGTTGTTGATCTGCCCTGCATAAAGCCAAATTGATTATCGGATATTTCGGTTTCTTCACGTATCCGTCTATCAATTACTCTCTCCCATATTTTCATGGTGTGGCTAAGTAGTTTTATAGCCCTGTAGTTTGTACATTGTTGTATATCTCCCGTGTTTTTGTAGATCCAGCACGGTAAAATTCCAACAAAGATTAGTTCCCAATACTCAGATTAATATTAAAAGTAAAACTTCCGTTCGTCTTTAGCAGATGCCGCCACGGCATCCATGTCATCGTGATCTTTCTTTTGTGGATCGAGGCTGGCGGCCGCAATTTTAGTTGTTTAGAGATAATTAAATATGCGCTCTCTGAAGAAACTCTAAACAAGAGTTGAAACTAGTTAGAGTACTTTTGGCCATCTGAACTAACTAAAATAAGACGGCTCTTGTTTCGGTTCACAACGAAATGATTATTTATCTATATAAATAAAAATGAATGTTTGTATGTATGTATGTTCCGTATAGACTCGCAAACTATGCGTTTGATCGTATGATGACCTTAATCAAAGTTGTTGTGCATGAACCCGGGATGGTTTCTGAAGTGGAACGGTCTACCTAAGTGAAAAGGAGGCCCCCCAAAATTATTTTAAATTTTTTGGGCCAAATTTTTTTTTCTTAATTTTATACGATGTAGAACTAAAATATACATACAATCCTAAATTTTCACTTTTTTATCCCCAACCGTTAATTTTTAATAGCCATCTAAATATTACCTCTTCTATATAAATAAAAATGAATGTTTGTATGTATGTATGTTCCGTATAGACTCGCAAACTATGCATTTGATCGTATGATGACCTTAATCAAAGTTGTGCATGAACCCGGGATGGTTTCTGAAGTGGAACGGTCTACCTAAGTGAAAAGGGGGCTTGCCCCCCCAAAATTATTTTAAATTTTTTTGGCCAAATTTTTTTTCTTAATTTTATACGATGTAGAACCAAAATATACATACAATCCTAAATTTTCACTTTTTTATCCCCAACCGTTAATTTTTAATAGCCATCTAAATATTACCTCTTCTATATAAATAAAAATGAATGTTTGTATGTATGTATGTTCCGTATAGACTCGCAAACTATGCATTTGATCGTATGATGACCTTAATCAAAGTTGTTGTGCATGAACCCGGGATGGTTTCTGAAGTGGAACGGTCTACCTAAGTGAAAAGGGGGCTTGCCCCCCCAAAATTATTTTAAATTTTTTTGGCCAAATTTTTTTTTCCTAATTTTATACAATGTAGAACCAAAATATACATACAATCCTAAATTTTCACTTTTTTATCTCCAACCGTTAATTTTTAAAAGCCATCTCAATATTACCTCTTCTATATAAATAAAAATGAATGTTTGTATGTATGTATGTTCCGTATAGACTCGCAAACTATGCATTTGATCGTATGATGACCTTAATCAAAGTTGTTGTGCATGAACCCGGGATGGTTTCTGAAGTAGAACGTTCTACCTAAGTGAAAAGGGGGCTTGCCCCCCCAAAATTGTTTTAAATTTTTTTGACCAAATTTTTTTTTCTTAATTTTATACGATGTAGAACCAAAATATACACACAATCCTAAATTTTCATTTTTTTATCTTCAACCGTTATTTTTTAATAGCCATTTAAATATTTAACATCTATATATATATATATATATATATATATATATATATATATATATATATATATATATATATATATATATATATATATATATATATATATTTACTCCCAGCGTATGAAGTGAGCCACATATCAAAAGAAACTGCGGTTGAAGTGAGGTCCTGTACAAAGTGAGGTCCAGTATACGGACCTCACTTAGTCAATCAATGTAAGACTTTTTCGTAGACATGTACTGATAGCAAACACTGTTTTTTTTACAAAAAAAAGTGGGACCTCACTTTGTATGGTCCACATCAATTTTTAGTTCAGAGATTTTCCGCATAGAGGCGCTGACTTTGGAGTATATTTTCTAACCATGTATATTCTATGCCCTGTTGAATAACTTATGATACACAAGTGAGGACCATACAACTGGCAACATCTGTTCAACCAATCTTTAAAACAGTGGATCGTCAATCGTCGCATAAATTCAAACAGTACAAAAATGTTTAATACTTTAATCCTTTTTGAGAGCGTAGGCGCAAAATTTCGGTCGAGTTCTTTTTAAACGCATTTATTTTTTTCGAATCCTGAGATAACTAATAGGTATTTTTAAAAAATTTAAACCCAAAATAGAAGACTACATTATTCCCGAGGGCAGAAAGTCCCTTATAATGAACAAAAAGTTTCTTTTGTAATATATATTTAAAATTAAAAATAAGACTATTTTTTTTCACCCCTGTGACTTATTAAAATAAATATTATAGAAGTTCTCAAGGACTTTCGACCATGGATAATACAGTAATATTTCTTTCTGCGTTTAAATTTTTTAAAAGTTGACCCACGATATGGTAAACATCAGCCATTGTTTGTTGAGTACTAATACCTCAAAAATAGTGAATTAGCATCGTTTAAAAATAGTGAAAGTGGTCCAGCAAGAACATTACACTATCCACTAGCTGGGTAAGTGTTTGCCAAATTCAAAGTGTCCAAATAGACTATTAATTAGAATTAGAATTACACAAAGACTATATAGACTTTTTATCAGCAATTTATTTTCAAATGTTTTTATTTTATTATTCTTGGGTGCGACTCAATTGCACTAGACAAGAAGTATTAATCATCCATTTATAAAAATGTTTTTGGCTGGAAATGGGAACGGATCCGGTCCAGTCAACAATATATATAATGCACAAATGAATCAACCCTCAAATACAATGATACCAATGCAACCAAATCATCAATATATGCAACAACACAACTCTGTATCAGCAGACATGATGCACTATTATCAAAATCAATTCCCACCTCTTCCAAATATGTACACTCATCCATCTAATTTTCAAAATTTATCCTTACCTCAAATGAGCCAAAACTCAGTTCCTCCGCAGCCAGAGATACACTCAAAAACTTTCGAAGAAGGAATAGATTATTCCCTACCGTCCTCATCAAGTGACGATGAAAACATGGAAAGTGATGCAAATGCTTGTCCGTGGCAACAACTAAAAGAGTCGAGATCAAAAAGAAAACGTAGAAAAATAGCAGAAACTACTGAGCAAGGTGCTTCAGTAAGCACATCTAATAGGTTTCAAACTCTCTCAGGAGAAAACGCAGATACAAACCAAATCCATACCAGTAAAAGAAACGATGACAACCCAAATACCCAAACGAAAGATCCCAAGCCGCCCCCTATTTATGTTTACGGAGTAATAGACTACAAAGCAATGACTGACTCTATAGCGCAAGTTACTGAAGATGAAACATATTATACTACCACTCTTCCTGAAAATGTTGTTAAAATAAATGCTAAAACACCTGATTCTTATAGAAAAATAATAAATTACATGAGAGAAGAAAAAATAGTACACCATAGCTATCAACTCAAACAAGAAAGAGCATATAGAGTCGTACTAAGAGGTTTACACCATTCTATACCCTTAGAGCAAATAAAATCTGAATTATTAAGGCAAGGCCACACAGTCAGAAATGTTTTAAACATCCGGCACAGAGTAACAAAAGAGCCCCTACCATTATTTTTCGTCGATTTGGAACCAAAAAACAACAATAATAAAGTTTTTAATGTGGAATTTATATACAATACGAGAATTAGAGTAGAAGCTCCGAAACACAAGAACACCATTGTGCAATGCACTCGATGTCAGGCATACGGACACTCTAAGTCATACTGTTATAAACCTTATAAATGTGTTAAATGTGGAGGATCACACGACACCAAAAGTTGCACAAAGCCGAAAGACACACCTGCAACATGTACTCTTTGCAAGGGCAACCACCCAGCGAACTATAAAGGCTGCACTGTTTATCGAGACTTATTAAAAGCAAAGAACAGGAATAACGACACAACTGGACCTAGAAACACACAAGGATACATAAATCCCAATCCAGCACTGCACCAAATGACTCAACAATATGCGCAAAATGGAATGAATTATGCTCAAGTAACCTCAGGAAACATCAACAGACCAAATAATGGTGAAGATATAACACACATGATGTCAAGCTTCTTAAATGAATTCAAAAATCTATTTAATCAACTTCTGAACCAAAATAGCATGATTCTGAACATGCTAACAACAGTCATTAGTAAAATAACGAATTAATGGCTCCATCAATTAGAATAGCCGCCTGGAACGCCAACGGGCTACCAAACCATGTACTGGAAATCACAGCATTTTTAAAAGTAAATAAATTAGATGTTCTTCTCATCTCAGAATCACACTCAACCGAAAGAACAGTAGTAAAAATCCCTTTATACACAACGTACCTTACTCATCATCCTGATGGAACTGCTCACGCAGGAACAGCAATTATTATTAAATCTTCTATTAAACACTATTTCCTACAAAATTACGCCACACCTAAAATACAAGGAACCATACTAAAAATAGAAATATTCACATGGCCACTTGCCATTGCAGCAATTTACTGTCCTCCTAGACACTCCATATCAATTGAAGAATACGAGACCTTTTTTCAAGAACTAGGACCCCGATTTATAGCAGCTGGAGACTGGAACGCCAAACACACCGTATGGGGATCGAGGCTTATAACACCAAAGGGTAGAAATTTATTGGCGTGCTCGCAGAGAAATAATTTAAACTTCCTTTCGACAGGTCAGCCAACGTATTGGCCGACCGATCAAAACAGGATTCCTGACCTGCTAGACTTTGCCGTTATCAAAGGTATCTCAAATATACATTACAAAATAGAACCCAGTCTTGATTTAAGTTCAGATCACACCGCAATAATCATAACACTAAGTACAACTGTAATTTGGAAGGAACCTGTGGCAAAACTCTGCAATAAAAGAACCAACTGGGAACAATTTCAAGCTATTATTAACACAAATATAAACTTAAAACATCGAATTAAAGAACCCCATGAAATAGAAAAAGCAGTGCAACATTTAACAGAAGTAATACAAGATGCTGCATGGAAGTCAACTCCAGATGAAAAAAACATTACCACCCATGATCATAACATTCCTTTACAAATTAAAGAAATTTTAAATGAAAAAAGAAGAGCTAGAGCCAAATGGCAGCGGTCAAGGAATCCCCGGGATAAAACACAATTAAATCGGTTAACACATCAACTGCGTACAGCTTTAATCCAGGCCCGTAATGAGACTTTTAAATATTACATCTCCAACCTAACACCTAATGACCATTCATTATGGCAAGCGACCAAAAAATTCAAGAGACCAATAACATCTATTCCACCAATTAGAAAATCGGATCTAAGCTGGGCAAAAACTGATGAAGAAAAATCAAACACATTAGCACAACACCTCGCCCAGGTATTTAGTCTACATACAGAAGTCAATGCTGAAGATGAAGAAGTATACACATTTCTCGACGCTCCTTGTCAATTATCACTACCACTGAAACCATGTACACCAACAGAGATCTGGAAGGCGATAAATAAAACAAACCCTCATAAGGCTCCAGGTTATGACTTAATTAATGGTGATGTACTAAAGCATTTGCCTAGAAAAGCGATAGTCCTGCTAACTATTGTATATAACAGCATGATAAGACTGTGTCACTTTCCTATTCAATGGAAATACGCACAAATAATTATGATTGCGAAACCGGGAAAACCGCCTACAGAACCCTCCTCCTATCGTCCTATAAGCCTTCTACCAATAATGTCAAAAATTTTCGAAAGACTTCTTTTAGTCCGAATTCTCGAAAGAATAAACATAAATAACATAATACCTGACCATCAATTTGGCTTTCGACAGAACTACTCAACAATACAGCAGTGCCATAGGATTGTAAATTATATAAAAGAAACTTTAGAGGGAAAGAAAATGTGTGCGGCAGTATTCCTTGATGTGGAAAAAGCATTTGATAAGGTGTGGCATAAAGGCCTGTTGTATAAAGTGAAAAAGAATATGCCTAATGAAATATACCTGATATTAAAATCATATCTGAACGAGCGATTTTTCCAAATCAAAGTAAATACCTCACTTTCCAAATATCATCCTATACAATCCGGAGTACCTCAAGGTAGTGTCCTCGGTCCCTTCCTTTATCTCCTTTACACTGCTGATATACCTGCTGATGATGACATTACTATGGCCACATTTGCCGACGATACAGGAATCCTTACATCAGACGATAACCCAGATAGAGCTTCTAACAAACTGCAAAACTATTTAAGTTCACTTCAAACATGGTTAACAAAATGGAAGATTAAAGTAAACGGTGAAAAGTCTTCACAAATTACGTTCACAACAAGAAGGATCGACTGTCCACAGGTTCATATTAACAACATTCCTATCCCCTTAAAATCAGATGTCAAGTACCTGGGACTCCATTTGGACCGAAAGCTGACATGGAAGAACCATATCAAAACCAAGAAAGCTCAACTAAATTTAAAAGTCAGACAAATGTATTGGCTGCTAGGTAAAAGATCCCAGATATCATTAGAAAACAAAGTATTATTATACAAAATTATACTAAAGCCGATATGGAGTTATGGTATAGAGTTATGGGGCTGCAGCAAACCGAGCAACACTAAAATACTTCAAACTTTTCAATCAAAGACGCTGCGCATGATAGCGAATGCACCATGGTACGTCTCCAATATAACTATCCATAATGACCTTGGGATACCATTCATCGAAGATGTTATTAGACTACAGGCAACCAAAGCCCAAGAAAGAAATTTCGCCCATGAAAGTCAAACTATTCAACAACTCTATCAGCTGCCACTTGTGGGAAGAAGACTGAAAAGGACATGGCCAGAGGACCTAACTGATTAGGTGTATTGGAGAACCATCGATGGATGGTGCCCAAAGCATGCCAGGATTCAAGACTTTGCTACTATTTGCTAAATACTCTGTGTTGTAATTGGAGTAGATTGTAAATTTGCACTTAATAAAATGGAAAAAAAAAAAAAAAAATTTTTTAAAAACACTTAAGGTTTTCTCAGTATTCGAAAAAAATGAACGCATTTAAAAATAATTCGAGCGAAATTTTTGCGCATATGCTCTCAGAAAGGCTTAAAATACTATAAATTTTTGTAATCAGTATTTCAATAGTTATTTATGATATAAGTGTTAAAAGTACACGTTTAAGGCACGCATGTGAAAGTTTGCAGAATGAGCGACAGCGAGTTCTGCAATTCACATGAGTGCCTTAAAAATGCACTTTTTAACACGCATGTCATGCAATATTTTTTCTACAAACGTAATTACAGGACAATATCTACAAAAACTTTTACTTGAACTTGACTGACATTCCATTTTTATATTTTTTTAACATTACATCAAAATTGCCTATACGATCAATACGAATTGCAGTGCCATAAAAATTTTAAAGCACTAGTGCCTTAAAGCAGCGCCGGATAAAGGGGCGGGCGAGCAGGGCGACCGCCCGGGGCGCCAGAATTTGGGGGCGCCAAATTTTGAGAGACGCTGATATATAAATATAATATTTACCCCCCTCCGTGGCTCAGTGGTAAGAGCGCCTGCCTTTGGATCGAAAAAATCCGAAAAGTTGTGGGTTCGAATCTCACCAGGGTCGGAAATTTTTCATTTATTATAAATTAATAAATGAATATAGTTTCTGTCCTCGTGGGATCGGTTCTCACCGGAGGGACCGCAGACGTTCGGATACAATTAGCGTCTCTTTGCAAAGACAATAACGTCGACATTGCAAAGTAACAAGCCACTTACTCAACACACACACTACTTACACATGACACTAGGTACCTAACTGTTCAAAATTACCGTACCTACCATGCCAATGGCCATTAGTTTTCGAGGCATTAGCTAAACAAAAAAAAAATATAATATTTTTTACATTCACTTTTTTTTTGGACTTTAAAGATTATCTTTGGGCTAAGATTACTCTTAAGACAATTAATATTAAATAATTGTAACAATAAGAAAACTATTTCTAGCTCACAAAAATTCTCTAATAAAAATAATGCAACCTAAAAATTGTTATGGCTTTTAAAGGTCATTTGTCAGGTAATACCTATCACTTTTATGGTATTACAATGTTATACATACATACTTAAAATACACGAAGATCAGATTTACGAAGTATCAACAAATTTATGTATAGTCAGTGATATTATTATCCTGCTGCTTGTCATTATAGCCTCAATGGTTAAATAGTTTTGTCTTCCTGTTCTGTAAACTTTGCTTTATCAACATTGTCGTGTGTCCGTGGGTGTGTAATTTGAAATAAAAAAAACAAACCAGGTATATCTATATGAATTAGAATTGACAAGTTCTTTTTCATAATATGAATATAGAAATTTATTTCGAATACTTTGTACGCGTTAAGATGTTTCACTTTTTGCATAAAAACGGCACGAACGACGTATGAAAAAAAGGAATAATAGATTTTTGTATATATCATAAATTGAACGAGTAATTCCAAAATGATTTGTTATTTGAAATATCTCAGTGGCGTACTATGTTTTTCTTTAAAAAAATTCACACCATTTCAACAGTAGATATAAAATTATTAATTTTATGTCAAAAAATGCGCAATAATTACCTCATAAAACACATCAAATTTCATTTGCATATCTGAACCGGTTTTAGAACAATAAAGAAATCGTCAGTTTGTAAAAAAATGTCAACACCCCATATCTCGGAAACGAAGTATTTGCTGACATACGCTTATAGAGCAAACTGTCATTATTTTTTCATATAGAATTACCCTTTAAAGTTTGTCGCATTTATTTAGAAACATCCTGTTTTTTCTTGACCACCCTGGATTTCCATAGTTTTTCCTGTATTATTTCACTTGACCGTTATTTTCAGTTCTTTCTGTTTTTCCAGTCCTGCAGGTTTCTTTTCTAATATTGCTTCGTCCATTTTATCTCTAAAAGATTTTCGGGGTCTGTCTCTCTTCCTTCTTCCTATCGGGCTCCAATCTGTTATTCTGTTTATCAACGATTTTGGTCTGCTCTTCTGCCATGTCCATACCAGGTTAATCTCTTTTGTTCTATGTTGTCTATTATCCCTTGAATTCATTACCATTATTTTCTTAATCTCTATGTTATTTATTCTATCCCTTCTACAGCTTCTACTTAGGCCGCGTTCAGAGTGGACGAGCAAAGAGCAAAGAGCAAAGCGGAGAAATCAAACTCATACTGGGAAATGGAGGTACACAGAGTGCTAGCAAAGAGCAAAGCGGCGAAACCAAACAAGTTTGATTTCTCCGCTCGCACTCTTTGGTCCATGTTGTGAGACCGCTCCCGTCTGAAAAAAATGTTGATTCGGTTTCTTTGTCAATTCCTATTCAAAAATGTCCCCTTTAAACAAATCTGAAGAGCACCGGGCGGAATTTTTGGGCAGAAATTGTTTAAACAATTTTATCTACTGTGTTATATTATGTGTAAGTTTTTAGTTTGTGAAAACTGTCATTCTAGATAGCAGTGCGTGAAGTGTTTAAAGTGAGCGTGAAGTAACAATGTATTTTAAATGGGACTTACTTTTTCGCACTGTAACACACTTTCATATAATCAAATATCCTTAACTTTGGCGTTGTCATGGTGATGACATAATGAGCAATAAATTACGACAAAAGTTTTTACAGTTTTGTGGTTTGAAAGAAGTTAGAATTTTTAAATATCAAAGTTCTAAAAATTGTAGAATAGAAATGAATTCCAGTGACGAAGAGTTACAGTTTTTTTATTTGTTTATGGTAGAGTAGATAAAATATTGTATGAAACTGTGCGTGAAGTACTTTTTGCGAACTTACGCGATGTATAGCACTCGCGCCGCTGTCGCTCGTGCTCTAAATATCGCGTGCGTTCGCAAAAAGCATACTTCACGAACTGTTTCATAAATAACTATTTTTAAGCAAATACAAAAGATCACGTTTTTTGCTCCGGAACATATATTTTTAGGTTTTTGGGTTATTCTAAACAAAAAAGGTAATATCTTGTAATTTTTCCCAAAAATTAATAGTGTTCGAGTTATAGGCGATTTAAAATCTGAAAAATGCGAAAATACGCATTTTCGAGGCTTAAAAATTCATATTTCAATTAGTATTTTTGAGGTTGCCAGATACTTAAATTGATGATTAAACATTCAGCTTCGATTCTGAAGAGTGATCGCGTCTAACCTTAATTTATACAGTTGTTTTTAATTGTTAAATATGCGTGTTTATCCGATATTTTTGCCGGTGCGGCGCGCTCTATTTAAAAAATCTCCTATTTCCTCCGAAAATTATTTTTTCTAGATTTTTTGGGACATTCCAAATAAAATAAGTTTCTTGACATTTTTCTCAAAAGTTAATAGTTTTAAAGTTATAAGTTAATAAAAAACTCATTTTTGGATTTTAAATCGCTTATAACTTTAAAACTGTTAACTTTTGAGTAGAATGTCAAGAAACTTATTTTATTTAGAAAATCCCAAAAAATCTAGAAAAAATAATTTTCGGAGGAAAATAGGAGATTTTTGAAATATAGCGCGAAAAAAAATCGGATAAACACGCATATTTAACAATTAAAAAGCATCGGTATAAATTAAGGTTAGACGCGATCACTCTTCAGAGTCTTGAAGCTCAATGTTTAAACTTCAATTTAAGTATCTGGCAACCTCAAAAATACTAACTTAAATATGAGTTTTTAGGCCTCGAAAATGCGTATTTTCGCATTTTTCAGATTTTAAATTGCCTATAACTCGAAAACTATCAATTTTTGAGAACATTTACAAGATACCTTTGTTGTTTAGAATGACCCACAAAACTTAAAAATATATGTTCCAGAGCAAAAAACGTGATCTTTTGTATTTGTTTAAAAAAATTGTTTAAACAATTTCTGCCCAAAAATTCCGCCCGGCACCCTTCAGATTTGTTTAAAGGAAATTTTAAAATATTTTTAAATAGGAATCCACAAAGAGACCGAATCGGAAATTTTTTCAGACGGGAGCGGTCTCACTACATGGACTACTGTGAGAGTAAAGTATCCATACTGCCGAGTGGAAAAGAACTAAACTCTCGTCTAGCGTAACTACCCGCTATTAGCACTTCTTTGCTCTTTGCTCTTTGCTCGTCCACTCTGAACGTGCACTTTTTGCCCTTTGCTCTTTGCTCTTTGCTCGTCCACTCTGAACGCGGCCTTAGGTATTCGATCTCTGTTGCTCTTATTTTGCATTTGGTTTTCGTATTTTTTATTCAATTTTCACACCCATTATTCAGAATACTTTTTGTCATGGTGTTATATTATATTCTTCTTTTTGTTTTTATACTGATGTTCTTATCCCACAGTACCGGGTTTAATTTTAGTATGCAGCATATTGTTTGTCCTAGTAACTCGATACCTAAAACCATAGCTTGGTTCTATAGGTATCGAGTCATAGAGATAATAAAAAGCTCATGAGATAATAAAAAAAAATAATGAATGATTTTATTTGAATTTGCATAGATGATTGTAAGGCCAAGGATATCACAACGGCTCTAAAAGGAAGAGAAAAAATAAAGATGTACAAGCTCGCGTTTGCAAAGAATATCCGCATGCTATTTTATGCCACTCCCTCAATTTAGTTATTGGGGATGCAGCTATATCTTGCGCACAATCAACATGTTTTTGGTCTTGTAGAAGATTTATACACATTAAATGATATAAATGAGTCAGATTAAATAAATTATTAGACGAATTTTTTACTAAGCAACAACATTTTTGTTTAATTTAGTAGTATTTTGTATTTTGACAACGACACCCGATTTGGGCGTCGAAACGATAATAAAATTATTTTTTTCAATTTAATTGTGGCTTATTTTCCATCTAAATAGGTATTTATACACATTTTTTACTGGTTGTTGATAATGTGCATTTATCTTTTACCTCGCTTCTTCGTCGCTTGAACTTAAAATGTGCTCGCTATGCTATGCCCTATTACTATTTTTTAAATAAATATATTTTTACATAGTTCTTTATGGTAAAATTTTGATTTTTTCCTATTTTTTTATATTTGCAGTAAATTTGTATATTCTTATATGAAGGGGCGCCAAATTTTATTTTGCCAGGGGCGCTCAAAACCCTAAAACCGGCCCTGCCTTAAAGTAGCATTTTTAACGCACGTATGGAGTTCTAAAAATTGCATTTTTAACACGGTTGTAGAAAAAAGCCTTTAAATGAGGTGTCACATGATGTACTTACTTTCCTATTTAAAAAAATCAAAGTTGTGCCTGTCACCTGAAGAAGAACTCTCCACTCGAACGCTCACTGTCCACGCTGCGCTCAAAAGCCACCTCCTGACCGCCCACGAGGGACGCAGGCTCGCCTGTCGTTGTACAATGGTTTCTAGGGAGACTGGTCGAGAGCAAAGCACGGACAGTACACGTAAATGTCTATGGAACCAACAACAATCCATCAAAACTTTCTTCTCTGTTGACTTTTAGCCTTCTGGACACCACCGTCCGGCATAACCAAGGAAAAACACCAGGACACGACACTTGCCCCAGTGTGTTTTTCGGACTGTTTGCTTTTACTGCCACACAAAACATTCACGACAAACCCTGAAGAGGACAAAATCCTAAACGGGGACACACATTGAACGCATTTCTTCTTAGCATTTTATCTAAACAAGCAAATCAAACAATGTAGTAGTAGTGAAGAAGAGGGATCGCGTAAAGTTCGAAAGATTGACGCTATAATATCTATGATTATTTTAAAAATCGACCTATCCGAGCGTTTTTCTTATGTGCTAAAAATAAATAAGTTAATAAGGGGGGTAAAACTTATTCCAGCGAACTGTGTATTTGTAACAACCAAGGTAGGGATGGCGGTTGTTGAACAAAAAACCGGTTTTCGGTTATACCGGTTTTTTACTTACGGTTTAACCTGGCGGTTATAACTGGTCAAAAAAAGCGGTTGTTCCAAAAACCATTTTTCGGTTTTTTTAATCAGAAGCAAATACTCGATAGGTTATAATGTTAATATAATGTTATATGTTACATACATTTATATTGCAATTCAGTTTGCTCAATTTTCCTCCCGAAAAATTCCCCAACCAATTCAACCTATAAAAATTTTCCCATGTGCTTTCAAATTACCCTAAAAATGGGCGAAAGTACCCCAATCTGGCATCTCTGATTCGTCGCTTGTTGTAGACGGCGTCGGTGTATATTGCGTTGTCAATTGGGATATTCCCAAAACTCCCAAAAGTGATGATCCTACCGATCTACCGACATGTCCCTAGGATCTATCGAGTTTAAAAAAATATCCAAATGACAAATTTTACTTAAGAGGAAACAGTAGCGATCAACAGGTAGCGAAAACGCGTTCCAAGATTGCGGCTGTAATTTTGAATATTTTTTCGAGATATGTGGCACACGTATTCGTAATATAATAAAGAATGGCGGTACAGAGCCCAATTTAAAAAATATATTAATATGTGGAAATTACTCTGTAATTAAATACAATATTAAAAAAACGAGCCTGTACCGCCACTAAGAAGAACAAAAAAATACACTTTCTTCAAATAAACTTTTTTATCCGATGCCTAGATTTTATGTCATTTTGGAACTACTAAAATTTTTTATTTCATTAGTAGTTCCAAAATGACACAAAATCTAACCCGTGTTGAGCTGCCCCCCCCCCCCACTTTCAAAAATTAAAAAACAAATAGCCCTGATTTATGAGCTATTTATGAGCTCTCATATTCCGCAAACTAAAAATTTTGAGCTCGTTCCACTGAGCAGGAATTTAATACCCTAGTGGGGGGGGCTGATTAAAAATAGGAATATTGAATCGGTTTTTGCGGCAGAATTACGAGCTATTTATGAGCTCTTGAAATTATATAGTTTCGATTTTTGAGCTCATCCCCTTCACCCCCAAACAACCCTTTAATTGATTCAATACTTTTTAAGTTATTAAAGATCAAAGATTTTAATTATTTGTGAAAAAAATGCATGTTTTGAAGAGGTTTTTTGTAAATCACTGAAAAACTGTAAGTTTTTACAAAAAAATTTAATAGTAGTTTAATTCGTATAGCTTATATTCTAAGAATAAACTCTTAAATCACACGCCTTTCGATTATTGAACTACAACCCCTTCGCAAGAAAACCATCCCATATTCCCGGCTTAAGAGAGGGTTGTACTTAAAATAATTTAAATTAATTATCTGTCGACTATATATTGTTTATTAATTTATGAGCTCGCAAAATATACGCATCTCAATTATTGAATTGCCATTTTCTTTCTATAGTGCAGTCACTGAAGGTAAAAATCAACTATGACCTTCGATTTCGGTAAATCTCCATTCATTTTCACGAAAATTGGTGAGCGGATTTTGATACTATAAACTTTTTCTGGATCTTATTTTTTATAGGTATTTCTAAGTACTTTGACAAGTATTTAGTACCTAAGTGTTATAAAATGCATCTCTTTCCCGTTATTTAAGCTTGAACCCTTAGATTTGAACAGTCGCGGAAAAAAATATACATTTAATTACCAATAACTTACTTTAAATTAAGATTAAAGGGTTTTTCAAGTAAGCAATTTATTATATTTTTTATTAGCTTCAATTTTAGTGATGAAAACTTTTTTGTAAAAACTTACAGTTCTTGAGTCATTTATGAAAAATCGCTCTAAAGCATGCATTTTCTTTCCAAAAATTAAAATATTTGATCTTTAATAAATCAAAAAGTATTGATTTATTTTAATCACATTATATAACAAATTTTGCTTACAATTTGTCCCTCTCTCGATTTAAGGGGTTATTTTTAATAAAGTAATTTTCACTACCGAGAAGGGGTGACATATACCCCAGGCTAAAACCCCAAGTTGTTATTGTCAATTCGTGAAAATAAATGGAGATTTACCGAAATCGAAGGTAATAGTTGATTTTTACCTTCAGTGACTGCACTATAGAAAGAAAATGGAAATTCAATAATTGAGATGCGTATATTTTGCAAGCTCATAAATTATTAAACGATATGTAGTCGCCAAATAATTAATTTAAATTATTTTAAGAACAACTCTCTCTTAAGCCGGGAATATTGGATGGGTTTCTTGCGAAGGGGTTGTAGCTCTATAATCGAAAGGCGCGTGATTTAAGAGTTTATTCTTAGAATATAAGATATACGAATTAAACTACTATTAACTTTTTTGTAAAAACTTACAGTTTTTCAGTGATTTACAAAAAACCTCTTCAAAACATGCATTTTTTCACAAATAATTAAAATCTTTGATCTTTAATAACTTAAAAGTATTGACTTATTTTATTAACTTTATATAATAAATTTTGCTTTTAATTTGTTCTTTTATTGATTTGTGCAGTCATTTTTTATAAAATAATTTTCACCCACGAGAAGCGGCGGTATCCACCCTCAGGGTAAAGGCGCAAGGTGGTACCATGTCACCTTTGTTTCTTGACGTATCCTCTAACCACTGACCAATTTTCGTGAAAATCTATGAAGGTTTACCGAAATTGAAGGTAATCGTTGATTTTTACCTTCAGTGACTGCACTATACAAAATAAATTGCAATTTACTGATCTAAATGCGCGTAATTTGGAAGCTTATAAATTATTAAATGATATGTAGTCGCCAAATAATTAGTTTAATGCATTTTAAGTACAACTTTCTCTTAAGCCGGGAAGATAGGGTGGTTTTCTTGCGAAGGGGTTGTAGCTCAATAATCGAAATGCTCCTGATTTAATAGTTTATTCTTAGAGTATATAAGCTATAGGAATTATATCAGCAATACGATATATTTTAAGTTTTCTCAGCATCTTTCTCTTAAGTTAAATCAATTAAAGGGTTGTTTGGGGGTGAAGGGGATGAGCTCAAAAATCGAAACTATATAATTTCAAGAGCTCATAAATAGCTCGTAATTCTGCCTCAAAAACCGATTCAATATTCTTATTTTTAAGTAGTGGGGGGGGCTGACTCAGCCCCCCCACTAGGGTATTAAATTCCTGCTCAGTGGAACGAGCTCAAAATTTTTAGTTTGCGGAATATGAGAGCTCATAAATAGCTCATAAATCAGGGCTATTTGTTTTTTAATTTTTGAAAGTGGGGGGGGGGCAGCTCAACACGGGTCAAAATCTAGGCATCTGATAAAAAAGTTTATTTGAAGAAAGTGTATTTTTTTGTTCTTCTTAATGGCGGTACAGACTCGTTTTTTTAATATTGTATTTATTTACAGAGTAATTTCCACATATTAATATATTTTTCAAATTGGGCTCTGTACCGCCATTCTTTATTATATTACAAATACGTGTGCCAAATATCTCGAACAAATATTCAAAATTACAGCCTCAATCTTGGAACGCGTTTTGGCTACCTGTTGATCGCTACTGTATCACCTTAAAAATAAATTCGATAAACCAATTCATCATTTATTGCCATCAAAAAATTTCAGTAGGTAGTATTTTTTAACACGTTTGTATAATACCTTTCATTTCCTAAGAATTATGTATTATTTAAAAATTACATAATGGAGATTCCTAATCGTATTTCGGTATTCACATTTCATACAAGAGTCTCAAAGTACTCAAGTATAAACAATTTTTAGATGATTTTGGGAATATCGATTTCAAGCAGATCACTTAGGTACCTTTTTATGTAAATATTCATGTGTTTCATAAAAGCTGATGTGACACTTTCGTCCAGTTCTTTATTAGTAAATAAAAGTTGAATTATGGTTGTTTGGGTTAATAATTACTTCGCATATTATTTATAATACATATAGTAGGGGAGCAAAGTATGCTAAATGTGCAGTCACTCGAGCGCTTTGGGGACCTATTGGGTTGTGATTATTAGGTTCTAAAACCAAAAAAGTTAAGTAAAATTTTCCATTTTAGTGGGGACTTTCCATATTTTAATTTAATTTCCCATTTCCAACACCCGTTTTCTCCGATTATAGCGCCACCTATCCGTAATTAGAAAAAACGTTTCGAATAAAAGTTGCTTATTTTTACGCAAAGAATCCAAATTTGAAATAAAAAAAAGGAGTTCCTATTTAAGATTTTAAAGTAACCCCCCCCCCCCACCTCCGTGGGGGTCGTGTTTGGTACCATTCGATAAATTTCAGAAAAAATATTCAGAAATTGTAGTGTATTACCTATAAGAAGTTACCGTTAAGCCGGGTCCAGACTATGTAACAAAACATGTTAAATAACAAAGTTTTGTAACTTGTTACAAAATTTTAAATAAACAAGTTTTAAAACACAGTGTTGTATAACATTTTTCTGGTTATATAGCATGTTTTATGTTATCCAACAGATGTCGGTAAACATCAAAGAAAGTTATAAAACCGCACCGCGACTGATCTACACCTAAAAACATGTTATTGAAACATTTCTCTGGCATAGTACCTACGCGAGCAGCAACCGTTGGAGTCATATTGCCTTGTTCATTCTGGAGTGATTGTGCTAGATTTTTCTTTGCTCTGTTCACGTAGGGTTATTTACGCGATGAAATTGTCGAAAGAACTGACTACTCATTTAATTGAGCTATTTCGTAAGTAACGAGTATTATGGGATTGCTATGGGATGAGCTACATTTATTGATTTAAAAAACAAATAAAAAACACGATGAATAGACTGAAATAGAAGTGAAAATAGATACAGAAACTGTAGTTAAAACTAATGCACGTACGCCTATAACTCAAGCCAACAAAAGAAAAGCAGTACGCGGAACCTTAACAGCAAATCGGTGCAAATCAACTCTAAATTTGACATAAATACTATTCTCTACAGAGCAGAGTGTTCAGACATAAAACCTGTAACATTCACTTCATTCGCTACACAGATGCAGACTGCTTCATCAGCTACTCAAACAAACACTCAATCATACAATATATCTGAGCCTTTCTATTCCGTCCACTACACCTACATCCGCTACTTCTCCAGCTACACCAATTCAAACAGACAGTGACACTCAATCATGAACAGGTGAAGACGATAATACTGAGGAATTAAATTTTACAGAAATGTTATACTTCCTCTCTGAAACAATTAGTAAAAAGTTTAAAAAATATACTTTGCTAATAATATAACTGTTAATCTTTCTCTTACTGGAATTGCATCTCGAAATGTCTTTCCTGCCTATTTTATGGCCGATTTCATTTATAAGAAATTCAAAATCAGAACTTTCTATTCTTAAGAAGTTTTTAAAACTGCCATCACATTTAATGTCTCCTGTCGATGGGTCTATGTTATCTCTTTCCAGATCAGCTAAAAGAGCTGTACCACTACCTATATTTTGCTCGAGCTGCTAATGAAGGACACATCCAAAATATTAATTTAACACGCCGGTGTCGCCTCCACAATATTACACAAGCTGCTGTTGCTATGAAGAGATCCTCCATACTTATATGACGCAATTTTATATACTACCTAACCTACCAGCTATCCATCTAAAATGCTGCAAAATTTATGCGCATGTTGTTGTTTTGTTTTTCGTTATATAGTCTGGATACTCATGCTATATTATAACAAGTTACATAACAAAGTTGTACAACAAATTTGTTGTACAACTTTGTTATTAGCATGTTTTGTTACATAGTCTAGACCCGGCTTTAAAAGTTCCCCGTTTCAGGAAAAAATATTGTCTAAGAGCGATAGCCTAGTGACCTAGTGGGTAGACCTCGGATCTCGGATTCGTAAAGCAGAGGTTTCGATTTCAAATCCGGGGTGTGGATCTCCGATTTTTTTATTTATTGTTACTGCATTCATGTCTGTAGACAATGTTGCAATCTATTATGAGCACAATAAAAAAATATAGTAATAAAATAATAAATAAATATTTCAAAAAAAACAAGAAAAAAAATACAATCACTGGAAGCGAAACTAAACAATACGGAAGAAATATAACCACTGGATTCGGAACTGGATATGGAACTGGATAATATTAGAAAACTGATATTATAATATGTAAGCACTACGAGCCTAGCAGGCCCATGGCTTGATGTACTATTCTTTTCCACTCCCTTTTGTCAGTCGCTTTTGTTTCCCAGTTCCTTAAGTTAATTCTTCTCATATCTTCTCTAACTCCATTACTCCATCGTGACCTCGGTCTTCCTCTTCGTCTTTTCCCTGCCAATGCACTAGATAGTACCATTCTGGGAATTCTAGATGGAATCATCCTCTGCACATGGCCCAACCATTCAAGTCTTTGCGCCTTAATGACTGCTAGTATGTTAGGATCTTGATAGAGCTCAGTTAGTTCCTTATTTGTTCTTCTTACCCATTGTCCATTTAAGTTTTTCCCACCGAAGATTTTGCGCAGTATTTTCCTCTCCCAAACTAATAACAACTCTTGATGTTTTTTTGTTGTGACCCATGTTTCAGAAGCATACGTTACTATCGGCCTTATTACGGTCTTGTAAGTTCTTAGTTTTGCTCTTCGTGATATATGTTTACTTCTTAACAACCCATTAAAAGCAAATATAGCGCGGTTGCCCGACATAATTCTCTTTTGTATTTTTTCTTCACAGTTAGGATCTCTTGTGAAGACAGTTCCTAAGTACTCAAATCTCCCAACTTCTTCGAATTTATACTGTGTTCCTTTCGCTGTTGTCATTGTTATGTATTGCCCCCGAACGAATTGCTTATTTGTTCATTCCATATACTTTGTTTTTGCTTCATTTATATACAATCCTTTGGTTGCTGCCCTCTCCTCGAGTTTCATGAGTGTTTCTATAAGTTCTATTTTGCTCCTAGCCAAGATTACCAAATCGTCTGCGAATGCCAAGCACTGATGTTTTTTGTGGTAGATCAGACCTGTTCTATTAATGTTTGCTTCCTGTATAACCTTTTCTAGTAATATGCTAAACATTATAGACGATAATGGATCACCCTGTCGCAGTCCTGGTTTGACCTCAAAGCTTTCTGTTATAGTATTGTTTATCTTGACTTTATCATACTGATATATCATACTGATATTGTTTAAAAACACTAATAATATTGATAGAAAATGTTAATCAATTTTATTTATTGTTATAAGAATCAAAGGTAAATATGATTAGGCGAATGAAGCCTTAGGTTTCGCAGTCAATATCCCAACCACACACACATGTTGCAATCTATTTCAATACGGTTTATAGTACAAACTATACATTTAATATCAAAATAGTGGGATATATTTTTTTAGTTGAGGACACTTGGTCACATTGCATTGTTTTAGGATAAGGTGAAATATCTTCAATAAATGGAAAAAAGCATGTATGTCATATATTATAATACTTTCTATACTCTTAATATGTAGCCTCGTATAAATTTGTAGTGACATGATTTTAAGTATAAGAACAAGAAGCTTGCAACAATTTTCAGAGAAAATAGAAAACTAAAACTATTTTAAAATGATTATTCGAAATAAAACATATGCACATATTCACTGTATATATATATATATATATATATATATATATATATATATATATATATATATATATATATATATATATATATATATAAATCCTACTATCAATTTGGCATCGATACATTATGCATTTATCATCAATTTGGCATCGTCTTGCAAAGTGGCATCTGTATATCGATGCCACTTTACACTACCTTAATAACTTTTTTCCTGTACTTGTTAGCAGAAGTCTAATCAACTCTGTAGCTAGAGATTTGATTCCTTGATGTTACTTTAATATATCAGCTTTCTTTGTTTATTCCTTACTGACTTATATAAGTTTATTCCATAAAATGTTTGAGTTCAAAATGATGGCACAGTGAAAATATTATATACATTTAGTTCAGTGTTTTACCGTTTTGTCGCTGCCGCTATATACATGAAAACGTATATCCCACTTTCATTATCAATCATTTTGGCATCAGAAATTTGGCATCACTGTTGAATACAATATTATCCACAACGAAAAATAGGCAATTTGAGAATGTATATATTATTTTCATCAACAAATCATTCTGGCATCAAGTTGTTTTCACCCAATTTTGAAAAAATGTGAAAGCTTATAATCCAAGGATGGTACTAAAGGTGAGAAATTTGACCTAAACTATCTGTCCGTCGGTCTGTCCGACCGCGAATATAACTCTTACGTCATTATACCAGGTAGAATGACAAATGAGGTGTCAAATGAAAGCGTATAATCCAAGGATGGTACTAAAGGTGAGATATTTGACTTAAACTTTCTGTCCTTCGGTCTGTCCGACCGCAAATATAACTCCTCCGTCATTATACCAGGTAGAATGACAAATGAGGTGTCAAATGAAAGCTTATAATCCAAGGATGGTACTAAAGGTGAGAAATTTGACTTAGGCTGTCTGTCCGTCGGTCCGACCGACCGCGAATATAGCTCCTCCGTCATTATACCAGGTAGAATGACAAATGAGGTGTCAAATAGAAGCTTATAATCCAAGGATGGTACTAAAGGTGAGACATTTGACTTAGGCTGTCGGTCCGTCCGACCGCGAATATAACTCCTCCGTCATTATACCAGGTAGAATGACAAATGAGGTGTCAAATGAAAGCTTATAACCAAAGATGGTACTAAAGGTGAGAAATTTGACTTAGGCTGTCTGTCCGTCGCGTCGGTCAGTCCGACCCCGAATATAGCTCCTCCGTCATTATACCAGGTAGAATGACAAATGAGATGTCAAATGAAAGCTTATAATCGAAGTATGGTACTAAAGGTGAGACGTCGGTCCGTCCGACCGCGAATATAACTCCTCCGTCATTATACCAGGTAGAATGAAAAATGAGGTGTCAAAAGAAAGCTTATAATCCAAGGATGGTACTAAAAGTGAGACATTTGACTTAGGCTGTCTGTCCGTCTGTCCGTCCGACCGCAAATATAGCTCCTCCGTCATTATACCAGGTAGAATGACAAATGAGATGTCAAATGAAAGCTTATAATCCAAGGATCGTATTAAAGGTGAGAAATTTAACTTGGGCTGTCTGTCCGTCGGTCCGTCCGACCGCGAATATAACTCCTCTACTATACCAGGTAGAATGACAAAAGAGGTGTCAAATGAAAGCTTATAATCCAAGGATGGTACTAAAGGTGAGAAATTTGACTTACGCTGTCTGACCGTCGGTCCGTCCGACCGCGAATATAGCTCCTCCGTCAATATACCAGGTAGAATGACAAATGAGGTGTCAAATGAAAGCTTATAATCCAAAGATGGTACTAAAGGTGAGAAATTTGACTTAGGCTGTCTGTCCGTCGCGTCGGTCAGTCCGACCCCGAATATAGCTCCTCCGTCATTATACCAGGTAGAATGACAAATGAGATGTCAAATGAAAGCTTATAATCGAAGT
Organism: Diabrotica virgifera virgifera; assembly: GCF_917563875.1. Taxonomy (NCBI): domain Eukaryota; kingdom Metazoa; phylum Arthropoda; class Insecta; order Coleoptera; family Chrysomelidae; genus Diabrotica; species Diabrotica virgifera. The sequence goes on along the minus strand of NC_065445.1, from coordinate 179,640,303 downwards.
ATGGTACTAAAGGTGAGACGTCGGTCCGTCCGACCGCGAATATAACTCCTCCGTCATTATACCAGGTAGAATGAAAAATGAGGTGTCAAAAGAAAGCTTATAATCCAAGGATGGTACTAAAAGTGAGAAATTTGACTTAGGCTGTCTGTCCGTTTGTCCGTCCGACCGCGAATATAGCTCCTCCGTCATTATACCAGGTAGAATGACAAATGAGATGTCAAATGAAAGCTTATAATCCAAGGATGGTATTAAAGGTGAGAAATTTGACTTGGGCTGTCTGTCCGTCGGTCCGTCCGACCGCGAATATAACTCCTCTACTATACCAGGTAGAATGACAAAAGAGGTGTCAAATGAAAGCTTATAATCCAAGGATGGTACTAAAGGTGAGAAATTTGACTTACGCTGTCTGACCGTCGGTCCGTCCGACCGCGAATATAGCTCCTCCGTCAATATACCAGGTAGAATGACAAATGAGGTGTCAAATGAAAGCTTATAATCCAAGGATGATACTAAAGGTGAAAAATTTGACCTAGGCTGTCTGTCCGTCGATCCCTCCGACCGCGAGTATAAATCCTCCGTCATTATACCAGGTATAATGGCAAATGAGGTGCCAAATGATAGCTTATAGTTCAAGCATGGTATTAAAGATGAAAAATTTTACCTAGGCTGTCTGTCCGTATGTCTGTCCATCCGCGAATACAACTCCTCCGTTATTAATACAGATAGAATGACAAATCGGGTGTCGAATGAAAGCTTTTAACTTAAGGATGGTATTATTAAAGATGAGAAATTTGACGTCGGAGTTCCGGTTTTAGAGTTGCAACCGTAAGTATTTACTATTTTAAAGTTGCCGAAAGAGAATAAGTGATATATTATTCAACGTGGCTTAGCAAGATGAGAACAAATGTAAAATTTTGGTTTTTACGTAATTTCCGCTTAAAAAGTTATAACCGGAAATGCCATTATTCGCGGTGTGCAAGTACTTGGAACGGATACGAGAAACGATCGTGCGCGAATAGCGGAGAAATATTGCAACTTTCTTAAATAATTCATATTGTCCATTGAAATTGTCAAATTGACGTACATTTCATACCTACTGTCATTGAAGAAGAAAAATTATATGTTGCTCTGCAATATTGATATTATATGCAATTATTATATGACGGCAAATTAAATTAATTGTATTTTGCTTGCAGTACTGCATTTTAATAACTTATTTTATTTACTACATACAATTGTTTACGTTTTAATAACATAACCTGAATCTTATTTTTTCTTCTTATTATTTTTTTGGATTATGGCCTTGACAATTATCCAGTAACCAGGACTAATATAATTGGCCAATATAATTAAAAGTGCGAATAAAGTTGCAGAGCGTAGAAACCAGGTGTCGTTTTGCCGAACTTGCACGGTCCCAATAGACTCAGAAATAGTATACGAACACATAAATCGAAGCGTATTGAAAGGTTTGAATCTTTAGAGTTATTTCTGTGTAAACAGTTTAGTAAAAATGACTCAAAATTAGTAAATTTGTATATCAATCCACGCAAAGTTACACGAAGAATTCAAATATCGACTTCCAATTCTACTTTCGATTACTTTGGGTGAAAACCTAGGACTTACGAAGTCCAATTACTTGTTTTCTTTAAAAATAAGACATGTCATAAATATGCCTTAGGCATCATAGAAGACAATGACACAGAAAAATCAAACAAGCAGCAGGTCAAAAGGGCCTTAGTTATGTATCTTCGGTCCTATTGGTTCAATCGTGACGTACAGCGCCTGAAACGATGGGATTTAACTGGCAGAATACGATGGTGTAGACAAATGAAAATGACGGCATGTAATAACACTTTAAAATTGTAGAAATAAAATGGATTAACGCACATGGTATGACATATTATGTGAGAGTATTTAACAAATAGAATACGATTACATACGTCCAGTTTTTGACAAGCGACTTCTCTACATATGATAAACGCGAAAGGGCCCCAACGTTCACTGTTCGACATAGGCCTCCCGTTCACTGCATATACCCACTGCTTTCTGACGCTGTGACTTAAGAGGATAGGATTTAACGAATAAAACGACAAAGAAGACTAAACAAGGCAGATCACGGGAAAAACACAACTGTCCGTTTTATACTCCACAGGGAAGCATCAAATATTCAACGTAAGGATATATTATAGTATAACGGTATGATAAATCTTTTTCTTTTTTTTTTTTTTCATTTAGTGCATTCCGTACGTTTTTTAAACATAATCAGGAGAAGTTGTTGAATTTCTGAAGTCTATAAAAGAATTTCTTAACAAACCTTTTTTTAATTGTGTTATGGATTATTTTTAAGAATGTGTTTAAAAGGTAGCTCACAGGCTTATTGTTCAATGGTCTTATCACTTTTAAACGCCTGTCTTTTTTGTAGGACTATTAATTGTGATTTCAAACATTCTAGCGGGACAATGCCTTTTGTGTAACTGAAATAAATATTGTTATCCATTTAATTTTTTTCCTCAATTAATTGAATGCCTCCTACTGGTGTTTGGTCTAAGCTTACCGCTTTTCCCCATTTAAGCTAAACTGCTCGTCAAAAGTTAGGGATATAGAAAATTATGCTCATTTTCATAGCTAATTTTTTCGAGAACAGATTAACGGATTCCACTAATTTTTTTTAATATTTTAGATTTTTCGTTAGTATTTACACAGTTGTGCAAAAGTTTACCCAAACTTTTTTTTGTACTTTTACCGAGTGGTATAAGTACAAAAAAGAAGTTTGAGTAAACCTCTTGTTAGGTATTAGTTACGTATCTTCACTCCCATTGGTCCAAACGTGTCGTACGGCGGCTCAAATGATAGGAATCAGTCAACAGAATACAATGACACAGAAAAATCAATTACAGTAAAATATTGAAAGGGCCTTAGTTACGTATATTCGCTGCTATTTTTCCAATCATGACGTACGGTGGCTAAAATGGTAGGAATTAACCAACAGAATACAATGACACCCAAATCCGGTGTCGGAAAGCTGGTCGAGAACACTTCGTCGACGGAAAATTGGTCGACAACAGTTGGTCGACAAACAGTTGGTCGAATGCACAATTCATCGAATGGACAATTCATCGACGAACATTTGATCGAATGGAATTTTCGTCGACAAACTGTTATTTATCTTTAGGATAAAGGGATTAATGGTGACAAACGACGGGTAACTGGAATATTGTATTATATATTTTTTTTTTGGGTTTTGTTAATTTTGTACCTAAATCTTACCGGAGGTATTGCGCCTTTTATAAATGTGTAGTTGTGAATTAAGTTTTTGATAATAAAATCAAGAGGGTAAGAATCGCTTTACTTTTAAACTCTTCACTTTTGGCGCATCATGGACGGCTCGTTTTTAAAAGAATCGTTTTAATTTTTTTTGTATAAACATGCTCTTTCATTCGTTTAAATGTTGCTTTTCAAATTTTCTAATATTTATAAACAAAGCCCCGGTGAATTTTTGAAAAAAGTGGCTAACTCGGGTTTTAAGGGTTGTAGGGCATTAAATTTTTGTTTCAGTTTCTATAAGAATACCAACATGTCGAATAAAAAAAATTAACTTCCTACGTGTTGTTGTTCTGAAGCTATTTTCTTGTGGCATTTTTGGAATTAACTAGTTTTGATGGGAAATAAGCCACAATTTTACTAAAAAAACTGATTTTATTAACGTTTCGACGCTCAAATCGGGTGTCGTTGTCAAAATAAAACCATTTTTTTTAGTAAAATTGTGGCTTATTTCCCATCAAAATTAGTTAATTCCCACATGTTAATGCGGTTGTTATTTTAATTGTTTATTCGCGAACTCAATCGACTATAGGTGGCAGTGCAGTTGCATGAAAATGGCCGATGTAATTGGGATAATGCATTTTGATATAATTAATATTTTTATTGATGTAATTAATTAATATAAATAAATCATTCATTAAATGAACACACCAGACAAGCATTCAATCGACATTGATATATAGGTTAACGGATGTTTTGTTTAAATCTTCATCCCAATTCCTCTAGTTCAAAATAAGCGGCAGCACCCTCGCTTGAGTTCGCGAATAAGCTTAAAATAACACTACTTTTTCAAAATTATTTTATAATTATTTATAATATTTATTATAAACTTTTTATTCAAGACTTGATCTAATTTGATAAATTGAACCTTTCTCTTTGGTTTGATGTCTTTAGAATTTATGTTGACCTAATAGTTTATGCATAATAACGCTGTAGATAGAAGCTTTTTGGGATAAACAATTTCAATTTTGCAATAACTATTAGGTAAAACTTCTTGAAATTTTAACGGCTGAATACTTCTAATATTGTTCCTTTACTTACGCGAAAATAAAGCTTTTAGTGTATTTTTAGAAAAGTTATTAATTATTTTCAAAAAATCGACTTTTGAAGCTATTTTCCCAATAACTAAGCAACAAATTAACAAAAAGAACTTTCCAAACACTCATTTTAAAGAATTTTCTATGCTCTTCAGTAAAATTGTATCACCTTTCCATACAGCATACCGGTCTCCACCTTTAATATTTACAATCAAATAGCGATCTTTAATTGTTTATATATTGTTTATAAGTTAAAAAGTACGTTTGATTTTTTGCATAATTTTTATATTGGATACTGTTGTAACTAAATTTACCCTAATGCCATAAGCAGTTCTTAGATACCTGTATCAACGGATGTCACGAAAGAGGCCATTTATTTGCTAATTTCTCTGGTCTATCACACCCTTTCTTATCTGTGTTTACAATCCAAATCATTAAGCCACATAAAGAGGTAGGGCAATAAACTCACTATAGCTATAGAAATGCTTTTACTACAAAATTTTAAAAGATAAGAGTTATAACGGAACAAGTATGCATACCTGCATTTTAAGACCCAGGTAGATTTTTGGGGATGACACAATGACACTAAAAGATGGCTTTGCCGATGATTGCATTCAATTGAGATGGTAAGTAGGTATGAATCACCTCTAGTTATATTTTAATGGCTTTGTAATTTAACTTCATGGGGTACGAAAGAATTAAGAAACTTTTAAGAATTTGAAAAAACATAGTTTTTGGGGGGTTTAGGTGTTTTACACAATTTTTGAATATCCCTAAAAACTCAGTTATTTCAAATTATATATACGTAACCTATAAAAAACCTTGAGTTAGTCTATTTTGAAGTATATAAAATGGAGAAAATCCCAAAAAACTACCGAAAAAACCAGTTTTCCGGATTTTTGAAGATGGCGCACCTTACGAATAAATCTGAAAAAAGTCAGAAATACAGATTTTGATAAAATTCACAAAACGCAAAAAAATTAGACATGCAGCCATCGCCAAAAAAAGTTATACGTACCTATTAAAAAAACAAAAAACATTGAGGTTATGTACACTCGACCTTCGGGTCCATAAAAATATATGTTTTGTAAAAGCCTCAGCTGTGCGTGTGAATTTTTTGTAATTTATAATTTAATTGCAAACCAACTTAAAAAAAAATAAAATCGAAAAATTGACATTTTTTTATGTGGGGAAAGGGGAAGGGGGTGGTGGGCTAAAATTGCGGTGATTCTTAATTTTTTTAATCACATAGAACGTAAAAAAATAAAAAAAAATATTCAGGCTGTATCGACTTCAAAATAATACAGCATCATGCCAAAAGGGCCTTAGTTATGTATGTTCGGCCCTATTGATCCAATCGTGACGTACGTCGGCTGAAATGATAGGAACTAACCAATAGCATACAATGACATAGAGAAATCAAATACAGCCTCATGTCAAAAAGAATAGAATAAACAAAAATTTCTTTTGAATTAAATATTTGAAATAAAAAATCACACTAAATTTTCTTTTTTTTTCACCCTTTCACTTATCAATATAAACATAAAAGTTTTTAGAGAGTTTCGCCCTCGGTTATAATGTAATCTTTCATTCTGCGTTTAAATTTTTCCAAAATTCTTATTAGTTTTCTCAGGATTCGAATAAACTGAATGCATTTAAATAGCATTGGTCATAATTTTGCGCCTACTCCCTCAAGGCTTAAAAAATGTAACATTTCAAAGGAATGGAGATATTTCAAAGATTCGCTGAGACTATAATTTTTATCTAATATACATATATCTGTAGTCCATCCACTCACGGTAAATATTGCAAAACCTCCGAATTTTAAACAACCGCTTGGATTGACATGAAATTGGGTATGCACATAGCTGACAGGTCAAAGAAAAAGTGATATTGTGCCGACGTGTGCTTTTGCCTTGGGAGTTAGTACAACCACTTTTATAATGTGAAAAGACATACATTCAAAATAAGTCCTAAAGTGGATAAACTGAGTAATTCTAAGCTAGT